>NC_134690.1:240482109-240787942 GCF_050947455.1 Rhinoderma darwinii
CCCGTAATTACGGGAGCGTTGCTAGGAGACGTCAGTAAATAGTCACTGTCCAGGGTGCTGAAAGAGTTAAGCGATCGGCAGTAACCGTTTCTGCACCCTGAACAGTGACTACCGATCCCAATATACAGCAACCTGTAAAAAAAATAGAAGTTCAGACTTACCGAGAACTCCCTGCTTCTGTCTCCAGTCCGGCTTCCCAGGATGACGTTTCAGTCTAAGTGACGGCTGCAGCCAATCACAGGCTGCAGCGGTCACATGGACTGCCGCGTCATCCAGGGAGGTCGGGCTGGATGCCGAAAGAGGGACGCGTCACCAAGACAACGGCCGGTAAGTATGAAATTCTTTGACTTTCACTAGGGAAAGTGCTGTCCCTTCTCTCTATCCTGCACTGATAGAGAGAAGGGAAGCACTTTTACCGCAGTACGCAGCAGCTAGTCCGCATCAATTTACTGCACATTTTGGGCAGATCCGCCGCAGATTCTGTGCGGCATTGATGCGGACAGCTGCGGAAGAAATACGCCACGTGGGGCTATGCCCTAAAAGAATGCACTGTAGGTCAATTTCTGAGTGTTTTTTCCTATCAATGTTTACGCAGCGTGTGGATGAGATTTGTTCAAATCTCATCCACTCTGCTGGTATGGTATTATGCTGCAGATTTTCCACAGCAAAATGTGTTGTGGAAAATCTGCAATATTTACGCTATGTGTGAACTTACCCTTAATCTAAAGAAAGTTGGAGTAAGATGTGCCTAATTTATTAAGAGGCGCACACCACTTAATAAATTAGGTACATCTCTAGCTGTCCGCGTGCTATAAAATCCGTCTACTCCAGCTTAGAGCACGTTTTTACGCAAATTGCAACTTTTTTATGCCATAGAGGGCTTCATAAATTCCCCCCTTTCTGTTTGCTCTTAAATACTGTTTTTTCACTAGGGTATCTGTTAAACAATTATTAGTAAATGCCGGACGATAATAGAGAATGATAAATATGTAATAATTCAGTTTTAGGTAATAAAACGGGTTACCCTTTTTGGGTTCTTTTGTCACTTTAGGTTTCTTTTCTTGGGTCTCTGCAAGCGAAAATAATAGTGATTAAGTAGCATGTTAATTTTAATAAAAAATAGTCTTCTCAGGGGGGGTCTCCTCAATGAAGACACAGAAGACAGCGGAATTTAAAATTTCTTAGGCCCCATGCACACGGTCGTAAAACCGCATGTAATTACAGACTGTAATTATGGTCCATAATTACGGGGCCATTCTTTTCTATGGCCGACGGACACCTCACGGTATATTTACGGTAAGATGTCGTAGAAACTTGCCGAAAAAAATAGGACATGTCCTATTTTTTTAATTTTACGGTCCGTGCTCCCATGCTTTCTAATGGGAGCACGGCCCGTAAATACGGACGGCGGTCCGTGGCCGGTCGTGCCCGTAATTACGAGTCGTAATTATGAGAAAGGTCGTGTGCACAGAGCCTAAGACGTGGTCTTTTGGGGAGGTTTAACGGTAAATATTTTTTCTTTAATTTGTCAGTGTAATTTTGGATAGTTAAAGTGCATTCTTCATTTGAATACTTATAAAGACAAATACGATGAGTAGCATTTTTTAATACATTCTGGTAAACTAATATAAACATACTGTATATTTCTAATTTAGTAGCTTTCTTTTGTCTAAAGTATTATTTAAATTCTATGGATCAACAGCTTTGCGCATCAAAAATTGATATAAAATATAAAATAAAATAATGTATGCCAAATAAATACTGCAAATGGGAATGTGTCAAATTGTCTTATATTTGTATGTGCCTATACCTATCCCCTCATTATGCTTAGAAGGAAGGTGGGCACCACGCAGAGCATTATATTAAATTAAACCACTAGTAAAGGAGTACTGGAATATATCATGGCAAAACAAGAAAAGACAAATGTGGAAATCCATAAGACTAGGCACTCAATGGATAGTATAATAAATACAGAATTAAAATGACCTAAGACATTTATCCACATCAAAGGGCAATGTGCAATGTAAAGATTCAGGATCGGAAAGACCCAAAGGTGAATATGTTTATGGAAGAAAGATCACATGTGTCAAAAAAATAAAAAATATTAAGTATCCAAGCATATCCGCACTTACATGTAATACGTAATATGAGCTTGGCTAAACATGACTCATTTGAGTCCTCCATAATGTGTCAGGTTGATGGCTGAGTGAAGTTAATGTCGGGATGTAAATGTCTGACTGTTCGTAACAATGTGTTGCATGTCAACTAGACAGGTAATAAAACTAAGAAAGTGGGTATCCGATCTTTGGAACTCCCATCATTACCAAGAATGAGGATCCATAATTCCCTGTTCCTTGATGGAGAGTTGATAGTGTTTGTGTAGTCACTGTCCACAGAGATGAATGGAAGCATCAGAAGCAGCTTACAGTTTTATTTCTATGGGGGCAAGCACTGTCAACCAATCATGTACAGGAACTTGGGGCTCCTCTTTCTTGGTAAAAGCGGAGGAATATTTGCAAATATTTATTGTATTTTTTAACTTTTACTATCCACCTAGGGCAATTTGTCAATTAGTATTAATTTTATCTTAGCAAAAATTATGTGAGCTCTTGGAACCAAATATGAATCTCTTGAGAAGGTTAGATCCTGTGCACATATAATTCGTCTAGTTACCTTTTTTAGGTTCTACTTTTTCCCCACGTTTTTTCACTGAAGTCTCTGCAAAGAAATAAATAATGAGCAGGTGGGAGATTATAGTACTGTATATTATGACAAACTGTAATGTGTCAACTTTTTTAGGTTCTGTAGATTCATGTTTTTTTGTTTTTTTTTGCAGCCACTTTATGTAAATGTCACCTACCTGGTAAGCAGGTCAATGATGCCTATAGTGTATCTACTGGTCATTGCAGGGGCAAAAATGTTGAACATTTTGTAGTAAAACATTTGGAGGAGCCACTTGTAAATGTGTCATATATTCTGGTTTTTAACAATAATTCTACACTGGCATTAGTTCACAAGACATCAAAATGAAGGATTGCCCAAGATCAAACTAACACAGATTTGTATGTACTGTAACATACCCATAGGCTACTATTGTGCAGATATGTGTTAAAGAATATCCATTTTTGTTACAATTGGAATACAGTTGCATTCCTTTTTTTTTTTTTTTGCAGTATCCATTATTTTTCCTAAAAACAAGTATACAACGGACAAAGGGCACAAACATGGTCTGAACATTGCCTAACTCTTGTTCAAAACGAAACTACTGAAAACACACAATGCGGGAGATACATTTGTTACTGGCTACTTAGTTATTAATATTGGCTTCCGAATGTTTCTCATCCATGCAGTGTGTTCCAGATTCATCAATTGGGTACACATCCCGCTGATGAATCGTACATATGCTAAAAACATTACTAGATCGGATGTGGTGTTGGCTTTAGCCGCTTTTGGAAAAGTTGTGGAAAATGTTGATAAATGAGTTGCTCTTGACGTAAATACTTTGATAAATCTACCCCAATATTTTAGGTGGTTACCTTTCTTAGGTTCTGCCAGCTTTTCATGTTTCATCACTGGAGTCTCTACAAAGGAAACTAAAACTTAGTACTTCAGTTTATGAATTTACTTGTGTAACAAGTATCACATTTTTGGAAACATGGGTTCGGTTGGCTTTTCATGTTTCTTCACTGAAGTTTCTACAAGGGAAATACATGTAATTATTGTTTGTGCAACAACCTTGCAGCAGTATATTTAGATTGAAGCTCCACATTTGTAAATATATATATATATATATATATATATATATATATATATATATATATATATATATATATATATATATATATATATATATTAGAATAGAAATGCAAGTAGAAATGTCTTAATCTAATGTAAATACTGGAAATTCTGCCTTAGGGCATGCCCACACGTGGCGGTTTTCCTTCGCAACTGTCCGCATCAATGCCGCACAGAATCTGCGTTGCAGATTCTGTGGCGGATCTGCCCAAAATGTGCAGTAAATTGATGCGGATTAGCTGCTGCGTACTGCGGAAAAAGTGCTTCCCTTCTCTCTATGGGCATGCCCACACGTGGCGGATTTCCTCCGCAACTGTCCGCATCAATTCCGCACAGAATCTGCGTTGCAGATTCTGCAGCGGATCTGCCCAAAATGTGCAGTAAATTGATGCGGACTAGCCGCTGCGTACTGCGGTAAAAGTGCTTCCCTTCTCTCTATCAGTGCAGGATAGAGAGAAGGGCCAGCACTTTCCCTAGTGAAAGTAAAAGAATTTCATACTTACCGGCCGTTGTCTTGGTGACGCGTCCCTCTTTCGGCATCCAGCCCGACCTCCCTGGATGACGCGGCAGTCCATGTGACCGCTGCAGCCTGTGATTGGCTGCAGCCGTCACTTAGACTGAAACGTCATCCTGGGAAGCCGGAGTGGAGACAGAAGCAGGGAGTTCTCGGTAAGTATGAACTTCTATTTTTTTTACAGGTTGCTGTATATTGGGATCGGTAGTCACTGTCCAGGGTGCAGAAACAGTTACTGCCGATCTCTTAACTCTTTCAGCACCCTGGACAGTGACTATTTACTGACGTCTCCTAGCAACGCTCCCGTAATTACGGGAGCCCCATTGACTTCCTCAGTCTGGCTGTAGACCTAGAAATACATAGGTCCAGCCAGAATGAAGAAATGTCATGTCAAAAAAGCAAGACGCATCCGCAGCACACATAACATGTGCATGACAGCTGCAGACTTCATTACGGAACTTAGAATCTCCATTGAAGTCAATGGAGAAATTCCGCCATGAGTCCGCAACCAGTCCGCCACAACTCCGCAACATCCATTGCATGCTGCGGACACCAAATTCCGCACCGCAGCCTATTCTCCGCAGCGGAATTTTCTGCCTCGTCTAAACGAACCCTACTAAATAGAAGTGGAAGTCAATGGAGAAACGGCTCCGCTGCGGATTAACGCTGCGGAGTGTCCGCAGCGGAATTCAAGAGCAATTCCGCCACGTGTGGCTTTGCCCTATCAGTGCAGGATAGAGAGAAGGGACAGCACTTTCCCTAGTGAAAGTAAACGAATTTCATACTTACCGGCCGTTGTCTTGGTGACGCGTCCCTCTTTCGGCATCCAGCCCAACCTCCCTGGATGACGCGGCAGTCCATGTGACCGCTGCAGCCTGTGATTGGCTGCAGCCGTCACTTAGACTGAAACGTCATCCTGGGAAGCCGGACTGGAGACAGAAGCAGGGAGTACTCGGTAAGTAGGAACTTCTATTTTTTTTACAGGTTGCTGTATATTGGGATCGGTAGTCACTGTCCAGGGTGCAGAAACAGTTACTGTCGATCGCTTAACTCTTTCAGCACCCTGGACAGTGACTATTTACTGACGTCTCTTAGCAACGCTCCCGTAATTACGGGAGCCCCATTGACTTCCTCAGTCTGGCTGTAGACCTAGAAATACCTAGGTCCAGCCAGAATGAAGAAATGTCATGTCCAAAAAGCAAGACGCATCCGCAGCACACATAACATGTGCATGACATCTGCGGACTTCATTGCGGAATTTAGAATCTCCATTGAAGTCAATGGAGAACGTCCGCAATGAGTCCGCAACCAGTCCGCCACTGGTCCGCAACATCCATTGCATGCTGCGGACACCAAATTCCGCACCGCAGCCAATGCTCCGCAGCGGAATTTTCAGCCTCGTCTAAACGAAGCCTTCTAAAAAGAAGTGGAAAGCAATGGGCAAACGGGTCCGCTGCGGATTAACGCTGCGGAGTGCCCGCAGCGGAATTCAAGAGCAATTCCTCCACGTGTGGCTTTGCCCATAGGTTACTCTGAACTGTACAGCTTGAATTTTGCCTAGACATCGAAATGTGTAAGGCCATGTTCAGACGTGGCAGAATTTTTCAGCTGCAAATGTTGGTGCAGATTTGGGGCAACTACGCAACGAATCTGCACCAACATTTGTATATTTGACAGATAATTCGGACGTTGCGGATATCACAGCGGACTTTCAAAGATTTCTGTTTTTGCATTGCAAAGGCTGAAAACCGCACTAAAACTCCGCTTCTTCTCCGCAACATAATGAGCATGCTGTGGATGGAAAATTCTGCACCGCAGCCTGATTTCCACACAGTTATTTTCCACAACTTCTGAACTAACTTTCCTAAAAATGTATAGAATCAAATGTAAAAAACGGCTGCTGCAGAATTCCACTGCGGACTGTCCGCAGCGGAATTCAAAAGCAATTCCGCCACGTCTGAACGTGGCCTAAGACATGACCACAGAGATAATATGTTGCCCATGCTAAGCTGGAACATCATCAAGCATGACCGGTTTTGCGGCGGGTCAGTGATCGTCTGGGATAACTGGCATGTTTTATGTTTTTATTTATGTATGTTTGTGCGTTGCAGTTGCGTGTGTTATCAGTATGTGGTGCGTGGCTGCGTGATTTTTGCGAATCATGAGCAGCACACGGAAGTGCTTCAGTGTGCCGTGCGTAATTTTCACGCAGTCATTGACTTCAATGGATGCGTGATGCTTGAAAAACGGCCAAGTATAGGACATGTCGTGAGTTTTACGCAGCGGACATATGCTGCGTGAAAATCACGGACTGTCTGAATGGCCCCATTGAGTTACATAGGTCCGTGCGACGTCTGAAAATGCCCTAACTTTCCTAAAGATGTAGAGGAACAAATGTAAAAAACGGCTGCTGCAGAATTCCACTGCGGACTGACTGCAACGGAATTCAACAGCAATTCCGCCACGTGTGAATGTGCCCTAAGTGCATGTTCAGACGTGGCGGAATTCTGCAGACACTGTCCGGATCAATGCCGCACATAATCTGCGTTGCAGATTCCGTTACGCCTTTGCCTAAAATGTGAAGTAAAATGCTGCGGATTAGTCGTTGTGGATTCAGGTGAAGAGTACATCCTGATTTCTTTTAAAACATTCCATCTCAGTTTGGCTATAGACCTCGAAACACATAGGTCCAGCCAGAATGATGAAATATCCTGTTCGTGAAAGCAATCCGCAACGCAACACACATCTGCGGTACACTTAAAACTGTTAAATGGTGCGTTTTTGCCACAGCGGAAAGTCTGCTATTTTTAACGTAAATGCTGCAGAAATTTTCTGCAGCAATTCCGTTGTGTGTGGACAAGCCCTAAAAGGAATTGTCTTTATGAGACAATCGGAATACAACACCGTTTTTCCCATTGGAATCAATGGGCAAATGTTTGAAGGTGTGCTGCTTACATTACCCTTAGGGCATGTTCACAAGTGGCAGAGTTTTTACACTGCAAATGTTGGTGCAGATTTGGGGCAATGAATCTGCACCAACATTTGCATATTTAACATTTAATTCAGACGTTGCAGAAAAGACAGCGGACTTGCTACAGATTTCAGTATTTGCATTGCAAAGGCTGAAATCCGCAGTGAAATTCTGCTTCTTCTCCTCAACAGACAGTGCATGTTGCGGAGGGAAAATTCCGCACCGCAGCCTATGGTCCGCAGCAGAGTTTTCCGCAATGTCTGAACTAACTTGCCTAAAAATGTATTGAAACAAATGCAAAAAACAGACGCCTGAGAATTCCACTGCGGACTATCCGCAACGGAATTCCACAGCAATTCCACCACGTGTGAACATGCCCTTAGAGTATGTTCACACAACTTATTATCAGCCATTTTTCTGTCCGTAAACGCCCCAAAAAATGGCTGAAAATATGGAAGCTGAAAGCCTCCAAACATCTGGCCATTGATTTTGATCGGAACAATGGCGTTTCGTTCCGACGTGGCGTTTTTTTACGCAGATTTTTTTAAAACCGGTGCGTAAAAAAATCCCCTATAAAAAGAAGGGCATGTCACTTCTTGAGACGTTTTTGGCCGTAAAAAACGCATCAAAAAACGCTTGATGCTTAAAAAACGGCTGAAAATCAGAGGGTGTTTTCACTTGAAAACAGTTCCGTATTTTACAGCCGTTTTTAGTCTAGCGTGTGAACATGCCCTTAAATTACACGCAACCTATTATGTCCTGCCTCTGTATGGAAAACTTCGGATTGTTGAGGTTCCGGCTGTCATCGCAACCTATCTGCACCCGGCGACCGCGTTTTCCTGGCATCAGTGCGGTGACAGAGGAAGCCTTTTCTCTTATCTAACAACTTAGATGCCACGTTTAGAATTAACAGGGTTTAACGGCCTGGATCACGACATATCCAGTCATGGTCGTTATGCAGCCGACACCTGCAAGTGATGGCGCCGGTTGAACTCCTGAGCCCGTAGAATGCAAGACATGATGTACTATTACAGTGCCGGGTGAAAAAGGGTTAAGGGAGAAATTGCTGGTATTTTATGTTTTGTGTGTATTTCTTATGTTTAGTGTTCCTTTAACTAGATGTACGTGATAAGCGTAAGGCCCCATGCACACGAACGTGCTTTTGCAGCCGCAATTCCCCCGAAAATCCACGGGAGAATCACGGACGTGCACATGGCTACGGTCGTGTGCATGAGGCCTTAAAGGGAAGTATGGAGCACACTAACGGGCTGACCGCGCTCCATACTCAGCGGGTGTCAGCTGTGTAGTACAGCTGACACCCGGGACTGTTTAACCCCTCAAATGTTGCGGTGAATCGCGACCGCAGCATCTGAGGCGTTGAAAAGAGGGGGGCAACCCCGTCCAACAGCTCATCTGGCCCCTTCGGGGACAAGATCGCAGGGTGCCAATGGTTGTCATGGCAGCCCAGGAGGCCCCCGTGACTGCCTTCACCCTGCCGCTGTTAGGGTATGTTCACACGGCAATGCCAAATACGTCTGAAATTACAGAGCTTTTTCAGGCGAAAACAGCTCCTAAATTTCAGACGTTTTTGCAAGTGCACGCGTTTTTCACGGCGTCCATTACGGACGTAATTGAAGCTGTTTTTCAATGGAGTCAATGAAAAATTTCTCCAATTACGTCCCAAGAAGTGACATGCACTTCTTTGAGGCGGGCGTCTTTTTACGCGCCGTCTTTTGACAGCGACGCGTAAAAATACACCTCGTCTGCATAGAACACCGTAAAACCCATTGAATCCAATGAGCAGATGTTTGCAGACGGTTTGGAGCCATTTTTTCAGGCGGAATTCGAGGCATAAAACGCCTGAATTACGTCTGTAAATAGGGCGTGTGAACATACCCTTAGGCTGGGTTTACACGAGCGTGTGCGTTTTGCGCATGCAAAAAACGCTGCGTTTTGCGTGCGCAAAAGGCACTTAACAGCTCCGTGTGTCAGCCCCGTATGATGCGCGGCTGCGTGATTTTCGGGGGGCCGCCATCATTATTTTCTGTTTACATTCATAGTTTGACAGCTGATGCGCGAATCACACTCGTCCCACGGAAGTGCTTCCGTGTGGCATGCATGATTTTCACGCACCCATTGACTTCAATGGGTGCGTGATACGCGAACAACGCACAAATATAGGACATGTCGTGAGTTTTACGCAACGGATTCACGTTGCGCAAAAATCACGGACTGTTTGCACGGCCCCATAGACTAACATAGGTCCGTGCGACACGCGTGAAAATCACTTCCCATTTTTTCTATATGTGGCCCACTTACCCGGCCGAGTTTGAGACCCCTGAGCTAGACCATGGTGATGTCTGGGCCTCACCATTGGTGGTAGTTGTAGCACCGCCGCTCTGTGCTCATTGGCGTACCTCCTCTTCCAGCAAGCACAGCTGCCAGGTTACCTTTGGTACACGCTATGCATTTCCTGGATCTCCACACTGTTGTGCACGTGCAATGCCTTCTGCTGATGGTGTTGCCCATAGGGCAGGCGCACGCTCACTTCCTGCATCTTATAGATTCAGCGCACGCACCCAGATCTTTCCCAAGCCAATTCCTGTCAGTCACCAGGTTTATTAGTCTGCTTCACCGAACACAACCTGGACAAAACTCCTCTCTGTTACAGCAACTTGCACCTTGTTCACACTGCAGCAGTTCTGGTATTCAGTTGCCTCTTCCTCCTCGTTACGATGGGAACTCCAAATCCTGCCAGGGTTTACTGAACCAGTGTATAATCCACTTTGACCTGCATACACACTTGTTTCTTTCTGACCAAGCTAAAGTGGCTTTCATTGTGTCTTTGCTCTCTGGTGAAGCTTTGAACCCCTACAAACTTTTCTTGCTACCTTTCATGCTGTTTTAAGAGAACCAGGACATGTCTCCTCTGCTGCATCAGACCTACTCAGTCTACTCCAGGAAAATGTGTCTGTAGGCCAGTATGCTATACAGTTCCGCATGTTGGCTTCTCAACTGACCTGGAACATTGAGGTCCAGGAAGCTGCTTTCTGGGTGGGTCTGGCTGGTGAAATCAAGGACGAACTTGCAGGCAGAGAAATCCCTGT
The DNA here is from genome assembly GCF_050947455.1 of Rhinoderma darwinii. Lineage (NCBI taxonomy): Eukaryota > Metazoa > Chordata > Amphibia > Anura > Rhinodermatidae > Rhinoderma > Rhinoderma darwinii. The sequence continues at coordinate 240,492,497 of NC_134690.1, forward strand.
TATCCTGGATGCCCTTATTGCCCTAACTACCCAGATTGACCAGCGCATCAGGGAACGTCTCAAAGAGACCTCCCATAAAAAAATGTACCACGGATGGCATCATCATTTTAAGATTCTTTTCTGGTCCCGTTTTCTGAAGTCCCTGAGGAACCCATGCAGGTTGAGCATCTCAAATTCTCTCCTGTGGAACGCCAGTGTAGCAGCAACAACAAACTGTGTCTCTACTGTGGGGGCAAGGAACACTATGCCCACAATTGTCCCCTTAAGCCAGGTAACCATGCCTTCTGGTAAAATCCATGTTCCTGGACTAGGGTTCTCATGGCAATTTCATACTCCTAGGTCTAGTTGATCGTAATTAGATACCTACTGTGTGTTTGCAGAGACCTGTGCTGGTGGCCTCTGTCAATAGACGACCTCTCCCTGAACCAGTCCAATTTCTCACAGCACCTCTAGAACTCCAAATAGGGTCTTCGCATTTGGAGTAGATCACCCTGTACATCCTTCATGAATCAGTCTATCCTCTACTCTTGGGGTTGCTCTGGCTTTGTATGCACGCCCCACTTATCGATTGGGACTTAGGACAAACTGCAGAGTTTGCTGATTTGTTGCTACAACCCCAACACTTCACTGTTTAATCTCATGTTGTTGCCATGGTGCCCCTGCTGGACAAGGACCCGTAATAACGGGAGTTTTTACGGTCGTGTGCATGAGGCCTTACATGTACACCTACAGAAAAAGTCATTTATGTAACATGCTGCTTCATTGTTACTAATGGTACCAGTATTTTGTACAATATTATTTTCTACAGCAATAATGCTACTAATCATAATGCTTCATTGTTAATTAATTTTTAATTAGGATGTATTTACAATAATATCTTGAGAAAATACACAAAATTACATCCTGCATTAAGTACACATTTGCTGTGTTGGAACTTTATATTATGTATTTAATCATTCACTATGTATTATTTTGGTTCACTTTGTTTTATATTTTATTATTTGTGATTATTAAAAAAAATATATATTGTTTCACGAACGCCATTTAAAATGATGAAATACTGAAATCAATTAGCCTTTTTGAAAATGGAAAAATATTATCTTTATGTAAATATTCATTACTTCACACTTGGTTTTGGAGCCATAATATTTATTAATCATAAACACTGCATGGATTACCTTATTTTTTCAGACTAAAATATGCATTTTAGCAAGAAAATGAATTGATAAAAAGTATGTCCATCTTAAAGTCTAAATTCTGGGGGTTATAGCGACAGACTCCTGTTACCTTTATGATCAAACCAGTGCTCTGTAGGATTTTTTTGTCTATGGAGATGGCATAGCTGTGTAATTCATTTTATGCACCTGTTTACAATGAGTTTGGCTAAACAACCTAAACGTAATAATTCAGAGCGGTGTACACATACTTTTGGTCACATAGCGTATCTTAAGTACCATAGAAAAATTTATAACAGACTTACTTATGCCTCATGCACGTGACCGTTGTGCCTCTCGGACTATTTTTGATGGCATCCGAGTGGCACCGGATAGTCTTCATGGACCCATTCACTTTAGCGGGAGAATCCGGTCCATGAAAAATGGTCCGAGTCTCCGATCCGAGGAAAGATAGAACGTGTCCTATCTTTCCTCGGATCACTAACGGGTCTCGGACGGCACACATGGTCGTGTGCATGAGGCAATAGATGCCCATAGGTTTGATAGGATATGCAAATTGGAGATTGATAGACATAATAGGAGACCTAACCATTTGTCCATATGGGCTCCATATATTATTATGGTGGGTGGCCCTGGACACTTTAGTTCTTGATAAGATCAAAATAGTTCAAAGGCCTTATTCACCTAAAAAAAGACAAAAAACAAACAAAACACTGAACTTGCAGTATAGGCAAAATGAAAATCTATGGGGGGGGGGGGGGGTGGCAGATATAAAATGCCATACCCAGAAAATGTTAGTATTTGGAAAAAAATGCCACCAGGGTAAAAAATTAAAGCATTGTGTGAAAGGGCTTTCAGATTTTTTCATTTCAATGATGGCAGACATCTAATTGCTGTACAAAAAAAATTCAAGTCTAAGAATAAATACTACATCTTTGTCTGATGGTGTTTTTACTTTCCCGTTCATACACATGTCAAACCAGCAGCCTGGATTATACACTAGGGCCTTCTAGGGCTATATAATATATCACTAACAGAACAGTACAGGAAAACTGGACTATATGAATGATTGCCTAGCTTCATTCTGCTTGATTCATATAGATATATATAATATATACAGTATATTATTACCTTTCTTTGGTTTTATTGGCTTCTTTACTTCTTTTTTCACTTGTGTTTCTACTATTTAAGTAAAAAAAAATTTTTTATTGTGACAGCAGGATAGTAACATGAGAATTCTTGCAATATATATCAAATAGGAAGAACCATAGGGACATTTTCCATGTTAATATTCAGAAAACTATTTACTATCATTATTTTGCAGAAGGCTCATGATCACAAGTGCTAAAATTAACACTATGGACATAACTGTAAAACTAACAAAGAGACATTGGTTTTCATGGCATCACATCAACACTGTTAGGGCATGTTGAGACGTGGCAGAATTCTGCAGACACTGTCAATGCCGCACATAATTTGCGTTGCAGATTCCGTTGCGCCTTTGCCTAAAATGTGAAGTAAAATGCTGCAGATTAGTCGTTGCAGATTCAGGTCAAGAGTACATCCTGCTCCCTTTTAAAACATTTCATCTCAGTCTGGCTATAGACCAGGAAACACATAGGTCCAGACAGAATTATGAAATATCCTGTTCGTAAAAGCAATCCGCAACGCAACGCACATAACATCTGCGGATTTCATTGCGTAATTTTGCATTTCCATTGAAGTCAATGGAGAAATTCCGCCTCAAGTCCGCAACAGCCAGTGTATGCTGCGGACACCAAATTCTGCACCGCAGCCTATGGTCCGCAACGTCTGCATGAAGATAACTAAAAACATGTGGAAACCAATGAACAGACTGCTGCGGATTTCCAGTGCGGACTGTCCGCAGCAGAATTCCACAGCAATTCTGCCACGTAAACTGCCCAAAAAACGGCGGAAGCAGAACGCCTTCAAACATCTGGCCATTGATTTCAATAGGAAAACGGCGTTCTGTTCCGACGGAGCGTTTTTCGCGGCGTAAAAGAAGTGCAGGTCACTTCTTGGGACTTTTTGGAGCAGTTTTTCATTGACTTTAGCGAAAATAGCTGCAAAAACGGCCGTAAAAAACGCAGCGAAAAACACTGGCTTAAAAAACATCTGAAACTCAGGAGCTTTTTTCCCTTGAAAACAGCTCCTTATTTTGAGATGTATTTGCTCACTGCGTGTTCACACGCTTGACAAAAAACATCTGAAAATATGGAGCTGTTTTCAAGGGATTTTCAGACGTTTTTTGAGCAACTGCGTTTTTCGCTGCGTTTTCGCAGCATTTTTACGGCCGTTTTTGGAGCTATTTTCAATAGAGTCTATGAAAAAAAGCTCCAAAAACGTCCCAAGAATTGTCCTGCACTTCTTTTGACGTGCCGTCATTTTACGCGCCATATTTTGACAGAGACGCGTAAAATGAAGGCTTGTGGGAACAAAACACCGTAAAACCCATTGAAAGCATGGGCAGATGTTTGTAGGCGTATTAGGGGTGTTTTTTCCGGCGTAATTCGAGGCGTATAACACTTGAATTACATCTGAGAGTAGGCCATGTGAACATACCCTCAATATTAACTAATTCCTAGCTTTAATTCCTTCTATTAAGCCACGTTCAGACGCTGCAGAATTTTTCCGCTGAAAATGTTGGTGCAGATTCGGGGCAATTACGCAACGAATCTGCAACAACATTTGCATATTTGACAGGTAATTCAGACGTTGCAGATATCACAGCGGACTTGTAATTTCCGCACAGTTATTTTCCGCAACGTCTGAACTAAGTTTCCTAAAAATGTATAGAAACAAATGTAAAAAACAGCTGCTGCAGAATTCCACTGCGGACTGTCTGCAGCAGAAATCAACAGCAATTCCGCCACGTCTAAACGTGGCCTTAGGGCACGTTCAGACTTGGCGGAATTTTACCGCTGCAAATGTTGGTGCAGATTTGGGCCAATTACGCAACGAATCTGCACCAATATTTGCATATTTGACAGGTAATTCAGGCGTTGTAGATATCACAGTGGACTTGCCACAGATTTCAGCTTTTGCATTGCAAAGGCTGAAATACGCAGTGAAATTCCGCTGCTTCTCCGCAACGTCATGAGCATGCTGCGGAGGGAAATTTCCGCACGGTTATTTTCTACAACGTCTGAATTAACTTTCCTAAAAATTTATAGAAACAAATTTAAAAAATGGCTGCTTCAGAATTCCACTGCGGACTGTCCGCAGCGGAATTCAACAGCAATTCCGCCACGTGTGAATCTGCCCTTAGGGCATGGCCAGACGTGGCGTAATTGCTCTGGAATTCCGCTGCGGCCAGTCCGCTGCGGAAATCCACAGCGGACATTTTCTCCATTGCTTTCCACAGCTTTTTAGTTAGGTTCGTGCACACGTGGAAGAAAAATCCGCTGCGGACCATAGGCTGCGGTGCGGAATTTGGTGTCCGCAGCATACACTGGCTGTTGCGGACGTGTAGCGGACTTGATGCACACTTATTGTGGAATTTCTCCATTGACTTCAATGAAGATTCAAAATTCCGCAATGAAATCTGCAGATGTTATGTGTGTTGTGTTGCGGATTAGTTTTACGAACAGGATATTTCTTCATTCTGGCTGGACCTATGTGTTTCGAGGTCTAAAGCCAGACTGAGATGAAATGTTTTAAAAGACAGCAGGAAGTACTCTTCACCGGAATACACAACGGCTAATCCGCAGCAAATTACTGCACATTTTAGGCAAAGGCGCAACGGAATCTGCAACACAGATTATGTGCGGCATTGATGCGGACAGTGTCTGCAGAAATACGCCACGTCTGGCCATGCCCTTATAAGTTCCTTCCTTTTGAATAAAATCCTAGTTTTAGAAAAATTCTGTAGTGTTAGGGCTTGTCCACACATAACAGAATTGCTGCAGAAAATTTCTTCAGCATTTCTGCTAAAACTAGCAGACATTATGCTGTGGAAAAACTGCACCATTTAGGGCATGGGCAGACGTGGCAGAATTGTTGTGGTATTCCGCTGCGGACAGTCCGTCGTGGAATTCTCCAGCGGCCGTTTTTTTACATTTGTTTCAGTACATTTTTAGGCAAGTTAGTTCAGACATTGCGGAAAACTCCGCTGCGGACCATAGGCTGCAGTGTGGAACTTTCCCTCCGCAGCATGCACTGACTGTTGCGGAGAAGAAGCGGATTTTCACTGCAATGCAAAAACTGAAATCTGTGGCAAGTCCGCTGTCTTTTCTGCAACGTCTGAATTACCTGTCAAATATGCAAATGTTGGTGCAGATTCGTTGCGTAAATGCCCCAAATCTGTACCAACATTTGCAGCGGAAAAACGCTGCCACGTCTGGCCGTGCCCTATCTGCGTATTTTACTGCAGAAAATGGTGAGGATTTTGCTGCATTTTTTTAAGTCTGTGAGATGGTGATATCTCCTCTGAAAAATGCAGCAATTCCGTGCAATTTCCGCAGCAGGAATTGACATGCTGCGGAATGGGAAAAAAAATGCACCGCAGGTGAATTTCGTGACGATAATTTTACGCAGCAAGTGGGTGAGATTTTTTAAATCTCACCCACTTTGCTGCTGTATTCTGCAGCGTATGTTATGTCCGCAATTCTGGATGGAAAATACGCAGCAATTCCGTTACGTGTAGACTTGCACTTAACTGGTCTCAGAGTGAATGTCGATGTTTAAACACAATTTTATTGTTGTTATATAATCTTATAAAGGTTCAAAATTCTCTGCTAAATGTTAATTTCATAATATTTTTTTATAATGGTTGAAGCTCTGTTTTTCTTTTACAAAGATCAAATCCCCTTAGTATTAAACTATACATTTTTGGCAGTCTTCACCTACCAGTAGGACAAGTCTAGGAGCTTACTGAATACAAATTTTTTATTGAGTCAATATAAGTTTTAAAAATCCATAGATAGTAAGCTCCCCACAGGCAGCCACAGTTCTGTCATTCAACTCTATGGCCGTCTGAAGGGATGAGCTCCAACCAGTCTAAGGCCTTATTTACATGAACGTGTTTCATGTCCGTGTTACGCGCGTGAAAATCATGTGTGTTGCACCGACCTATGTAAGTCGATGGGGCCATTCAGACATTCCATGTTTTTTCACGCAGTGTGTCCGCTGCGTGAAACTCACTGCATGTCCTGTACTTGAGCGTTTTTTGCGCATCACGTACCCATTGAAGTCAATGGGTGCGTGAAAATCACGTGCAGCCCACGGACGCACTTCCGTGTGCTGTGCGTGTTTCGCGCAACAGTTATTTAAGAAATGAAGGAAAAAATAAAACCACCTCCTTCATTTCATTTTCTAAACATCAAAACCGCGTGTCATAAGGATGGCATATGCGCGAAAATCACGCAGCCACGCACCAAACACTGATGACACACGGAACTGCAACGCAAATAAAACACAGTGATTTTTGCGCGCGCAAAACGCAAACGTTCGTGTAAATAAGGACTAAAAGTATGAAATTAAGAAGCACAGAACTTTGGTACTAAAAGCAAAATGGTGTAAAAATCGGAACATTCCCTTTCCAGTGTACATCGACTATAAAAAACTTCACACAGAGAAGACGGGCCATTGACTTTTATTAAAGTCTATATAGCCTGTTGTCACCTCAGCAAGTTGAAGTAGCCAATAAAATCTGAAGGGGCATGTTGCTCTGCAGAGCACTATAGTTCTTACATGTCAGATGTTTTTTTATAACAGGACATATGCTATAAGGCCTGGTTCACACAGAATTTTTTTCTGGCAGAAAAAAATCTGCCCCAGAATTCCTTAAGGAATTTTTCAGGCAGATTTTTAACTGGCTGCGCATTATTTCTGCATTTTTCGCTGCCCTTTTCGCTGTGTTTTTTGCCCGCGGCCATAGATGCTAATGCAAGGAATGCAGGCAAAAAACGCTGTGTGAAATGCTCGGAAACGAGTGTCACAGGTTTTTTCTGCTTCCCATTTATTCAATAGGAGGTCTGAGGTGGAAATCACGACAGGAAAGAACATGCCATTTTTGTTCCCCGCGAGTGGCCAAAAGCTGCCCAGGAAAAAAAACACCTCTGCCTCCCATTGATATCAATGAGGGGGGGGGGATTTAGGACATTTTTTTTGGCACTGATTCCGACACGTCTAAATTAGCGCCAAAAACTCTGCGTGAACTGACCCTAAGACATTTGCAGCTGGAGAATTTGGCCACTTCCCACCATACCACAGTCACTTATTCTGAGCCTATTTGATTAGTGAAGTGGAACTGTTTTTATAGTAATATAAGCTAAATCTATAGATCATGCTGCCAAACTGTACACATAACTAATGCCACTACACGGTACACATATATAAAGCGGCCAAACTTTACAACTTAATATTGCCATTGCGATGTAGATAAATGCCATGCCCATATAAGGTCCGATTAAACGGATCTGTGAGCTTATTATGGTGCCCTAAGTAAGTTTGTGCTCCTATTAGGGTATGTGCACACACACTAATTACGGACGTAATTCGGACGTTTTTGCCCCGAATTACGTCCGAAAAATGCGCCTCAATAGCGTTGACAAACATCTGCCCATTGAAAGCAATGGGCAGACGTTTGTCTGTTCACACGAGGCGTATATTTACGCGCCGCTGTCAAATGACGGCGCGTAAATAGACACCCGCGTCAAAGAAGTGACCTGTCACTTCTTGGGGCGTAATTGGAGCCGTTATTCATTGACTCCAATGAATAGCAGCGCCAATTACGTCCGTAACATGACGCGGCGTTCAAGCGCCTGCACATGCCGTTACGGCTGAAATTACGGGGATGTTTCCTCCTGAAAACATCCCCATAATTTCAGCCGTTACGGACGCTGCCGTGTGAACATACCCTTAGTCAAAATGGCACGAAAAACATACACAGAAGCCTGTAAGTCATGATAGAGAGGGGCAGGGAAAAGCACGGGGCGTTTATGAATACAGCAGACTCATAACTATGAGTCCGATGTATTCTTTCAGCGCTCCTATTAGCCAAACAGCACAAAATGTTTACATAGGGCAGCATTTTCAGCATTTTTTCGTGGGGTTTTTTGCCTGCAGCGCTCAATGGCAGTGGACAAAAACGCGACAAATGTTCTGCCAGCTGGTCAAAAGGAGTTATGAGGCAGATTTTTCCGCCTGCAAAAAAACTCAGCGTGGACAGGGCCTTAAAGCCCTGGAGGTTATTATTAAATTTCTGCCACAGTTATAAGGAACATTTCCACTACTTACATTACATTATGGAAATGCCAATAATACAATTCTGTTCTGTATTATTAGAAGCGTTATTTACCTTTTTTCTCCTCTGCTGCTTCTTTTCTTAGTTTTTTCTGTGCTTGCTCTAAAAAAATATTTTTTATTAAATAATCATGTTATATATTGGTCTTTAAAGTATCATAAATAAAGCATTTTTGGAAATGTAGATTATTATATTATGCAGGATATTTATAAATAGCATGCCTCAATTTATTATTGTATACATATTATTGGAATTGCCCTCTATATCACTGGAATCTTTGTGATAATAAAGCAGTGAAGTAAAGGGAATATACATTTCTTTGAGTTTCACTGTCAGACAATTAGCAGATGTGGCTCTTAGACTGGATTCACAAAAGCATGTTCGGTCCGTAAAGTCCCGGGCCGAACACACTGCAGGGAGCCGGGCTCCTAGCATCATAGTTATGTACGACGCTAGGAGTCCCTGCCTTTCCATGGAACTACTGTCCCGTACTGAAAACATGATTACAGTACGGGACAGTTGTCCCGCAGCGAGGTAGGGACTCCTAGCATCGTACATAACTATGATGCTAGGAGCTCGGCTCCCTGCAGTGTGTTCGGTCCGGGACTTGCGGCCGAAATACGTTCCGTCCTTTACGAACCGAACATGCTCGTGTGAATCCAGCCTTAGGGTATGTTCACACAACTTATTTTCGGGCATTTTTCGGGCCGTAAACGACTGAAAAACGGCCAAAAAATCAGAAGCAGAATGCCTCCAAACATCTGCCCATTGATTTCATTGTCAAAAACGTCGTCCTGTTCCGAGGGGGCATTATTTTACGCAGCCGCGTAAAAAAACGGACGCGAAAAAGAAGTCCATGACAATTCTTGTGCCGTTTTTGGAGCTGTTTTTCATTGACTCTATAGAAAAACAGATCAAAAACGGCCGTAAAAAACGCAGCGAGTTGCTAAAAAAAAGTCTGAAAATTAGGAGCTGTTTTCCCTTGAAAACAGCTCCGTATTTTTCAGAAGTTTTTGATTAAACATGTGAACATACCCTTCTGGTATTGTGCACACATAAAATAAAAATCTTCTCAAAATACGGATCTGTTTTCAAGGGAAAACAGCTCATGATTTTTAGATGTTTTTTAATTAAAGTCGTGTACGGCCGTTTTTGGAGCTGTTTTTCTATAGAGTCTATGAAAAATGGCTCCAAAAACGGCTGCAGAAGTGACATGCACTTTAAGAAACAGTCGCTAAAAAAACGGCCCGTAGGAACAGAACGCCGTTTTCCCATTGAAACCAATGGGCAGATGTTTGTAGGCGTTCTGTTTCCGATTTTTCAGCCATTTTTCGGGACGTTTATGGCCCAAAAAACAGCTGAAAATAGCCTGTGTAAACATACCCTAAAGCTTGTGAAAACAATGGGATCAGTTGTGCCATCAGTTTACCCCCCAACTTTATATAAAAAATGGAGGAAACTAAGCCTTACCACCTTATACAAGCCCTACATTTTTTATTTCTTAAAAAACAGGAAGTGATCTATTATGGAAAACCGTAGTTAACCCCTTCAGGACCAAGCTCATTTTGGCCTTCAGGACCAGATCAATTTTTTTTAAATCTGATATTTGTCAATTTATGTGGTAATAACTCTGGAACGCTTTTACCTATCCAAGTGATTCTGAGACTGTTTTCTCATGACATATTGTACTTTATGTTAGTGGAAAAATTTGGTTGATAAATTCATTGCTTATTTGTGAAAAACACCAAAATTTTAAAACCAATTTAGAACTAAATAGTTACTAATTCACGTATTCCATATGTCTACTTTATGTTGCCATCATATTCTGAATGTCTTATTATTTTTCTAGGATGTTACAAGGCTTAGAACTTTAGCAGCAATTTCCCACATTTTCAAGAAAATTTCAAAAGGCTATATTTTCAGGGATGAGTTCAGTTCTGAAGTGGCTTTGATGGGCCCATATATTAGAAACCCCCATAAAACACCCAATTTTGAAAACTGCAACCCTCAAAGTGTTCAAAACAGCATTCAGAAAGTGTTTTAATTCTTTAGGCGTTTCATAGGAATTGAAGCAAAGTAGAGGGGAAATATACAAATTTCATTTTTTTGCCCAAATTAATTTGTAATACCTTTTTTTTATGTAACACAGAAGGTTTTACCCAAGAAATGCAACTCAATATTGCCCAGATTCTGCAGTTTTTAGAAATATCCCACATGTGGCCCTAGTCTGGTAATGGACTGAAGCACAGGCCTCAGAAGCAAAGGAGCACCTAGTGGATTTTAAGAGCCTCCTTTTTATTAGAATATATTTTAGGCACCATGTCAGGTTTGAGGAGGGCTTGTGGAGCCAAAACAGTGGAAACCCCCAAAAAGTGAACGCATTTTGGAAACTACACGCTTCAGGGAATTTATCTAGGGGTAAAGTTAGCATTTTGATCCCACAGGTTTTTTGCTAACTTTATTTGAATTAGTCTGTGAAAATGAAAATCTATTTTTTTTCTGGAAAAACATAGAATTTTCTCATTTTTGCAAGGAATAAAGGGGAAAAAACACCACAACAGATGTAAAGCAATTTCTGCTGATTACGGAAATACCCCATATGTGGTAATAAACTGCTGTTTGGACCCACAGCAGGCTCAGAAGGGAAGGAGCGCCATGTGGATTTTGGAGCGCAGATTTTGCTGGAATGGTATTCGGTGCCATATCGCGTTTGCAACACACTGGCGGGACCCAAACAGTGGAAACCCCCCTAAAGAGACCCCATTTTGGAAACTAAACCCCTCAAAGAATTTTTTTTTTGTGGTATAGTTAGCATTTTGACCCCACAGGTGTTTTGCTGAATTTATTGGAATTAGTCTGTGAAGATGAAAATCTACTTTTTTTTCTAAAATAAACATAGAATTTTCTAATATTTACAAAGAATAAAGGAGAAAAAGCAGCTCAACATTTGCAAAGCAATTTCTCCTGATTACGGCAATACCCCATATTTGGTAATAAACTACTGTTTGGACCCACGGCAGGGCTCAGAGGGAAGGAGCGCCATATGGATTTTGCAGCGCAGATTTTGCTGAATTGGTTTCTGGGGGCCATGCAGAGCCCCCGAAGTACCGATACAGTAGAAATTCCCCAGGTGTGATCCCATTTTAGGGACTATACCCCTCAATGAATTAAATTAGGGGTATATTGAGCATTTTGATCCCTCGGGTGTTTTATAGATTGTATTAGAATTGGGCCGTGAAAATGAAAAAAATATATAGTTTTTCCAATAATATGTAGATTTAGCTCATAATTTTTCATTTCCACAAGGAATACAGGAGAAAAGACACCCCAAAATGTGTTACACAATTTCTCCTGAGTAAGGAAATACCCCATATGTGGTTGTAAACTGCTATTTGGACACACGGCAAGGGTCTAAAAGGAAAAAGCACAATTCTGATTTTGGAGTGGAGATTTTACAAAATTGTGTTTTGACGCCATGTTGCATTGCACTGAGGTACCAGTTCAGTGAAAACCCCTGAGAAGTGACCCCATTTGGGAGACTATACCCCTTTAAGGAATTTATCATGGGGTTTAGTGAGCATTTTGACCCCACAGGTGTTGCAGAAATTAGTACACGATAGATGTTGCAGATGGAAAATTGCCATTTTTCCCACAGAGATGATATTTCAGTGCCCAATATGTTGTGCTCAGATTGTGCCACTTTAGACACACACCCCATAAATTGTTAAGCGGGTTCTCCAGAGTACAGGGTGGGCCATTTATATGGATACACCTAAATAAAATGGGAATGGTTGGTGATATTAACTTCCTGTTTGTGGCACATTAATATATGGGAGGGGGGAAACTTTTCAAGCTGGGTGTTGACCATGGTGGCCATTTTGAAGTCAGCCATTTTGTATCCAACTTTAGTTTTTTCAATGGGAAAAGGGTCATGTGACACATCAAACTTATCGAGAATTTCACAAGAAAAACAATGGTGTGCTTGGTTTTAACGTTACTTTATTCTTTCATGAGTTATTTATGTCATTATGGGTGTCAGGTCCGAGCATTCCTAGATGAACAGTTTCCTGGAAAGTGGATTGGTCGTCGTGGGCCAGTTGAATGGCCCCCTAGGTCTCCCGATCTGACCCCCTTAGACTTTTATCTTTGGAGTCATCTGAAGGCAATTGTCTATGCTGTGAAGATACGAGATGTGCAGCAACTGAAACTACGGATACTGAAAGCCTGTGCTAGCATTTCTTCTGCGGTGTTGCTATCAGTGTGTGAAGTGTGGGAGAAGAGGGTTGCATTGACAATCCAACACAATGGGCAGCACTTTGAACACATTTTATAAGTGGTCAGAAACTTGTAAATAACTCATGAAAGAATAAAGTAACGTTAAAACCAAGCACACCATTGTTTTTCTCGTGAAATTCTCGATAAGTTTGATGTGTCACATGACCCTCTTCCCATTGAAAAAACTAAAGTTGGATACAAAATGGCCGCCATGGTCAACACCCAGCTTGAAAAGTTTCCCCCCTCCCATATACTAATGTGCCACAAACAGGAAGTTAATATCACCAACCATTCCCATTTTATTTAGGTGTATCCATATAAATGGCCCACCCTGTACAGTAACTGGGCACAGTTCCAGGCCCAGAAGGTGTGCCATTTGCCTTTTGGAGAGCAGATTTTGCTTGGTAGTAGTTTTATTTTACTGTTTTACTGGTGTTTCAGTTTATAATGTGCGGCATATGTAAGCTGTGCGTAGTACATCAGGGTATATGTAAGCAGGGTGGAGTAAATCAGGGTATATTTAATCTGGGCGGAGTACATCAGGGTATATGTAAGCAGGGCGGCGTACATCAGGGTATATGTGATCTGTGCGGAGTAGATCAGGTTATATGTAAACTGGGCGGAGTACATCAGGGTATATGTAAACTGGGCAGAGTGCATCAGGGTATATTTAATCTGGGCGGAGTACAACAGGGTATATGTAAGCAGGGCGGCATACATCAGGGTATATGTGATCTGTGCGGAGTAGATCAGGTTATATGTAAACTGGGCGGAGTACATCAGGGTATATGTAAACTGGGCAGAGTGCATCAGGGTATATTTAATCTTGGCGGAGTACATCAGGGTATATGTAAGCAGGGCGGCGTACATCAGGGTATATGTGATCTGTGCGGAGTAGATCAGGTTATATGTAAACTGGGCGGAGTACATCAGGGTATATGTAAACTGGGCAGAGTGCATCAGGGTATATTTAATCTGGGCGGAGTACATCAGGGTATATGTAATTTGTGGAGAGTACATCAGGGTATATGTAAACTGGGCTGAGTACATCAGGGTATATGTAAGCTGGGCGGAGTGCATCAAGGTATATGTAAGCTGTGCAGAGTACATCAGGGTATATGTAAGCTGTGCGGAGTACATCAGGGTATATGTAAGCTATGTGGAGTACATCAGGGTATATGTAAGCTGGGCAGAGTGCATCAGGGTATATGTAAGCTGGGCGGAGTTCATCAGGGTATATGTAAGCTGTGCGGAGTACATCAGGGTATATGTAAGCTATGTGGAGTACATCAGGGTATATGTAAGCTGGGCGGAGTACATCAGGGTATATGTAAGTTGTGAGGAGTACATCAGGGTATATGTAAGCTATGTGGAGTACATCAGGGTATATGTAAGCTGGGCGGAGTACATCAGGGTATATGTAAGCTGGGCGGAGTTCATCAGGGTATATGTTAGCTGTGCGGCGTACATCAGGGTATATGTAAGCTGTGCGGAATACATCAGGGTATATGTAAGCTATGTGGAGTACATCAGGGTATATGTAAGCTGGGCGGAGTGCATCAGGTCATAAAAGGATGATGTAATAATGGGGTAAATGAATAATACAATTAATTATCTATTGCTAGTGACGTACGCTTTGTACCAATCCTTTATGCACAGGCCAGTTTTTTTAGGTCAGGAGTCGCACTTCTAAAGGGTGTCTGTGGTGTTGTTCAAAATATCTGCACTCCAGCATTGCCTAATCTTTGACTTCTTCACTAGCCCCATATGTAGCACAGACCCCAAAATGTCATAGTTTCCGCTGCATTTACAGGGTCTACCAGTGGGGGCTAGCAATGATGACGTGGGGTTTTAGGTGAAGAACTGATGCACATATAAATTATGTAAAACAAAAAAGAAAAGTATTTCAGAAATATAACAAGGCACTCTTGGGTTGTAGAAAAATTATGAAAGTTTATTACAAAAAACTTTTATTTATTTATTTTTCTAAAACTGATCTTTTGATTCCCTGAACAATACACTGCACTACCTATGTATTGTAACTGTCATTTTACAACAGACAGTCAGTCTATTAGGTCCTGCCATACCTACCGTTGCTGGGCTCCCTGGTTGCCATAGCAACCATCGGCACCACACAATTTTTCGTGGCGGGCCAATGGGTTACAGAGGGAACCCCTCCCTCTGTGTCAATCACTTAAATGCAGCTGTATATTATACCCGCTGTATATTACACCGCTCCTGTGCCTGCTTCATCCTCAGGGCACATCTGTATGCCCATTTGCGGGAACGCACCGCTAAAAAGGAATTACAGTAACGCCCATTTGCGGGAGCGCACCGCTAAAAAGGACTTGCAGTAACGCCCATTTGCGGGAAGAAGTTAATGGGGCAAACACTAAATAAAAAAAACACAAGAAAACGTGGTCGCTCAGCGGTTAGCACTAGGGTCTTGGATTCGAATCTGACCAAGGTCAACATTTGCATTAAGTTTGTTGTCCCTGTTCTTGCGTGGATTTCCTTTGGATTACACACACACTCTAAAAACATACTAATAAGCTCATTGACTGCCTATGAAATTGGCCCTAGTGTGTGTCTGAGAGAGGGCCCCTTTGGAGACTGGGACTGATGTGGATGTTGATAATCTCTGTACAGCATTGCAGAATATTTTGTCCCTATATGAGCAACAGGAAATAAAATACATATGGTAATAGTCCATTCTTTTGTATATTTTTTTGTGTGGTTTAGGAAAAAAACACTGTACTGTATATCCTAAGAGCTACCTTTTTATTACTTGTAAATTGATCTTTTAATAATCCCATTCCCTATTATGTTAACTCTATGCTATGTTATATGTGTATTCGAACCCCTGTATTTCATATGTACAGCGCCCCGGAAGTTAATGGCAATGTACAATAAATAATAATAACCTATGTAGACACATACACATAATATAATTTGAGCTATTACTGCATTTTATACTGCAAAAAGAAACTGAAACTATGCAGACCTTGGTGTGATACCCTAATACAGTTATACCAGTGAGTGTAATTACATACACCAAACAGCCCCCAAAAGTGTCAAACAGGGGGCCGTAAATAAAGTAACTACTGCTGCTGTGGGGGTCACATGTTGTATCGCATGATCCCTCTCTGCCGGGGAATAACTAAAGGCTCATGGGACCTGGTGCAAAAGTTCAGTTTGTTTTTTTGGTCTGTTAAGTTACCCATTGATGCAGCACTAGCAGCCAGGGGCATTGCTAGGGTCTTAAAAGATCAGCAGACAGTATCACACATGATAGGCTTAGGAAAGAGACAGCACTCCAAATCAGTAGAAAAATTGAAAACATTTATTCAGCCATTATCACGCCATTATCACGCTTAAAAATGCATTCAATGGGAAGTTGAAACGTCTCTTGTACACTGGGTGAATAAATGTTTTGAATTTTTCCACTGATTTGTAGTGCGGCCTCTTTCCTTGGACTGTGAATTGATGACTTTAGGAGTTTTGGTCTATACTCCCATGTAGAGATGAGCGAACCAGGACAACCGAACAAGGTTTCGGTCCGAACATTGGGAAAAGTTCGGTTCGCAGCGAATCCGAACTTCACCGGGTTTTGGCCGAACACGTTTTGACCGAACCCGGTCAAAAATATTATACAAATCGGCAGCCACTTGTCTCTATCAATCACTGATAGAGAAAAGAGGCTGCTGATTAAAAATAAAATAAAAAGCATTTCATATGTACCCGGTCGTTGTCTTGGTGACGAGTCCCTCTTCTTCCTCCAGTCCGACCTTCTTTCCTGACGCGGCAGCCTGTGATTGGATGCAGAGGCCGCTGCAGCCTGCGATTGGCTGCAGAGGCCGCGGCAGCCTGTGATTGACTGCAGCGGTCACATGGGCTGTAACGTCATCCAGGAATGTCGGGCCGGATGTCGAGAGGGACGCGTCACCAAGGCAACGGCCGGGAGACCGGACTGGAGGAAGCAGAAAGTTCTCGGTAAGTATGAACGTTTTTACAGGTTACTCTATATTCTGTTCGGAATTCACTGTCCAGGGTGCTGAAACAGTTACTGCCGATCAGTTAACTCTTTCAGCACCCTGGACAGTGACTATTTACTGACGTCGCCTAGCAA
Source organism: Rhinoderma darwinii (assembly GCF_050947455.1). NCBI lineage: Eukaryota > Metazoa > Chordata > Amphibia > Anura > Rhinodermatidae > Rhinoderma > Rhinoderma darwinii. The sequence continues at coordinate 240,509,343 of NC_134690.1, forward strand.
CGCTGCCGTAATGACGGGTGCACACATGTAGCCACCCGTCATTACGGGGCCTCATGCACACGACCGTGAAAACACCCGTTATTACGGGTCGTAATTACGACCCGAAATAGCGGGCCCATAGACTTCTGTTAGCCACGGCTACCTTTCCGTTTTCTCACGGGAAGGTGCCCGTGCCGTTAAAAAGATAGAACATGTTCTCTTTTTTTTATTTTACGGGCCGTGCTCCTATACTTTATAATGGGAGCACGGCTCGGAAAAACGACCGGCTGCCCGTGGCCGGCCGTGCTCAACTCTTGAAATACTCTGTGCTGCCTTAAACACTGTGGACAGGTCAGGATCCTGTTTCTTTTAAATGCTGCTGGGGAACCCGCTCGATCCACTATATAAGGCTGCACTACAGTGCTTGGGAATAAGTGACTGGGGCAGAAGAGGATGGAGGCGCAGCCTTATATAGTGGATCGAGCGGGTTCCCCAGCAGCATTTAAAAGAAACAGCATCCTGACCTGTCCACAGAGTTTAAGGCAGCACAGAGTATTTCAGGAGATGAGCGTGCGGATCTTGTGTGGGGTGGTGACTTGCCAATCATGTGAAGGTGTTATTGAGGACAGGAGTGGAGGAGAGGTAACAGACTGAGAGCTACGTAATGGTAAGAGCAGAGTTCACAGCAGCACAGAATCTGCACGCTCCTCTCCTGAAATATTCTGTGCTGCTGTGAACTCTGCTCTTACCAATACGTAGCTCTCAGTCTGTTACCTCTCCTCCACTCCTGTCCTCAATAACACCTTCACATGATTGGCAAGTCACCACCCCGCACAAGATCTGCACGCTCATCTCCTGAAATACTCTGTGTAGCTGTGAACTCTGCTCTTACCATTACGTGGTGACTTGCCAATCATGTGAAGGTGTTATTGAGGACAGGAGTGGAGGAGAGGTAACAGACTGAGAGCTACGTAATGGTAAGAGCAGAGTTCACAGCAGCACAGAATATTTCAGGAGAGGAGCGTGCAGATGTTGAGGAGTGTATGATGCTGAGAGGCCGCGGCAGCCTGTGATTGGCTGCAGAGGCCGCGGCAGCCTGTGATTGGCTGCAGAGGCGGTCACGTGACGTGCGTGACTGCCACTACAGCCTGTGATTGGCTGCAGCGGCAAGATGGATAAAACGTCATCGCTGGAGGCCAGACAGGAGGAATGTAAGTATGAACGTATTTTTTTATTTTTTTTATTACATTAAAACTGTATTTTCCGTGCGCCGAGCATGGTACTGTCAAGGTTGCTGAAAGAGTTAGTGCAGCCCGTTAACTCTTTCAGCACCCTGGACAATACCATGCTCGGCGCACGGAAATGACAGGTTCGGTCAGAACTAGTTTGGTCCGAATAAAACTTTTTCGCGAAATTCAGCGAACTAGCCGAACCGAACTTTTCATAAGTTCGCTCATCTCTACTCTCATGAGACTAGCACCCGACATTTTTGGACTTCATTACAGTGCAGTTCCTATACTTTGTTTGGATTCTACTTGATAGGCTTAGATACAGCGATTAAGCAAGCAGCCTTACACATACAGCTCAGATACAGGACCTCAGCATATAGTTAGGTTTCTCTCTCTTGACTAGTGTCCTCTTCAGACTCGGGCGAAGTGTCGGGTCCTGATGCCGTTCAGCATCAGGATGTTATGTGCACCGTGTATACAACCCTGAATCTGAATGGCGTCAGGGCCCAGCTCTGCGCCTGGAGCTGAAGAGTACCCGAGGAGGGTAAGTAAATGGAGGAATTACTGTAGTAACAGGGCTTTGGGGCCCAGTCGCAATGCAACCCCTACAGCTATGCCACTGGCCTCAGCAAATCAGCAGCTTTGAAAAGAAACATGTGACACAGTCCATTACTCCTCAAAAATAGGAATAACACACTCACTTAATCCTTTTTAGAGCTGCTAACTGGCTGAGAGGGACAATGTGATACAACATTTGACATTTAAGCTAACTTTTCTAGCATCAATGGCTTAGTGGAAAAATAAATAACGGGGCAGATTTACTATTGAAAATTTGCCATAATTCTGGATCAAATTGAGCCAGAATATTGGCATGCACGCTGTTCGCCTCATTTATCAACTGTTTTAAACAGTTTTTTCGACACGCTCAGCAAGGGGCATGACTTAGTGGGATAGGAGCATATAAGCTGGCAGAAAGATGCAAGGCTTAAAATGCAATACTGTGTGCCAAAAAACAAACATTTCTAGCATGTCTAATTAGAAGTGCCCAGTTTATCATGCACCACTTTTATAAATTTGGCGCTTTTTCTGACTGTCTTGTCTAAGTTTACGCTATCTAAAACCTAGACAGTATAAGTAAATCTGCCCCATTCTTTATAGATAAGTGCCATTTTACACACCATTTTATAATACTGCCTCAGTAAGTCTCTGCAACCCTCAGAATTCTCTTTAATTATGGGCAATTTAATATTAACATTTCTGTCCCAGTAAAAACCTTGGTGCTTCAGTATAAGGAGCACGGGTATTTACAAGATTACCTTTTTTCTTTTCTACATGTTCTTTTTCAGCTTTTTTCACAGGTGTTTCTAAAAGAAGAATACAATTATTACTGACAAAGTATTAGGAATAAGATGAAAATACTTCAGCCAAGCCATGACATGCATATGCATAACAGGGGTATCGGAAGTATAGCAAAAATAATCCATATCTTTAGGTCAGGTTCACATCTGCGTTGGTGTTTCTGTTGTTCTGCTCCTTCAGAGGTGCAGAATAATGAAAAAAAACGGTAGTGCTTGTACAATGGACACCATCGGTGCTCAACGGAACCCATTGATTTTAACGGGTTCAGTCGGGTTTCCGCCAGTGTGTCCTTGATTTTAGCAGAAATAAAAGCACAATGATCTGCACTATTGTTTCTGGTAGTTTCGGCCTGATCTGTGATGGAGGCCGGTAACGGAGCCTCCAACGCAGATGTGAACAGGCCCTAACATTTTATGTTTGATTATAAGACTAGAGATGAGTGTTGTAATACATTACATTGAGAAGATTATCTGCTAATAGCTTTGATAGAAATATTTTTAAACATAATTGGAAGTATCCATTAATTTTGATCTCATTACACCATTAAAAAACTCGGAAAAGAGACTTTCCCAATTTGGGGTGTAAGAGGTAACCATGTGGCCACATAGCAAAACATGGAATGGGGCCCACACTTCACCATTATTTCTTTTAGCAGCAAGTGAAATAATAAGCTTGTGATTATTTTGGTCTCTACTCTATCCCCTGTGACTTTTACCTCTCTCCCCTAATAAATGGCATATAGTCTAATATACAGGGTGGGCCATTTATATGGATACACCTAAATAAAATGGGAATGGTTGGTGATATTAACTTCCTGTTTGTGGCACATTAGTATATGGGAGGGGGGAAACTTTTCAAGCTGGGTGTTGACCATGGTGGCCATTTTGAAGTCGGCCATTTTGTATCCAACTTTAGTTTTTTAAATGGGAAGAGGGTCATGTGACACATCAAACTTATCGAGAATTTCACAAGAAAAACAATGGTGTGCTTGGTTTTAACGTTACTTTATTCTTTCATGAGATATTTACAAGTTTCTGACCACTTATAAAATGTGTTCAAAGTGCTGCCCATTGTGTTGGATTGTCAATGCAACCCTCTTCTCCCACTCTTCACACACTGATAGCAACACCGCAGAAGAAATGCTAGCACAGGCTTCCAGTATCCGTAGTTTCAGTTGCTGCACATCTCGTATCTTCACAGCATAGACAATTGCCTTCAGATGACCCCAAAGATAAAAGTCTATGGGGGTCAGATCGGGAGGCATTTCTTCTGTGGTGTTGCTATCAGTGTGTGAAGAGTGGGAGAAGAGGGTTGCATTGACAATCCAACACAATGGGCAGCACTTTGAACACATTTTATAAGTGGTCAGAAACTTGTAAATAACTCATGAAAGAATAAAGTAACGTTAAAACCAAGCACACCATTGTTTTTCTTGTGAAATTCTCGATAAGTTTGATGTGTCACATGACCCTCTTCCTATTCAAAAAACGAAAGTTGGATACAAAATGTGTCAACACCCAGCTTGAAAAGTTTCCCCCCTTCCATATACTAATGTGCCACAAACAGGAAGTTAATATCACCAACCATTCCCATTTTATTTAGGTGTATCCATATAAATGGCCCACCCTGTACTCTTAATTTATGGTTCTTGTAGATAGACAGCAAGGAAATAATATAATAGTTCAAGGGGAAATTCAGTAAAAAATTATCTGCTGACATAGATACGTATCAGAAGTTTACATTCATGGATTTCCTTAGATTAGACTATTATGGATTTCCAGAATAAAGAGGTGCAGCTCTCTGCAGAGAAAGCTGCATTGATTTTAATGACTGCGTGTTTATAATGTTGCGTCATAGATTTCCTGTGGCAAAATTCTTTGAGCAATGTAAAATGTTTTAATAAGTTTTTCATGCTAAAGATTTCCCTTCTTTTTTTTAATCTTTTGGTAAAGGGTCCAAACTCGCAGAATTTACAGAGGTAATCATGATCATCTGACATACCATATATCTACGAAGATAACTTTTGGGTGGATTTTCCCTTTAAGTTTCTGTATGTAAAGTTAAGCAGTTGGTAGCAGTAATATAATAATAATAATGGCATACAGTACATTTATTAAGCCAGGCTTTAACGTTAAAATTCCATATGGTATTTTTGTAAACATATCGTAAACAAATGACCACATGAACTTAACCCCTTCCCCCTGCTGGCATTCTGGGCCCTAATGTCCAAGCCATTTTTTAGATTTTTCCATTGTCACATTCGAAGAGCTGTAACTTTTTTATTTTTGCGTCGGCATAGCTGTATAAGGTCTTGTTTTTTGCGGGACGACTTGCAGTTTTTATTGGTACCATTTGAGAGTAGATGCGACTTTTTGATCACTTTCTATCACATTTTTTTTAAGTCAGGATTAACAGAAAACAGCAATTTTTCCATTGTTTTTTATTTTATTTTTTACGGCGTTCACAGTGCGGGTTAAATAATGTAACAGCTTTATAGTCGGGGTCGTTACGGACGCGGCGATACCAAATATGTGTAACTTTTTTGCTTTATTGTAGTTTTTTTTAATAGTAAAGCATTTTGTAAGGGGAAAAGCTGGGTTTTTCATTTTTTCTTTTTCACTTTTTTTTTTTATTAACTTTATTAAACTTTTTTTACTTTTTTACTAGTCCCACTAGGGGACTTCACTATCCTCCGATCGCTATTATAATACACTGCAATACTTTTGTATTGCAGTGTATTACTGCCTGTCCGTTTAAAACGGACAGGCATCTGCTAGGTCATGCCTGCGGCATGATCTAGCAGGCATTCGCTGCAGGCAGACCTGGGGGTCTTTATTAGACCCCCGGCTGCCATAGAAGACACAGACACTCGGCGATTTTATCGCCGGGTGTCAGTGAGATGAGAGGGAGCTCCCTCCCTCTCTCCAAAACCATTCAGATGCGGTGCTCGCTATTGTGCACCGCATCTGAAGGGTTAAACGGGTGAGATCGATACTAATATCGATCTCACCCGGCAGAGCAGGGACGCCCCCAGCCCTCAGCTGCTTCTGGCAGCTGAGAGCAGGGAGATTTCACGGCTCCCTGCTCTGTTTACTTTATTCTACAGCAGCGACGTAGTTTGGCGGCGCTCTAGAATAAAGCCCACTAATGACCGCCGTAAAAAGACGTATCGGCGGTCATTAAGGGGTTAAAGAGACACTCCATGTTTAGTGGAGATTTCCCATTTGAAGACCACTTCACACATAGGTATTTTTGTCAGTATTTTGAATCATTATTTGTAAGTCAAGAGTCGGTTCAAAACACAGACGAGGTAAAAATGTTGCCATTATACTTTCTCCTCTGAGTTTTGGATTCACTCCTGGTTTTGGCTTACAAATACTGATGCAAAATACTAATTAAAATACTTTCATGTGAAAGTTGCCTGAGGTTACACAGGACATTGAACAGCACTTTCTATATAACCACAAATTTGTCTACTTATTATGCTTTTTTTTTACAGGCACCTCAGTGGAATATAATATATAATGTACAAATAGAACTGTAACAAGGCATGTGTGCTATTTTGTAGCACAACCTCTTATATCAATTACAAATTTTATATATATATATATATATATATATATATATATATATATATATATATACAATTACAAGAATTTGAGGCTTATATTAAGTTTACTCTACTTACTAATGTAAATGTTATAAATTTATAGAAAAACCAAGTCACAAATGTTAAATTTCTGTCAATATAGTTATGTGGTTTGCCTTAATAACGGTAGAAAAGAAAACTATTTGTATAAAATGAAATAGAAATGAAACCCATGCTAAAAAATTAAAATCACGAGGCTAGTCTAAAGAATAAAGATCTATAACTGCTTAAACCAAATATAAGCAATTATAGGCCCACAAATATCCAATAAATGAACTAGTTAATTGATGAGTCATATGTTTTTTCGCTAATTACTGTAAATATAACTTAGAAAGATTGTTTTATTTTTTTTTTCAAAATAAGAAGCACAAAATAATTATTCTCATGTCTTTATTGAAAGCATGATTTGAAAATTCATAATTTTACATTTTAAAAATTATTTGTTCAAATTAATAAGTTCACAATCTGGTATGACTTTGTTTACCTATAAGAAAACACAAACTAATTATTACCATAATTAAAAAAACTTCCCTTGAGGTTATAAATTTATGAAAATAATTAAAGCCCCTAGGACACATATATATATTCTTCTCAATCTGTCAGTAATATTTGGAGTAAAAGCTGTCTACAAAGTATGACCTTAACCCCTTAAGGACACAGCCTATTTTGGCCTTGTGGACACAGCCGATTTTTGCAAATCTGACATGTGTCACTTTATGTGGTAATAACTCCAGAATGCTTTTGCCTATCCAAGCGATTCTGAGATTGTTTTCTCGTGACATGTTGTACTTTATGATACTGAAAAAATGTTGTCGTTAAATTCAATATTTATTTGTAAAAAACACTAAAATTTAGAGAAAATTTGCAAAAATCTGCATTTTTCTAAATTGTAATGTATCTGCTTGTAAAACAGATCGTAATACCACACAAAATATTTACTAGTTAACATTTCCCATATGTCTACTTTATGTTTGCATCGTTTTTTGAACATGCTTTTATTTTTCTATGACCTCACAAGGCTTAGAACTTTAGCTGCAATTTCTCGCATTTTCAAGAAAATTTCAAAAGGCTATTTTTTCAGGGACCAGTTCAGTTCTGAAGTGGCTTTGAGGGCCTTATATATTAGAAACCCCCTATAAAACACCCCATTTTAAAAACTGCACCCCTCAAAGTATTCAAAACCACATTCAGAAATTATTTTAACCCTTTAGGCATTTCACAGGAAATAAAGCAAAGTAGAGGTGAAATGTACAAATTGTAATTTTTTTTTTACGAAATTCATTTGTAATACATTTTTTTCTGTAACACAGAAGGTTTTACCAGAGAAATGCAACTCAATATTTATTGCCCAGATTCTGCAATTTTTAGAAATATCCCACATGTGGCCCTAGTGTGGTAATGGACTGAAATACCGGCCTCAGAAGCAAAGGAGGACCTGGTGGATTTTGGGGCCTCTATTTTATTAGAATATATTTTAGGCACCATGTCAGGTTTGAAGAGGTCTTGTGTGCCAAAACAGTGGAAACCCCCCAAAAGTGACCCCATTTTGGAAACTACACCCCTCAAGGAATTTTTCAAGAGGTATAGTTAGCATTTTTAGCCCACAGGTTTTTTGCTAAATTTATTGGAACTGGTCTGTGAAAATGAAAATCTACTTTTTTTCTGAAAAAACATACAATGTTTTAGTTTTTACAAGGAATAAAGGAGAAAAAGCACCCCAACGTTTGTAAAGCAATGTCTCCCGATTACGGCAATACCCCATATGTGGTAATAAACTGCTGTTTGGACCCACGGCACGCCTCAGAGGGGAACGAGGGCCATTTGGATTTTGGAGCGCAGATTTTGCTGCAATGGTTTTCGGTGCCATGTCGTGTTTGCAAAGCCCTGGAGGGACCATAACAGTGGAAACTCCCCAAAAGTGACCCCATTTTGGAAACTACACCCCTCAAGGAATTTTTAAAGAGGTATAGTTAGCATTTTTAGCCCACAGGTTTTTTGCTAAATTTATTGGAACTGGTCTGTGAAAATGAAAATCTACTTTTTTTCTGAAAAAACATACGATTATTTAGATTTTACAAGGAATAAAGGAGAAAAAGCACCCCAACATTTGTAAAGCATTGTCTCCCGATTACGGAAATACCCCATATGTGGTAATAAACTGCTGTTTGGACCCATGGCAGGGCTCAGAAGGGAACGATAGCCATTTGGATTTTGGAGCGCAGATTTTGCTGGAATGGTTTTCGGTGCCATGTCGTGTTTGCAAAGCCCTGGAGGGACCATAATAGTGGAAACTCCCCAAAAGTGACCCCATTTTGGAAACTACACCCCTCAAGGAATTTTTCTAGGGGTATAGTGTGCATTTTGACCCTACACGGTTTTTGTTGAATTTATGGGAATTATGCCGTGAAATTGAAAAAATTGAGAAAAAATTGAGAAAAAACACCCCAATATTTGTAAAGCAAACTCTTCAGAGCACAGCAATACCCCATATGTGGTAATAAACTGCTGTTTGGACACATGGCGGAAGTTAGAAAGGACGGAGCGCCATTTGACTTTTGGAGCTCAAGATTTGCTGGAATGGTTTGCGGCCCCATGTGTCATTTGCAAAGCCACTGAGGGGCCAAAATAGTGCAAGCCCGGCAAAAGTGACCCCATTTGGGAAACTATACCCCTCGTGGAATTTATCTAGCGGTATAGTGAGCATTTTGACCCCACAGTTTTTTTGCTGAATTATTGGGATTATGCAGTGAAAATGAAAATCTACATTCTTTCCACTAAAATGTTGAATTGTTTTCATTTTCACAAGGAATAAAGGAGAAAAAGCGCCCCAACAATTGTAAAGCAATTTTTCCCGAGTACGGCAATACCCCATATGTGGTTATAAACTGCTGCTTGGATACACCGCAGGGCTCAGAATGGCAGGAGTGCTACTTGGCATGTAGATTTTGGTTGATTGTTGTTTGGGCACCATGTCGCATTTGCAGAGCCCCTGAGGTACCCGTACAGTAGAAACCCCTGAGAAGTGACTCCATTTTGGAAACTTTACCCCTCAGGGTAATCATCTAGGGGTGTACTGAGCATTTTGATCCCACAGGTGTTTCATAGATTGTATTAGAATGAGGCAGTGAAAATGAAAAATTATTTTTTTTCCCAAAAATGTGTAGTTTTGCACCCAATTTTTTTCCCACAAGGGGTAATAGGAGAAAAAACAACACATAATTTGTTACCAAATTTCTCCCGAGTACAGCAATACCCCATGTGTGGCCCTAAACTGCTGTTTGGGCACATGGCAGAGCTCAAAATGGAAGGAGTGCCATGTGACTTTTAGAGCACAGATTTTGCTGGACTGGTGTAGGGGCGCCATGTCGCATTTGCAGAGCGTTCTTAGGTACCAGAGTAGAGTGTAAAACCATGAGAAGTGACCCCATTTTGTAAACTACACCCCTCAAGGCATTTATCATTTGCCTGGACATATGACAGGGCTTAGGAGTGAAAGGCGCATGTGAGACCTATTTTGGTGATTTTCGCAGCATTAGCCCACAACGGCAGGGCTCTGAGGTCAAATAGTAAAACAAACCCCCAAGTAGTGACCCCCATTTTGGAAACTGCACCCCTCAAGGCATTTTGACCACACAGGTTGTTTTTTTTCTATTAGAAATGAATGCTCAGTGGATGGTGCAAAGTGAAAATTGCAAATTTCCACAGGTATGTGCCATTTTAGTGCACAATATTTTGTGCCTAGTTCGTGCCACTGAAGACAAATACCTCAAACTGTTAAGCAGGTTCTCCCGGGTATGGCGATGCCATATATGTGGACATACACTGCTGCTTGGCCACGCTGCAGGGCGCACCATTTGGCTTTTGGAGCGTGGATTTTGCTCGCTAGTTGTTTTGTTTGGGGTTTTGCTGGTATTTCAGTTATGATGTGGGGGCATATGTAAGCTGTGCGGAGAACATCAGGGGTATAATAAGAGAGTATAATAATGGGGTAAATAAATAATTATCCACAGATATGTGGCCGGTGTCACACTGATAAATGGCGCCCGATCTTATCCGCTTTTGGACACTTTGCACATTTTGCATCGCCATATTCTGAGAGCCAAAACGTCTTTATTTTTTCTCCACCGGAGCTGGGTGAGGGCTTATTTGTTGCGGGACAATCTGTAGATTTCATTGGTACCATTTTGGGGTACATGCAATTTTTTGATCACTTTGTATTTCATTTTTTTGGCAAGCAAGGTGACCAAAAACCTGCAATTCTGATGTTTTCTATTATTAATTTTTTTACGGCGTTTGCCATGCGCTATGAATGACAATTTTACGTTATTCTGCGGGTCGGTACGATTATGGTGATACCAGATGTATATAGTTTTCTTATGCTTTGAAGCGCCTGCACGATAAAATCACTTTTGTTTCAAATAATTTATTTTTGGTGTCACCATATTCTGAGAGCCATAACTTTTTTATTTTTCCGTCAAAAAAGCGGTGGGAGAGCTTGTTTTTTGCGGGACGGGCTGCGTTTTTTAATGGTATAACTTTGGGGTACATGCAACTTTTAGATCCCTTTTTTTATTCTGTTTTGCGAGGTGTAGTGACTAACAAACAGCGATTCCGGAATAGTTTTTTATAAAAAAAATTTACGTTGTTCACCGTACGGGTAAAATAGCATGATATTTTTATAGTTTGGGTCGTTACGGACGCAGGGATACCACATATGTGTACTTTTTTCTATGTTTTTTGTTTTTTCCTATAATAAAAGACTTATTATAGGAAAAAAGGCTGTTATGGTGTTTTTTAACATGAAACTTATTTTTTTTTACTTTTTTACAACATTTTTATTAACGTGTTTTAACTTTTTTTTGTCCCACTAGGGAACTTGAAGGCATGAAGCCCTGATCGCTATTCTCATACACTGCACTACCTACATAGTGCAGTGTATTAGAGCTGTCAGCTATTCACTGACAGCAAGCCTATTTGGCTTCGCCTCCCGGCAGGGCCTAATAGGCTTCCGTACTAGGAAGCGATTGTTAGGCTATAGTTGCCATAGCAACCATCGGAACACCCGCGGGTGCCGATGGTTGTCATTAGCAACCATAGGGTACGATCTAATCACTTAGATGCAGCGATAACTGCATCTAAGGGGTTAATCAGCCGGATCGGAGCCTTGCTCCGGTCCTGGCCGTTAGGGCATGATGTCAGCTGTGACAAACAGCTTACACCCGCGCCCGTGGCAACCATCGTGGTTGCCGACAGGCTACAAGACACTTCGATGCATCGATCACGTTGATCGATGCATCTAAGGGGTTAATCGGCCGGATCGGAGCCTAGCTCCGGTCCTGGCCATTGCAGAGGGGCGTCGGACAGCTGATTCCCAGTGGTGATAGCGCTGGCTCAGCTTCTGAGCCAGCGCCATCACATACACACGTCATGGAGCTGTGATTGGTCAGTCTGCTTTGACTGACCAATCACAGCGATCGCCGGCAGGAGACCGCTGTGAATGGTCCCCGGCCGTCTTACTGTGCCGATCAACTGTCATAAACAGTTGACGGCACAGTTCTGTCACCTTGTCCTTTGACAGGGTGACAGTTTTTAGCCAGGACGCACCGGTACATCCCTGTCCTTATCAATGCAGGACGTACCGGTGCATCTTGGTGCACTAAGGGGTTAAAATAACCAAAAATAAAATACTAAAACAAAAATATAAATAAAATATATTTATCATCCTTTTATTTGATCTTTTTAATTCATCTTAATCAAATATGTTTCAGAAAATAAAAGCATTTTATTAACTATACTATTATTACTATAAACAATCAATTACTGTAAATGAAAGTATAATAAATTAATAATTAATATTATTATTTTTTCCTCTACATTTCATTGGCTTTATATGTCACATAAATGCATTGATCAGTAGAGTTATTTCCTAAATCCTTTAGACAATAAGTAAATCCTAACATTAGAAACTTAGAACGGTCAATGGCAGCTAGAGGAGAAAGATAAGTCACACTATTAACAGCAGAACAAAAGATAAGAACTTGTAGTAATTGAAAAATGGTAGATAAAATTCTAATTCAAAATGATGGTTTGGAAAATACATTGTAGTATTTAGGAAATGTATTTGAATGTAAAATGTATGAAAACTGGAATTATGGTGAAAATATTATGATTCGTGATTGACCAAAGAATGAGCAGTCAGAGCACTAATTTCCATGGCAATTGTGACACAATAATTGTTCTGGACTTATTCAAATTGATTAGTTTATTAAACAATAATTTCCAATATGACTTGATGTAAAAATGCATTTGTCGTGTTTCTTTTTAATTCAATGAAAGAATATTCCATAGGAGAATCAAGAAATTAAACATGTCTTTTAAATGCCCTGATCCAACAAATGTTCTTGTATAGGAACACCTACTTGGAAAAAAAAACTTCTCAGAAATTGACCTGCGGTGCGTTTTTTCAATCTGCAGCATGTCAATTTTATTTGCGAAATCGCTACTTTTTGTTGCGGGTTTTCCCCATTTAATTTAACGGGGAGTTAAAACCTGCAGCAAACAGCAGATGTTGAGATTTTTTCGTGGAAAAGCTGGGATTCCGCTGCAAAAATTGCAACTCAGAAAAAAAAAATCTCATACTCAGAATTCTGCGCCTCTTTGTCCAGGCTGGTTTCCTGGGATTACGTTTCATCCCATGTGACCGCTGCAGCGATCACGTTGGATGAAACGTCTTCCCAGGAGGCTGAGCTGTAGGACGGCAGAGGGACGCATCACCATAGCTATGGGTAAGTATGAAACTTTTTTTTTTACGTGCAGTTTTCCGCAGAGGAAATTCTGGCTGAAAAAGTGCACCACAATTTGGTGCGTTCTCTGGGCCGGAATTCCCTGCAGTGACCAGGGCGGATACGCTGTGTGCTTTTACGCAGCGTATCCGCCCCATGTGTGAACATATCCTAAGGGTATGTTCCCACATAGCTTAAACACAGCAGAATTTGTAACCAGATTTCACAGTGTTTACAGGAGCAGCAAAGTGTATGAGATGAAACAAATCTCATCCACAAGCTGCGTATATAACCTGCAGAAAAAGTGGTTGGAAATTGAAATTCGGAATGGATGTTTATTTAATAGAATGTCAATTGTTGTAAAAACACAGGAGAAACTTTGCTCAGAAAATATGGTCGGATATTCTGCTGTGTTTTCGTTAATTTGGAAAATACCCTAAGTGTGGCCTATTTTATGGGCAAGTCTACAGTACCAGACAATGTGCTTATAGGCTCTTAAGATATAAATCCGATACAATGTACAGTGAAGGAAATAAGTATTTGATCCCTTGCTGATTTTGTAAGTTTGCCCACTGCCAAAGACATGAACAGGCTAGGTTAATTTTACCAGTGAGAGATAGATTATATTTAAAAAAAAACAGAAAATCACATTGTCAAAATTATATATATTTATTTGCATTGTGCACAGGGAAATAAGTATTTGATCCTTTTGGCAAAGAAGAATTAATACTTGGTGGCAAAACCCTTGTTGGCAAGCACAGCAGTCAGACGTTTTTAGTAGTTGATGATGAGGTTTGCACACATGTTAGATGGAATTTTGGCCCACTCCTCTTTGCAGATCATCTGTAAATCATTAAGATTTCGAGGCTGTCGCTTGGCAATTCGGATCTTCAGCTCCCTCCATAAGTTTTCGATGGGATTAAGGTCTGGAGACTGGCTAGGCCACTCCATGACCTTAATGTGCTTCTTTTTGAGCCACTCCTTTGTTGCCTTGGCTGTATGTTTCGGGTCATTGTCGTGCTGGAAGACCCAGCCATGAGCCATTTTTAATGTCCTGGTGGAGGGAAGGAGGTTGTCACTCAGGATTTGACAGTACATGGATCCATCCATTCTCCCATTGATACGGTGAAATAGTCCAGTGACCATAGCAGAGAAACACCCCCAAAACATAATGTTTCCACCTCCATGCTTGACAGTGGGGACGGTGTTCTTTTGGTCATAGGCAGCATTTTTCTTCCTCCAAAAACGGCGAGTTGAGTTAATGCCAAAGAGCTCAATTTTAGTCTCATCTGACCACAGCACCTTCTCCCAATCACTCTCAGAATCATCCAGATGTTCATTTGCAAACTTCAGACGGGCCTGTACATGTGCCTTCTTGAGCAGGGGGACCTTGCGGGCACTGCAGGATTTTAATCCATTACGGCGTAATGTGTTACCAATGGTTTTCTTGGTGACTGTGGTCCCAGCTGCCTTGAGATCATTAACAAGTTCCCCCGTGTAGTTTTCGGCTGAGCTCTCACCTTCCTCAGGATCAAGGATACCCCACGAGGTGAGATTTTGCATGGAGCCCCAGATCGATGTCGATTGACAGTCATTTTGTATGTCTTCCATTTTCTTACTATTGCACCAACAGTTGTCTCCTTCTCACCCAGCGTCTTACTTATGGTTTTGTAGCCCATTCCAGCCTTGTGCAGGTCTATGATCTTGTCCCTGACATCCTTAGAAAGCTCTTTGGTCTTGCCCATGTTGTAGAGGTTATAGTCAGACTGATTCATTGAGTCTGTGGACAGGAGTCTTTTATACAGGTGACCATTTAAGACAGCTGTCTTTAATGCAGGCACCAAGTTGATTTGGAGCGTGTAACTGGTCTGGACGAGACTGAACTCTTAATGGTTGGTAGGGGATCAAATACTTATTTCTCTGTGCACAATGCAAATAAATATATATAATTTTGACTATGTGATTTTCTTTTTTTTTTTTTATATAATCTATCTCTCACTGGTAAAATTAACCTAGCCTAAAAATTCTAGACTGTTCATGACTTTGACAGTGGGCAAACTTACAAAATCAGAAAGGGATCAAATACTTATTTCCTCCACTGTATATAATACCCATTAGTGTACTTATAGTGGCTAAATGCAAATATGCACTATATATGTTTGGGGGAAAATGTGTTGAATAGAATACTCCAATTAATGCATAGAGTGGTTTTCAGAGATCCCCCTAAAAAAACCTAGAAAAATTAGTTCCTCTACTTTAGCCGACCTGATGACGCGCGAGGAGTAAGTTAATTGCAATGCTAGTGTGGGGGGAGATCTAAGGCTTATTGACAAAATAAAAATGTATCTTGGAAAACCCCTTGAACTTCTACTACTATTTGTAGGATATACTGCATATATATTACCTTTTTTAGGCTTGTCTGGTTCTACCTCTTGTTTTTTCACTGGTGTTTCTAAAAAGAAACAAGAAAACACAACTATCATTTTCGTACATAAAGCAACTTATCCTTTTTTAAATGAATATGAAATAAACAATTGTTACCGCTGAATGCGGGATTTACTGCTTGCAGGACTCCAACTCTAGGGTCAACCATACACTTGTATTACAGTAGTTTTCACTCAATGGCACTGATGTAGCTAAACCATACATTTTCTAATGTTTGCAATGAAAAATAAGTCCTGATTTTGTAGCATTTTTAAACGCATGTTTAAAACTCTTGCCGTTTGAAATATTATTTATGATATTTATTACAAACTTTTTAAATTTGTCTAATATGCACAACATAGACAACATTCAATTATGCTTGATGCAGTGAAGTATATAAAATAATTACCTGGGGCAATATCATAGAGTGGATACAATGACAGATTCAAGTCCCCTCCTAGTCGGGCAATACCTTCTTGAAAGTCCTGGAGAGCAGCTAATATCTTCAAAAGAGCATTTGTTTGCCCTGCAAGAATTATAAAGACTTATTGTTTTCTAACATTATTACTCCTGGCCATGTGTGGAAATTGTGAATTTATGCAACAAATTTATCTTGAGTCATCTGAATGTAAACAATGTTAGACCCTGGATATAAAAAGTACTAAAATAGAAAGGAAAGACCTTTACTTAATTTTATTTTATTTACAGTCAGGTGCGTAACTATAGTTGGTGCAGAGATTAAGTTTGTACCTGGGCCCTGAAGCCTTAGATGGCCAAAAAGGACCTTCTGGCCCAAATAAGATCAGTACGATGAATTATATGTTATAGTTAGGGGGAGCCTGTTACAGGTTCTGCACTGGGGCCGAGGAGCAAAAAGGGTTTTTCCCATCTTAGACATTTATGGCATATCCACAGGATATGTTTTGGATCCACTCATGATTTTGGCTTACAAATACTGATGCAAGATACTAACCACAATTCACAAGTGTGAAATTGGTCAAAGGCAGATCAAATCCAAACTGATGAGTTAAATGGAACTTACAGTGTCTATGACAGGTTGTTGCTGTTTATTGGAAATTGTAAGGTTAGGATCACACACACAGTTTTGATGCAGCTTTTGTGACAGTTTATGGCAGTTTTTTTTAGCCAAAAGCAGGAATGGACAAAAATGAAAGGAGATGCATCAGTCTTTTCTTTATGTCTTTCCTTCATTTAGGGCTGGCATTAGGGGCGGGGGGGGGGGGGCAAACTGGGCAATTGCCCAGGGCCCCATTCTCTCAGGGCCCCCTGACCAGTGGCGGCACTATAGCTTTCAATTGTGTCTGCATCAGGATGCAGATGCAATTATATACTATAGTCTACAGGCCACGTTAGGCCTGCAGACTATAAGATGCTGGGACAGAATCCCTGCGCAGGCCGGCGTGATGTCGTCATTGGATCACGCCGGCCTTTGCAAGGTTTGTGTCTCAGCATCTCGAGGCTTCGGAGCAGCTCTGTTCGTCGAGGGAACGGGGCTAGGTGAGTACAATTATTTTTTTTGCAGGGCTGTGTGCCACCATCTACAAGGGGGGGGGGGTGGCACTATGTACAAGTGGGGGCTGTGTGGCACTATGTACAGGGGGGCTGTGTGGCACTATCTAAAGTTCGGGGCTGTGTGGCATTAACTACAGTGGGGGCTGTGTGGCACTATCTACAAGGTGGGCTGTGTGTCTACATGAAGGAGGCTGTGTGGCACTATCTACAAGGGGGCTGTGGGGCACTATTTACAAAAGGGAGGATGTGTGGCGCTATCAACAAGTGGGCATTGTGGCATTATCCACAAGGGGGCTTTGTGGCACTATTTACAATGGGGATGTGTGGCACTATTTACAATGGGGGATGTGTGGCCCTATTTACAATGGGGGATGTGTGGCACGATCTACAAGGGGGGCTCTGTGGCACTATCTACAAGGGGAGATGTGTGGCACTATCGACATGGGGTTGTGTGTGGCACTATCTACATGGGGTTGTGTGTGGCACTATCTACAGGGGGTTGTATGTGGCACTATCTACAAGGGGGCTCTGTGGCACTATCTAAAAGGGGAGATGTGTGGCACTATCTACATGGGGTTGTGTGTGGCACTATCTACAGGGGGTTGTATGTGGCACTATCTACAGGGGATGCTGTAGTGCTATCTACATTGGCACTGTGATGCTATCTTCAGGTGGCACAAAGGGGGCACAGTTACTGATGGGGCACTTTTATTGTGTTGAGTACTAAGGGATCATTATTACCATCTGGGGCACTGTGGATTATGGGTTTATTTAGAGGATGGGGTATAGGTGGGGAGGGTGCTGAAAAAGCAAGCAACCAACATGTCTGTGTGTCAAATTCTGCAGAGACGAATAGTGTCTGGAAAAAGTCATCACAGTGGTCTGGACCAGATGGAGAAAAAAAGGGGAAAAGTGATCGACGATTAATCAGAGAAAATGTCACCTGTGAGTCACTGGATATAAATGTGTTGTAATCACTTATATCGTCTGCAAAGCTCCTGAGTATAACTGGCATCTACCACTATATGGTCACTATATGGTGGTAATATTGGTCTTTGTATAGTATTTTTTATTTAGTAACACTGTGGGGGTATTATTCAGTCACTATGTGGTTATGGTGTTCTGAATTGACTGCATTATTGATACAGTAATTCAGCATTTGGGGCCCCACTTTTAACATTGCCCAGGGTCACACTTTGTCTAAAAATGGCGCTGCCTTCCTTATGGATCAGCTAAAACCTACAACAAAAAGTGCATTAAAACTCTGTGAGTAAGCCTGGTTCGGTTCCTATGTCTCATGCAGAATGTGTCATTGCTGCTAGAGAGAAATTAGCTAAAAACCCTAAGGGTGGGTTCCCACGAAGCGTAAATGTAGCGTAATGAAATTCTGCAGAATTTACAGTAGCAGCAAAGTGACAGACTTGAGAAAATCTCATGCGCACGCTGCAGACAAAATCTGCAGTGAAAACGTTCATAAATTTAAATTCGCAGCATGTCAATTTATGCTGCGAATTCGTTCTTCTTCTGTTGCAGGTTTTCCCCATTGAATTCAATGGGGATGTAAAACCTGCAACAAATAGCCAAGTGTTGCGCCGGAAACGCAGAAATTCTGCCGCAAAAATCACAAATAAGAAAAAAAGTGAACCTAAAGCCCGGCCGTTGTCATAGTGATGTTTTCTTCTGTTGTCCATCCAGGCCAGCCTCTTGGGATGGTGTTTCATCCCATGTGACTGCTGCAGTCAGTGAAGGACTGACTGCATGGAGAACAGGACGCATCACCATGACAACGGCCCGTGGTAAGTATAGACTTTTATTTTTTCAAGCACTGCTTTCCGCAGCAGAGATTTAACCCGAAAAACTGCACCACAATTTGGTGCAGATTTTCGGGTGGAACTCGATGCTGTCTCTAAATCGGATATGCTGCATACTTTTACGCAGTGTATCCGACCTGTTGGAAACCAGTCTAATGCCTTTTTCACACAGAATTTTTCTGACGTTTTAACCTGCATAAAAAAACGCAACTAAAACGCTAGCAGTTTTCAAATGTAACATTTTTAAAGGGGGGTTTTCAGTGGCATTTTTGGTGGTGTTTTTCATGTGGTGTAATTTTGTACCCATATGCTGGGTTTCGAAAAAAAATGCAGTTGACCACTAAATTGCCTCAAAAACACCAAAAACCTACACACATTTATTTGGTAGTACATGTAACATTTTACTATAGATTTTAATGTAACATCTGGCCGCACTTAAAACTGCATGAAAAAAAACGCAGCAAAAAAGGCCATTAAAAACGGCACAAAAATGCACGAAAATGCAGCCTAAACATTACTATAAGTAAAGAAACTTGGGGAAAAAAATGCTCTGGTGTGAATGGTTCACTGATTCCACTGATTCCACGGAGTCATGGATAGGAATTAAAAGGAATTATTAGAGAACATGTTTAAAAAACAATGAAAAGGGGTTGCTGCAACGCGTTTCAACCTCCAGCAGCCATTTTTTACATTTGTTTCTATACATTTTTAGGCATGTTAGTTCAGATGTTGCGGATAACTCCGCTGCGGACCATAGGCTGCGGGGCTGAATTTTCAGTCCGCAGCATGCACTGTCTGTTGTGGAGAAGAAGCGGAATTTCACTGCGTATTTCGGCCTTTGCAATGTAAAAACTGAAATCTGTGGCATGTCCGCTGTGTTTTCTGCAATGTCTGAATTACCTGTCAAATATGCAAATGTTGGTGCAGACTCGTTGTGTAATTGCCCCAAATCTGCACTAACAGTTGCAGCAGAAAAATTCCGCCACGTCTGAACGAGCCCTAAGACCATGTTCACACTGCATTTTCATTCAGGTACAAAATTATGAGGCTGATTATAAGGGAAATCCAAGCGTTTCTAGAGGTGCTGTTCAAAACGATAAAGACTTTTGCAAAAGTTTTTTAAGCGTATTTTGAGGCGTATTTTCAAAATTTTTGTGAAGGGTATGTTCACACGATTAACAAAAAACGGCTGAAAATATGGAGCTGTTTTCAAGCAAAAACAGACCCTGATTTTCAACTGTTTTTTATAAGCAACGTGCGTTTTCATGAAGGATATTTTTACAAGGCATGTTTTAATTCAGCAACATAAAAATACGCCTCATATAGACAACACAGTGTATTTTCAATTGGAAGTTATCTGCAGCCATATTTCAAGTGTATTTCGGGGCGTAATACGAGCGTTTTTTTGCTCCGAAATACACCTGAAAATATAGCATGTGAACATGGCCTAAGGCTTAGGAGCTGTAGATGCAAAGCGGTAGTAAATTTTCATTCATGTTCATCTGCAAAGTTGCTTATTTTTTTATTTAATAAGCATTGGAGAAATAAAAAAAATGTAGTTGCGAAGGTGGTCGTTTGCTTTGCTCTCTGAAAATAGGTTCCGCACACACTACTTTTATGACTTACCTGTCTCTGCATCTAAGGGAGTTTTCTCTTCTTTCATTACTGGAGTGACTACAAGAAAATATAAGAAATTTAAATCTTTTCATGTAATATTGCTTAACCTCCTAAGGGTGCAGTCACACGTGGCGTACTTGCTTTGTATTTCCACAGCATCAGTATGCGCTGCAGAAAACTTTACGATGTATCCGTGATGGGGGATATTTTGCAACATAAGAACTAGAGAATGTTTTCCCCATATTCATACATTGTATGAATACAAAGCAAATACACCACGTGTGACTGTACCCTAGGGGTATGTTCACACGGCCTATTTTCGGCCGTTTTTCGTTATATGGTATGGCTAGATCTTCCAGAAACCCTCGCAGCATTCTACCTCCTCCAATAATTTGTAAATAATTAGGCAATTTAATCGTGAATTAAATCTGTTTTCATTCATTCGTTTATTTTCGCAGCATTGTATTAACAAAACATTGTCTATTGGACATGAAAATTTTCTTTCTGTTCTCTTTATTTCCAATTTTTAAGATACTGTAGTAATGTGTACCTTTGAGAATGCTGTAAATAAAATAGAGCTAGCACGTCTCTAGACTGGACATACATTATTGATCCATACAATTATAAAGTAAATTACAACTAAACAAGAAAAAGACATTAAGGCCTAACTCTACTTCTCTGCAATGTTGATGTAATAAAGTAATTTGGAGCATGTTGCTTTTTTCCCATTCCCCTCCCCCAAAAATAATAGTTAATTTTTAATTTATTTATACCCAAAACGGTTCCATAAAAAAATATTTTAATAGACAATAAACAAGCCCACATGCAGCTACATTGACAGAAAAAATAAATGAGTTATGGCTTTTGGAGTGCGGTGACATGGAAACAATTTTTTTTTCATTAGATTTGCTATTATTGCGCAAAAGTAGCAAAACATAAAAGAACTATACTTATTTGATAAAATGCTATTTATCCTGTGTGAAAGGGATTAGAATAATTTTTAATTATTCCATTTTGCGCAGACTCCATCTTGTATGGTGGCATCCATTTTGGATATCTGGAATCCATCTTGTAGCCTGAAGAAGCCATTTTAAGATTAGTGGGTCATGTTGCTTTGGAGCGGATGTATCCATAACAGCATTGTCTGTTTTTTTTTTTTGTTCTTGACCAGAATGTTTATATTTAGTCTCTCTCTTGATATAAAGATGAATATTTACCAGGAACCAACGATATATAGGAGCTGCACTGTAGCATAAAGTTGTGGGTGCTATCCTCAGAGGAATCTTGACAAAAGACCTCAAGCAGAGATCAAACCGCACTCCAATGGTATAGAAAAATCCAAAATGTATTCACCCAACATACAGGCAACGTTTTCACCTTCCCGTTGAAGGCATTTCCAAGCTTGAAAATGCTTTCAATGGGAAGATGAATATTTACCTATTTTTGTGTGATAAGGAGCCAATCATCCTTGAAGCCTTTGGAGAATGACATTGTTTAATATAAGGGTGGGGGAAGTCTTACTCCTAGCATCTACAATGTGGTATATTTTGGGAACTCATGGTTTTACATTTAAAACGCCTCCTGAGCCTATGATTGGTTCAGGACAAAACATATTGTCATTATATGCTAGTGGTTAAGGCCTCATTTACACGAGCGTGTGTATTTTGCGCAGGCAAAAAAAAGCAGCGTTTGGCGTGCGCAAAAGGCACTTGACAGCACCGTGTGTCATCAGTGTATGATGCGCGGCTCCGTGATTTTCGCGTAGCCGCCATCATAGAGATGAGGCTAGTCGACGTCAGTCACTGTCCAGGGTGCTGAAAGAGTTAACTGATCGGCAGTAACTCTTTCAGCACCCTCGACAGTGAATTCCGATCACAATATACACCAGCCTGTGAATAAAAAAAAGACGTTCATACTTACCAAGAACTTCCTGCTTCCTCCAGTCCGGTCTCCCGGCCGTTGCCTTGGTGACGCGTCCCTCTCTTGTCATCCGGCCCCACCTCCCTGGATGACGCAGCAGTCCATGTGACCGCTGCAGCCTGTGATTGGCTGCAGCCTGTGCTTGGCCTGTGATTGGCTGCAGCTGTCACTTGGACTGAATTGTCATCCCGGGAGGTCAGACTGGAGGAAGAAGACGGGAGTTATCGGTAAGTCAGAACTTCTTCTTTTTTTTACACGTTCATGTATATTGTGATCGGAAGTCACTGTCCAGGGTGCTGAACCAGTTTAACTCTTTCAGCACCGTGGACAGTGACTGTCTCCTGTCGTCGCGTATCGGAAATATTTTAGCCGGGTTCGGTCAAAACGAGTTCGGCCGAACCCGGTGAAGTTCGGTGCGCTCATCTCTAATTTGACACTCCGTTTGGATGTTTGTAAACAGAAAAGCACGTGGTGCTTTTCTGTTTACATTCATCCTTTTGACAGCTCTTGCGCGAATCACGCAGTTCGCACGGAAGTGCTTCCGTGCGGCATGCGTGGTTTTCACTCACCCATTGACTTCAATGGGTGCGTGATGCGCGAAAAACGCACGATTATAGAACATGTCGTGAGTTTTCCGCAACGCACTCGCGCTGCGCAAAATTCACGCATTGTCTGCACTGCCCCATAGAGTAATATAGGTGCGCACGACACGCATGAAAAGCATGCGCGTCGCACGCGCGTATATTATGCTCGTGTAAATGAGGCCTAAATCAAATCCAATTTAACATCACATTGTAAACATTGTAAACGATTGACTGGAATCAAGCTGCTCCTACTTTGAAAGATATTATTGTAATTATTTGTTACGTTTTTGTTCTCTTTTGGCTAATAGAAGTCCTGAAAGAATATAGGTGAATCATAGTTACGAGTCTGCTGTATTAACAAGTGGAGTGCTCTACCCTCATCCCCCGCAATTCAGGCTGGTGATTGACAGGTTGCTGCGTATACACACGCATACACAGCAGCCTGTCAGTCACAGCAGAGAGGGGCAGGTAGAGGCAGGGAGCGCTCCCCTCATGAATATAGCAGACTCAAAACTATGAGTCCGTTGTATTTTTCAGTGCTCCTATTAACCAGACAACACAACATTATTTTGTGCCATTTTGAATACTAGGAATATAGACCTGTACTATATTCCTAGTATTCAAAATGGCACAAAAAAATGTAGCTGTGATATGCTGCCCTTCCATAGAACTGCTTTAAAGCAAAATGCAAGAAAAAAACAAAACACACCTTTCTCTGCTTCTGGAGCTTCCGTCAAAATCTCTTTTTCTTCAATTTCTATGAATAATAAATATAAAATACATGGATTAGTTTAATGGACAGCTCCAGCAGGGACAAACAGTAATGGGGAAGATTTACTAATGCAGTCTAAGATTTAGACAGCGTAAACGCAAACCAGGCAGTCAGAAGATGCGTCAAATTTATCAAAGGGGTGCATGGTGTATGATAAATTTGGCACTTCTTGCTAGGCATGTTAGACAGTTTTCTTTTCCTTATACGATGTCTTGGCTGGCTTAGTTTGCACCAGTTTTTTTGCACCAAAATGTTAGCGAAATTTTGGAGCATGATAGCGCATTATAAGCCACACAGCTTTTTTTGCCAAGCGATGCCTCTTTTGAAAACACTTCTAAAATGGGTCCAGTGAGGCGAAATCACCTTTACTTTTTGATGCAAATCAATAATATGTTTGTCTAAATTGATTTACAATAAAAAAGGCAAAGATTTGGTCAGAATTCTGGTGCAACAACAATAGTAAATCTGCCCTAATATGTTTTCTGCTTGATTTCCACCTGGCTTCCTTCAAGACCAGACATATAGTGCAGAAAAATAAAAATGAATACCAGGAAGAATTTATTTGGTTTTCCTGGTTTCACCATAGGAGAGGGATGGCTACCTTCTCCACTGTCTAGCGTTGAACCAGAAGTGGTGGCGCAGCAGCACTAGCACTTGCAGTCTACGTAGGTGACAGTCTTATCTTGCCATGAGTGTGGGGAGCATCACTCATGAGCCATGGCTAGTGTTAGGTTATGTGCACATGACCTCTTTTCAGACGTAATGGAGGCGTTTTACGCCTCGAATTACACCTGAAAAGACGTCTCCAATACGTCGGCAAACATCTGCCCATTGCTTGCAATGGGTCTTACGATGTTCTGTGCAGACGAGCTGTCATTTTACGCGTCCCTGTCAAAAGACGGCGCGTAAAATTACGGCCGCCTCAAAGAAATGCAGCACACTTCTTGGGACGTAGTTGGAGCCGTTTTTCATAGACTCCAATGAAAACCAGCTCCAATTACCGCCGTAAAAAACGCAGCGAAAAACGCGTGCACTTGTAAAAACGTCTGAAATTCTGGAGCTGTTTTCTCCTGAAAACAGCTCCGTAATTTCAGACGTATTTGGCGTTGTCGTGTGCACATACTCTTACTGTGCAATGGACTTAACATATTTGGCCTGGAAGTTGAATTTTTCCTTTAAGTCTGCCATATAAATAAATAAAATATTGACCCACATGTATTAACCCTGTGTCAGACTTATTTTTGTTTTACAGCATTTTTTCTAGACACATTTATCTGATGTTACACACAATTTGCTTAATTTATTGAATTTTATATTGAAGAACTTAGGGTGCTTTGTAGTACAGTACGTTGCTTTACTTTTGGGGCATGGCCAGACGTGGCGGAATTGCTCTGGAATTCCGCTGCGGACATTCCGCAGCGGAAATCCGCAGCGGACCCGTTTCTCCATTGCCTTCCACAGCCTTTTAGTAGGGTTCCTTTGCACGTTGCGGACAATTCCGCTGCGGAGCATAGGCTGCGATGCGGAATTTGGTGTCCGCAGCATACAATGGTTGTTGCGGACGTGTGGCGGACTGGTTGCGGACTCATTGCGGAATTTCTCCATTGACTTCAATGGAGATTCAAAATTCCGCAATGAAGTCCGCAGCTGTAATGTAGATGTTATGTGTGCTGCGGAGCGAATTGTTTTTTTAACATGACATTTCTTCATTCTGGCTGGACCTATGTGTATTTCTAGGTCTACAGCCAGACTGAGGAAGTCAATGGGGCTCCCGTAACTACAGGGTGACTACATGTGTGCACCCGTAATTACAGGTGACTACGTGTGTGCACCCGTAATTACGGGAGCATTTCTAGGCGATGTCAGTAAATAGTCACTGTCCAGGGTGCTGAAAGAGTTAAGCGATCAACAGTAACTGTTTCTGCACCCTGGACAGTGAATACCGATCACAATATACATCAACCTGTAAAAAAAATAGAAGTTCATACTTACCGATAACTCCCTGCTTCTTCCTCCAGTCCGGCTTCCCAGGATGACGTTTCAGTCTAAGTGACGGCTGCAGCCAATCACAGGCTGCAGCGGTCACATGGACTGCCGCATCATCCAGGGAGGTCGGGCTGGATGCCGAAAGAGGGACGCGTCACCAAGACAACGGCCAGGTAAGTATGAATTTCTTTTACTTTTACTAGGGAAAGGGCTGTCCCTTCTCTCTATCCTGCACTGATAGAGAGAAGGGAAGTACTTTCACCTCAATACGCAATGGCTAGTCCGCATCAATTTAATGCCCATTTTGGGCAGATCCGCAACAGAATCTGCAACGCAGATTCTGTGCGGCATTGATGCGGACAGTTGCGGATGAATTCTGCCACGTCTGGGCATGCCCTTGTAGCTTACATTATATGTCAGCATGTTGGTGGCGTGCAGATGTGACTATTAAAAAGTACATTTTTATAAACATGGTTATAGCCGCGCCAACTTGAATAACATGAAACACAAAGCGGTGCATGCGGCACAAATAATACTTTTGGGGGTAAATACTAAATAAATCAAACAATAGCTTAACCATTTGATGGTGCTAGATGAGTATGCTCGTCCTGATTGACAGGCAGTTGATGCAGCAGGACAAGCGTACTCGTCTTGCTGTTTGCGAAAGACAGCAAGTGTACCCATCCGATTAGGAGTGAGGCAACAGCTGTAACACGCAGTCGCAGCTCCACTCTAACTAAGGAGATCAGAGGAACTTCTGATCTCCGTTGTTTAACCCCTTAGATGCCGTGGTCAATAGCAACCACAACATCTAACGTGATTGCTGGGCGCTAATGGGCTACTATGGCAGCCAGGAGAATAAGAAAGGCTCCCAGGTTTTCCATAAGCATCTGCATGTTAGGCCATGCCTCTATATTTCAAAGCATTATAGAGACGTTGAAACTATTGCTGCTTCCAGTTCCCTAGGGGAACAACAACTAATTTAAAGAAAGAACAAAGTCTCCCCCACCAAAAACAAAACAAAACCTAAACTCCTCTTTTCATTAAAATCTGTTAGTTTTTAAAAATAGCTCACCCCTAAATAAAAATACATATTGGTTACTGCCGCAATCATAACCCGAATAATAAAGATAACACAATATTTTTACTGCACGGCACATGGCGTAAAAAAATAAAAACAAAAACTATGACGGACTTGCTGTATTTTCTATTCTCCAATCTCCCAAAAATTATGAAACTTTAGTCAATAAAACATATGTACACCAAGATTGTACCAATAAAAACCACAACTCATTCTGTAATAATCAAGTTTTCACACAGTTATAAGGGCATGACCAGACGTGGCATATTTTTTCCGCCACTGTCCGCATCAATGCCGCACATAATCTGCGTTGCAGATTCTGTTGCGGCTCTGCCTAAAATGGGCATTAAATTAATGTGTACTAGCCGTTGCGTATTGAGGTGAAGGTACTTTCCCTTCTCTCTATCAGTGCAGGATGGAGAGAAGGGATAGCCAGTTCCCTAGTAAAAGTAAAAGAAATTCATACTTACCCGGCCTTTGTCTTGGTGACGCGTCCCTCTCTTGACATCCAGCCCGACCTCCCTGGATGACGCGGCAGTCCATGTGACCACTGCAGCCTGTGATTGGCTGCAGCCGTCACTTGGACTGAAACGTCATCCCGGGAGGCTGGACTGGAGGAAGAAGCAGGGAGTTCTCGGTAAGTATGAACTTCTATTTTTTTACAGGTTGATGTATATTGTGTCCAGGGTGCTGAAACAGTTACTGCCGATCGTTTAATTCTTTCAGCACCCTGGACAGTGACTATTTACTGACGTCGCCTAGCAACGCTCCCGTAATTACGGGTGCACACACGTAGTCACCCGTAATTACGGGAGCCTCATTGACTTCTATGGGCCTGCCCGTGCAGTAACAACGGCCTGTGATTACTGGTGTTTTTACGTTAGTGTGCATGGGGCTTCAGTCTGGCTGTAGACCTAGAAATACATAGGTCCAGCCAGAATGAAGAAATATCATGTTTGTAAAACAAATACGCTACGTAGCACACATAACATCTGCAGTCAATGGAGAAATTCCGCAATGAGTCCGCAACAAGTCCTCTACACGTCCGCAACAACCAGTGTATGCTGCGGACACCAAATTCCGCACCGCAGCCTATGCTCCGCAGCGGAATTGTCTGCAACGTGTAAATGAACCTAACAAAAAAGGTGTGGAAAGCTATGGAGAAATGTGTACGCTGCGGATTTCCGCAGTGGACTGTCCGCAGCGGAATTCCAGAGCAATTCCGCCACGTCTGGTCATGCCCTAAGTCTTGGAGTGCCGCGACACAAAAATTACTTGTTTAGTGCCTAAACGTATCAAAACTTTACAATTTAGGCAAATAACCTGTAGCAATAAATTTAATTTGTTCTTTTTAACGTAAAGAAAAAAAAACGCAAAAATCAATGGCAGAATTAGTTTTTTTTTGCATTTTTCCCAAAAAGTGAATAAAGGCTAATCAATCTCTTATATGTACCCGAAATGGTGCCTTTTAAAAACACAAACTCATCCTGCAAAAAGAAAATAAAGCTTTTATAAAGCTACATGGTCGTAAAAAAAAAAGTATGGCTCTTGGAATGCGAGAATTTAAAAACATGCCAAGGGCTTAAAGTGGTTTTCTCACAATTAACACTTATCACCTATTCACAGAATTGGTGATAAATGCATGATCGCTGGGGGCCCCACAATTGGGACCCCCCACCGATCTCTAGATGAAGGGTCCTAAGCTCCATTCCTTCTCACCAAATGATCGCCGTGATGAGGATTTTGAATGGAACGGTGGTTACGCATGTGCGATGCTGCTCTATTCAAATCCTATAAATAGGTGATAGATGTTATTTGTCGGAAAAAAACCTTTAAAGAGGATCTGTCACTAGTTTATTACTCTAATAGGCGCTATGATGCTGATAACTACAGTGTAAATTGTGTTTCATAACGTTTATTATTTGATAAATTATGAGCTTTTTTCTAAATATGCTAATTTGGATTTACTTGGCAAATGGAAGGTGACTCTTTCTTTTTTCTCTGGGCATTGTATTATTTTCTTTATGACGCTGTCCAATCAGAGTAATACAGTTCTCCTCTTCCCAACCCAGTGATCTCAGCCTAGATGGTGAGATCACGCTGTGTTGCTGGGCAGGCAAGAGGAGAACTATATGACGCTGATTGGACAGTGTCATACAGAAAATAATACAACGCCCAGAGAGAAAAGAAAGTGTAACTTTGCATTTTGCAAATATTAGCATATTTAGATTAGCATATTTTGGAAAATACACATAAATTTGCAAATAATAAACTTTTTTTTTATTTTTCTAATTACTCTGTATTTATCAGCATCATAGCACCTATTAGATTAGTTAGGAGATAGAGCATTAATAAACTTGTAACAAAGCCTCTTTAAGCAAAGTAATATAAAAGTGTGAGTGTTTATAAATTTGAACGTAAAGTTTTAGAAATTTAGAATTAATTTAAATCAAGATAAATGATATCGATAAAAATGCAAGTATGAGTTCAAATTCATTTAATATCCAGCAAGTTTAAAGTTGCAGTAATCTTCCTACATAATATTATTTGTTTTCGTAAGTAGTATAGTACAGCGCTGAATTTATCATATTCTATCAGTGAAGGTTAATGTACTTAGTATTCTTACCTTCAGTTATGTCTTTTGGCTCTGGCTCAGGTTGCTTTGCAGGTTCTTCTGGAAAAGAAAATATTAAATTATAAGTAGGTTTTTAAGAAATAAAATTAATTTAGATTTTTTTTCTTCAATGATAGGTCTTTGAGTATAATAAAATAGATATAAAATAGCAAATAAAAAAATAAATAACAAACAACAACAAGGAAGTCTCCCTCAGCCTAGACATTGAATAGAGTAAACG
The DNA here is from genome assembly GCF_050947455.1 of Rhinoderma darwinii. NCBI lineage: Eukaryota > Metazoa > Chordata > Amphibia > Anura > Rhinodermatidae > Rhinoderma > Rhinoderma darwinii. Next base: position 240,538,924 of record NC_134690.1, read on the forward strand.
CTTCTCTATTCAATATCCTCATTAAGATCATGCTGTGAGAAGACCCGTTCTAGGGACTGGTTGGGGTCTCAGTGGTGGAGTCCTCAGTGATCCACTTAGGGCATGCCCACACGTGGCGTTAATCCGCAGCGGAGCCGTTTCTCCATTGACTTCCACTTCTATTTAGTAGGGTTCGTTTAGACGAAGCGGAAAATTCCGCTGCGGAGCATAGGCTGCGGTGCGGAATTTGGTGTCCGCAGCATGCACTGGATGTTGCGGAGTTGTGGCGGACTGGTTGCGGACTCATGGCGGAATTTCTCCATTGACTTCAATGGAGATTCTAAGTTCCGCAATGAAGTCCGCAGCTGTCATGCACATGTTATGAGTGCTGCGGATGCGTCTTGCTTTTTTGACATGACATTTCTTCATTCTGGCTGGACCTATGTATTTCTAGGTCTACAGCCAGACTGAGGAAGTCAATGGGGCTCCGGTAATTACGGGATCGTTGCTAGGAGACGTCAGTAAATAGTCACTGTCCAGGGTGCTGAAAGAGTTAAGCGATCGGCAGTAACTGTTTCTGCACCCTGGACAGTGACTACCGATCCCAATATACAGCAACCTGTAAAAAAAAATAGAAGTTCATACTTACCGAGAACTCCCTGCTTCTTTCTCCAGTCCGGCTTCCCAGGATGACGTTTCAGTCTAAGTGACGGCTGCAGCCAATCACAGGCTGCAGCGGTCACATGGACTGCCGCGTCATCCAGGGAGGTCGGGCTGGATGCCGAAAGAGGGACGCGTCACCAAGACAACGGCCGGTAAGTATGAAATTCGTTTACTTTCACTAGGGAAAGTGCTGGCCCTTCTCTCTATCCTGCACTGATAGAGAGAAGGGAAGCACTTTTACCGCAGTCCGCAGCAGCTAGTCCGCATCAATTTACTGCACATTTTGGGCAGATCCGCCGCAGAATCTGCAACGCAGATTCTGTGCGGCATTGATGCGGACAATTGCGGAGGAAATCCGCCACATGTGGGCATGCCCTTACTGTTTATCATCACCTATCACCTATCCTGTAGATAGATGATACATGTTAACTGTGGGAAAACCCCTGTGGGCAAAGTAATATAATTGTGTGTGTTTATAAATGTACATGTAAAGTTTTAGCAATATAAAATTAAATTAAATAAAGATTAATTACACAGATACAAATGCAATACAATTAAATATATGTTCAAATTTATTTAATAGCCAAAAATAAAAAAATTCCAGTAATCCTCTTAGGCCTGGTTCACATCTGCGTCTGAGGCTCCATTCTGGGCCTCCGTCACAGATCCAGCCAAAAATATTGAAAACAATAGCGCAGCATGCTCTGCTATTGTTTTCAGTAAAACCGCAGACACCCTGACGGAAACCCAATGGAACCATTTAACCCCTTAATGACCAGGCCATTTTGTGCGTTAATAACCAAGGATTGTTTTTTGTTTTTTCACTGTTGCATTCTAAGAGTCGCAACTTTTCTTTTATTCCGTCGACATAGCCATTTAAGGGCTTGTATTTTGCGGGATGAGTTGTATTTTTCAATTGCATAATTTTTGGGTGCATATAATATATTGATTAACTTTTATTAACTTTATTTTAGGAAAGAATTGAAAATAAACGGCTATTCCAGCATTGTTTTTCACGTTATACATAAATAACATGTTACCTTTACCTATGAGTCGGCACGATGAGAATACCAAATATGTAAAGGTTTTATGTTTTCCTACGTTGGCAAAACAAAAACCCTTTTAAAAAAAAAAACCAATCACTTGTTTTGCATCGCTGCATTCCAAGAGCCGTAACTTTTTTTTTTACCGTTGATGCAGCCATATGTGGGCTTGTTTTTTGCGGGACAAGGTGTCGTTTTCATTGGTAGTATTTTGGGGGACATGGGACTTATTGATTAACTTTTATTTTATTTTTTTATGGTGGGAATGGGAGGAAAAAAGGAATTTTGCCATAGTTCTTTGCGGGTTTTTTTGGACACGATTCACCCGGCGGTTTAATTAATGTGTTAACTTTATTGTTTGAGTCGTTACAATCACAGTGATACCATATATGTGTATGTGCTACATTTGTTTTACACTTTTACTAAATAAAACGACTTTTTTTTTTATTTTCATAAACTTTATTTAACTGTTTTACTTTTTTTTTTTGTTCCACTAGGGGACTTCACCATGCGATCTGCTGATCGCTTATATAATGCTTTGGTATACTTAGTATACCAAAGCATTATTGCCTGTCAGTCTAAAACTGACAGGCAATCTATTAGGCCATGCCTTTGGTTTCTTTGCCGGGGCGTCAATGGGGTGACAGAGGGAGCTCCCTCTCCCTGTCAGGCACATTAGGTGCCGCTGTCTCTATTGACAGCAGCATCTTATGGGGTAAACTGCCGGAATCGGAGCGCACTTCAATTCTGGTAGTTACGGCAGTAGCCTGGCTATGTATAACAGCCATGCTCCTACCGCTGATCGCGTGGGTACACTGGCAGTACCCACCTGAGCAGAGCGATATATCTGTCACTATGCGGGAACTAACACCTGCTTGCGACGGATATATCCGTCGCTTGTCGTTAAGTGGTTAAAGTGAAAAAGGTTCTGTCGGCGTCAATGCTGTCCGTCGTACAACGGAACGGGTGCTGCTGGTATTTACATTGTGCTGCTCTTCTGACGGAGCAGAACTACGGAAAGACCTTCACAGATGTGAACGAGGCCTTACATAATATTATTTGTTTTCGTAAGTGGTATAGTACAGCACTGAATTTATCATATTCTATCAGTGAAGGCTAATGTAGTTAGTATTGTTACCTTCAGCTATTTCTTTTGGCTCTGGCTCAGGTTGCTTTGCAGGTTCTTCTGGAAAAAAATATTACCTTATAAATGGGTTTTTAAGAAACACAATTATTTAGATTTTTTTCTTCAATGATAGATCCTTGAGTATAATAAAATAGATAAAATATAGCAAATGAAAAAATAAATAACAAATAATAACAAGACAGTCTCCGTCGGCCCCATAGACATAGATCGCCGACCCATCCAAAATCCTCCTCACTGCAATGTGGTGGCGCCTATGCTGTATATAGATGACAAATGGTAATTGTGGAAAACCCCTTTAAGCAGAGTCATATAAATTTGTGAGTGTTTATAAATGTGCACATAAAGTTGAGCAATATAAAATAAATTTAAATCAAGATAAATGACACAGTTAAAAATTAAATAAAATTAAATATGTTTTCTAATTCATTTAATATCCAGCAAGTTTAAAGTGGCAGTAATCTTCCTATATAATATTATTTGTTGTCTTAATGAGGCTCTGTCACCAGATTATAAGTGCCCTATCTCCTACATAATCTGATCGGTGCTGTAATGTAGATAACAGCAGTGGTTTTTATTTTGAAAAAAGATCATTTTTGAGCAAGTTATGAGCAATTTTAGATTTATGCAAATCTGTTTAATGCCCAACTGGGCGTTTTTTAGCTTTTTTAGCTTTTTACTAAGTGGGCATTGTAAAGAGAAGTGTATGACGCTGACCAATCAGTGTCATACACTTCTCTTCATTCCAGCCCAGGTTCTTTCACTGCACACAGCGTGATCTCAGTAACTTTACCAAGTGCCTCCAGCCAGGATGCGATGTCTATTCACACTCCCGACACTTCGGTAAAGTTTCTGTGGGACTTACACATACACTTCTCTTTACAATGCGCACTTGGGCATTAAGAAACGAATTAGCATAAAACTAAAATTGTTCATAACTTGCTCAAAAATGATAGTTTTTCAAAATAAAAACCACTGTTGCTACATTACAGCGCCTATCAGATTAGGTAGGAGATAAACTTATAAACTGGTGACAGAGCCTCTTTAACCCCTTCCCGACATTTGACATATCCATACGATGCTGGTGTTGGCTGTTTGTTACAGCTGACACTTCAGAGTAACGAGTGGCATCGCGCTCCAGCACGATCCCGCTCCTTTACCCATTAAATGCTGCGGTCAATAGCGACCGCAGCATTTAAATTGTTAGAAAGAGGAGGGGCGACCCCCTCTAACAGCTCACCACGCCCCCTGCAATGCAATTGCGGGGGGGGGGGGGCGATGGTTGCTATGGCTGCCTGGTGGCCAAATGAGGGCTTAATGGTTGCCTGTCAGAATCTCGATATACTGTAATATATTAGTATTGCAGTATATCGTACAAGCGATCTAATGATCGCTGGTTGAAGTCCCCTAGGGGGACAAGTAAAAAAGTAACAATTTGTTAAATAAAGTTTTTTTTTGTGTAAAAATTTTTTTTTTAATTAAAAGCTAAAAAAAAAAACCTTTTCCCATTTTCGCCCTAGAGCATAGTAAAAAAATAAAATAATTAAACATAATTGGTATCGCCGCATCCGTAAAAGTCTGAACTATTACAATATATTCTTATTTAACCCGCACGGTGAACGCCGTAAAAAAAAAAACCTCTAAACGCCAATATCTCTATTTTTTGGTCACCTCATCTCCCACAAAAAATGAAATAAAAAGTGATTAAACCGTCGCATGTACACAAAAATTGTATTATTTAAAACTGCAGCTTATCCCGCAAAAAATAAGCCCACATACCACTTAATCAACGGAAAAATAAAAACTTTATTGCTCTCGGAATTTGGCGACACAAAATAAATTTTCTTTTTTACACTTAGGTTTTTACTTGTAAAAGTAGTAAAATAAAGAAAAAAACTATATATATTTGGTATCGCCGTAATCGTATTGACCCACAGAATAAAGTTAACATGTTGTTTTAAATGCACAGTGAATTACGTTAAAAATGGCGCGGAAAAATACATGGAGGAATCGCTTTTTTTTTTTCATTTTCTACCCCACAATTTTTTTTCCCGTTTCCTTCTACATTATATGGCAAAATAAATGGTGCTACGAAAAACGACAACTTGTCCCACAAAAATCAAGCCCTCATAGGACTATATCGATGGAAAAATACAGACGTTATGGCTTTTGGAAGGTGGGGAGGAAAAATCGGAAATGAAAATCTGAAAAAGGGCTGCGGTGGGAAGGGGTTAAGTCAGGGGTCTCAAGCACGCATCACGCGGGCTGCATGCGGCCCCTGGGGCAGTCATCTGCGGCCCGCGGCACACAGAGCCGCTAGTACAGGCTCTGCTACGGAACTCTGTGGAATTCCCTGACATCGCTGTCCACATATCGACAGCGATATCTGGGGCTTCCCCAGAGCCGGAGTCCCGTGCAGAGCGCTAGTATCGGCTCTGCTCCGGGACTCTGTGGAAGTCACTGACTTTATTTTATTTTTTTATAGTGAGAATGGGAGGAAAAAAAGGAATTTTGCCATAGTTTTTTGCATTTTTTTTGGACACCGTTCACCTGGCGGTTTAATTAATGTGTTAACTTTATTTTTTGAGTCTTACGATCACAGTGATACCATATATGTGTGTGTGGTACATTTGTTTTACACTTTTAAAAAATAAAACTACTTTTTGGGGAAAAAAGTGGTTTTATTTTATTTTTTTACTGTAATCTTTTATTTTTTTTCATAAACTTTATTTAACTGTTTTACTTTTTTTTTTGTTCCACTAGGGGACTTCACCATGCGATCTGCTGATTGCTTATATAATGCTTTGTTATACTTAGTATACCAAAGCATTATTGCCTGTCAGTGTAAGGGCATGACCAGACGTGGCGGAATTGCTCTGGAATTCCGCTGCGGACAGTCCGCTGCGGATATCCGCAGCGTACTAGTTTCTCCATTGCTTTCCACAGCTTTTTAGTTAGGTTCATTTACACGTTGCGGAAAACTCCGCTGCGGACCATAGGCTGCGGTGCGGAATTTGGTGTCCGCAGCGTACACTGGCTGTTGCGGACATGTAGAGGACTTGTTGCGGATTCATTGCGGAATTTCTCCATTGACTTCAATGGAGAGTCAAAATTCTGCAATGAAATCCGCAGATGTTATGTGCGTAGCGTATTCGTTTGACGAACATGACACTTCTTCATTCTGGCTGGACCTATGTATTTCTAGGTCTACAGCCAGACTGAGGCCCCATGCACTCTAAAGTAAAACCGCCCGTAATCACGGGCCGTTATTACGGCACGGGCAGGCCCATAGAAGTCAATGGGGCTCCCGTAATTACGGATGACTACGTGTGTGCACCCACAATTACGGGAGCGTTGCTAGGCGACGTCAGGAGATAGTCACTGTCCAGGGTGCTGAAAGAGTTAAACGATCGGCAGTAACTGTTTCAGCACCCTGGACAGTGACTTCCGATCACAATATAGATCAACCTGTAAAAAAAAAAAGAAGTTCCTACTTACCGAGAACTCCCTGCTTCTTCCTCCAGTCCGGCCTCCTGGGATGACGTTTCAGTCCATGTGATGGCTGCAGCCAATCACAGGCTGCAGCGGTCACATGGACTGCCGCGTCATCCAGGGAGGTCGGGCTGGATGTCGAAAGAGGGACGCGTCACCAAGACAACGGCCGGGTAAGTATGAATTTCATTTACTTTTACTAGGGAAAGGGCTGTCCCTTCTCTCTATCCTGCATTGATAGAGGGAAGGAAAGCACTCTTCACGTGAATACGCAACGGCTAGTCCGCATCAATTTAATGCCCATTTTAGGCAAAGCCGCAACAGAATCTGCAAAGCAGATTATGTGCGGCATTGATGCGGACAGTGGCGGAAGAAATACGCCACGTCTGGTCATGCCCTAAAACTGACAGGCAATCTATTAGGCCATGCCTCTGATTTCTTTGCCAGGGCATCAATGGGGTGACAGAGGGAGCTCCCTCTCTCTGTCAGGCACATTAGGTGCCGCTGTCTCTATTGACAGCAGCATCTAATGTATTAAACTGTCGGAATCGGAGCGCGCTTCAATTCCGGCAGTTACGGCAGGAGCCTGGCTATGTATAACAGTACCTACCCGAGCAGAGCGATATATCCGTCACTATGCGGGAACTAACACCTGCTTGCGACGGATATATCCATCGCTCGTCATTAAGGGGTTAAAGTGAAAAAGGTTCTGTCGGCGTCAATGCTGTCCGTCGTACAACGGAACGGGTGCTGCTGGTATTTACATTGTGCTGCTCTTCTGACGGAGCAGAACAACGGAAAGACCTTCACAGATGTGAACGAGGCCTTACATAATATTATTTGTTTTCGTAAGTTTTATAGTACAGCACTGAATTTATCATATTCTATCAGTGAAGGCTAATGTAGTTAGTATTGTTACCTTCAGCTATTTCTTTTGGCTCTGGCTCATGTTGCTTTGCAGGTTCTTCTGGAAAAGAAAATATTACCTTATAAATGGGTTTTTAAGAAACACAATTATTTAGATTTTTTTCTTCAATGATAGATCCTTGAGTATAATAAAATAGATAAAATATAGCAAATGAAAAAATAAATAACAAATAATAACAAGACAGTCTCCGTCGGCCCCATAGACATAGATCGCCGACCCATCCAAAATCCTCCTCACTGCAATCATGCAGTGGGGAGAAATGTGGTAGTGCCCACAGCACTCATACATTTATCGCCTATGCTGTATATAGTTGACAAATGTTAATTGTGGAAAACCCCTTTAAGCAGAGTCATATAAATTTGTGAGTGTTTATAAATGTGCACATAAAGTTGAGCAATATAAAATAAATTTAATTCAAGATAAATGACACAGTTAAAAATTAAATAAAATTAAATATGTTTTCTAATTCATTTAATATCCAGCAAGTTTAAAGTGGCAGTAATCTTCCTATATAATATTATTTGTTGTCTTAATGAGGCTCTGTCACCAGATTATAAGTGCCCTATCTCCTACGTAATCTGATCGGCGCTGTAATGTAGATAACAACAGTGGTTTTTATTTTGAAAAACAATCATTTTTGAGCAAGTTATGAGCAATTTTAGATTTATGCAAATCTGTTTAATGCCCAACTGGGCTTTTTTTTAGCTTTTTACCAAGTGGGCATTGTAAAGAGAAGTGTATGACCAATCAGTGACCAATCAGCGTCATACACTTCTCTTCATTCCAGCCCAGGTTCTTTCACTGCACTCAGAGTGATCTCACAAGATCACACTGTACTGTCACATACTCCCACAGTAACTTTACCAAGTGCCTCCAGCCAGGATGCGATGTCTATTCACACTCCCGACACTTCGGTAAAGTTTCTGTGGGACTTACACATACACTTCTCTTACAACGCCCACTTGGTAAAAAGTTAAAAAGCGCCCAGTTGGGCATTAAGAAACGAATTAGCATAAATCTAAAATTGTTCATAACTTGCTCAAAAATGATCGTTTTTCAAAATAAAAACCACTGTTGCTACATTACAGCGCCTATCAGATTAGGTAGGAGATGAACTTATAAACTGGTGACAGAGTCTCTTTAACCCCTTCCCGACATTTCACGTATCCATACGCCAAAGTTGGGTAGGGGAAGTATGGAACGGGCTCACGGAGTGAACCCGCTCCATACGATGCGGGTGTCGGCTGCTTGTTACAGCCGACACTTCAGAGTAAGGAGCGGCATCGCGCTCGAGCGCGATCCCGCTCCTTTAACTCGTTAAATGCTGCGGTCAATAGCGACCGCAGCATTTAAATAGTTCGAAAGAGGGGGCTTCCCCCTCTATCAGCTCATCGTGCCCCCAGGGCTTAATAGTTGCCTGTCAGAATCTCGATATACTGCAATACATTATTATTGCAGTATATCGTGCAAGCGATCTAACGATCGATGGTTGAAGTCCCCTAGGTGGACTAATAAAAAAAAAGTCAAAATTAGTTAAATAAAGGGTTTTTAGTGAATTCCGTAAAAACGGCGTGGAAAAATACATGGAGGAATCGTTTTTTTTTCATTTTCTACCCCACAAATATATTTTTTTTCCCGTTTCCTTGTACATTATATGGCAAAATAAATGGTGTTACGAAAAACTACAACTCGTCCCGCAAAAATTAAGCCCTCATAGGACTATATCGATGGAAATATACAGACATTATGGCTTTTGGAAGGTGGGGAGGAAAAAATGAAAATGAAAATCTGAAAAAGGGCTGCGGCGGGAAGGGGTCTAGTAGTATAGTACAGCACTGAATTTATCATATTCTATCAATGAAGGCTAATGTACTTAGTATTGTTACCTCCAGTTATTTCTTTTGGCTCTGGCTCAGGTTGTTTTGCAGGTTCTACTGGAAAAGAAAATATTAAATTATAAGTAGGTTTTTAAGAAATACAATTAATTTCGTTTTTTTCTTCAATAATAGATCTTTGAGTATAATTAAATAGATGAAAGTAGCAAATAAAAACCATAAATAACAAATAATAACAAGGCAGGTAAAACAAATGACAATGGATGTGTTCATGATTACCTTTAATTATTTCTTTAGCCTCTGGTTCATAATGCTTTATGGGCTCTTCGAAAGAAGATGAAATTGAATTGTATGTGAGTCATTCAAAAATAAAATCAATTTGATTTTTGTAATAGTAGAATTTAAAGTACATAAAGTCATCAATAGGAAAGGTAAAATGTAATAAAAGCTTTCAGAACATTACCTGGTTCAGAAGGCAGTGTGTCAAGCACTTTTACATCATATTTCTCTGAAAGCAATGAAAAAAATAGAATTCATGTTTTTATTAATATTTTATACTTACTTGTTTGTACTGTTATACCTATCATCACCCCGAGAATAGCAGACACATTTTAAGGAGCAGCATACACAAACTTTTTTATTTTCATTATTATATGATACTTTAATGAATGTAGGTAATAATATATTAATCTTGGTGCTAAAATGTAAGGCATTTTTCACATCTGCGTTGGGGACTCCATCGCAGATCCTCCAGAGATTACCGGAAACAATAGCGCAACATGAACTATTGTTTCAGGTAAAACCACGGACTCCCTGACTGTAAAGATGACGTAACCTATTAGAGTGAATGGGTTTTCATCGGCCGCTGGTGGCATCTGTTGGGCAACGGAAGAGTCGCTTCCGCTTTTCCTTTGTTTTGCTTCTCTGACGGAGTAGGACAACGGAAAACCCCAAAGCAGGTGTAACACAGCCTAAATCTGTCATTTAATGTACTGTAATGTTCACAGAGGACCTAAATGGTCAATGGTGACGGAAACATCGCTAATGGTTTTCGTTCGTCACCATTCCGGCAGATTTACGTTTTTCCGACGGAATCAATAGCGCAGTCGACTCCGCTATTGATTCCATCATTAAAACGGAAACCATTAGCGATGTTTCCGTCACCATTGATATCAATGGTGACTGAAACGGAAGCTGTGGTTTCACTTTCACTTTCCGTTGCGGGGTTCACACGACGGAAAACTCCGATGGAAACCTGGAATGGAAAGCGAACGGTGATGTGAACAGGCCCTAATATACATGTCTGGATTTACATTGGTTAGTACCTTGGACACCTCTGATACTTACCTTGGATAGAAGAATTCTGTATTAGTGGACTTGTTCCTCTCATGCTAGCTGATATAACTTTCTCTGCAATTGGATTTACATTGTGGAAGCCTATAGACACAGAGCCTTTGGTAATATAAGGGCTCATGCACACTACTATTTTAAGTCTTTGTAAAACTTCTGAGTTGTACAGAGCCATAATGTGCATACAATTTCATACAGAGGCATACAGAAGTTCTTTTGTTGGATTCCATATGAATCTGACAGAAACAAAATTGTGGAATGCTCCATCAGATGCCTTATTATGCAGGTAATCTCCCTTAGAAGCGACGCTTCAAGGGTAGAAGATGTCCACAATACAGTGCTATACAGAGGAGGTATATGGAGTCCCTGCAAGACATGACATAGATTACCTACAGCTCAATACTACAAAGCCATGTGCCACCATGCAGTCTCCAACACTTCCCCATCTATTTGCAAGACATACAGTATATTTACATAAATTTTTTTGATTCTCACCTAATCCTTTACTATTTGTTACTTATTACATGTGGAAGTCTTGTATGAATCACTACAAGCAAGTTTGTCAATTCTCTAAATCAAACAACTGTATGGCATAATTTACTGTGACATTAATGTTGATGTGTCAGAAACAATAGCTATCACGGTCATCTTGTTTCTTGCTGAACACCTAAGATGAATCATTTAAAAAAATATAGAGCACACATCTGTTTGAAGATAGATACAGATTCTTTCTGCCAAATATCCATTTTGCTAAACATTTGCAATGCCAGGTCTCATTAGTGGTAACTGAGGATGTATAAGCCTGTAAATTTAATGTAAGTGTTTCATAAAAGAGGAATCATGGCTAACACAAAGATAGATGATAGATAGATAGATAGATAGATAGATAGATAGATAGATAGATAGATAGATAGATAGATAGATAGATAGATAGATAGATAGATAGATAGATAGATAGATAGATAGATAGATGATAGATGATGCACTCTTTACTGTAGGGATACTAGAAGTCATAAATACATTTTATATTTATTTTCTGTAGTGGAGTTAAGCTTAAAACTGACACTTTCATGTGACAGTAACACTTTAATGGAACACTAATCCTACCTTAATCTCCTGCTCTCCTTGAATCATTTTGTTTCATATTGCAATTAATACAGATAAATATATAAAGAATACTTATATATGTGTTCCAGGAGACTAGCCATTTCCCCCCTACTCAATGTTCTGTGTCTGGCTGTAATACAACAGGCTGCAGCAGGAGCATTCCACATCTTACCTGTCTGCAGTATGGCACACAGATACTTAACCCCCACTCTCCTTACTACACGCCACCCGTCAGCCATTCACCAGCCAAAAATGGAACATGTAGAAAATCTTGCAGACTGGCAAACAGTGTGAGCAAGTTTATCCCGTTTACTTTTAACATTTATTTCTAAATGTATTTTTCCTTTAAACCCTTCCCACCCTATGAAGTACATTTACGACATGGGAACTGTACCATTCACGTGAATTTATGTATATGTGCGTCATAGTGTTTGCACAGGCACAGGAGCTGTTCGGGCGCCATCACTTCTGGGTGCTGACTGTATTACCTAGCCAATACCTTTCTCTAATGGCAAGGTTTAGGGATCGTTTAACTCATTAGATGCAGTGGTCAATCACAATGGGGTTCCCTCTGCCAGTCCGCGAGGTGCCGATGTGTTGCTATTGCAGCTGGGTCCTAACAATGGTCCCTGCTGGTCCAATGGTCTGTTTAGAACAGGTGCCCAGAACAATACCAAAGGTAGGTCAAGCCACTTAAATACAATGGGTAGGCTGCTGTAGGAGAAACATAAGGCACTACTGTGTGATCTCCACAATACCCAATTTGAATCCACTGCTGTAACAAAGAAACTGTAACCCAAGGAACCACCAAAATAACTCTGATCTGTATGTCATTTTCACAGAATATATGTGTTATCTAAATTTTTTATTATAAGCTTATTAAAAGATAAGTTTTATAAATCAGTCCTTCTCTACCTAAAAAAATAACAGTATGAATGTTCTCTAAATGTCTTGTAACTACATATGCATAATTAAAGAATAAAGCAAACTCACAAACAATAAATCAAGAAGGGGACCTTAGGCCCTCTTTACATCATGTTTGTGCCCTAGGTTTTTCGTGTCTGTCAGGAAAGCTCCTATGTACACAAAAAAATGTGTCCATAGGGCTCCATTAGCCTGACGGAGACCAACAGAGTGTCCTTTTGGTCTCCGTCGGGCAGGTATACGTCAGTGTACCTTTTTTGACGAATGAAATAGTGTAGTAGACTACGCTATTCCATCCTGAGGGATCTCGCAAAAAAACACACGGTATACATTTTTTTAAATATGGGAGCCTATGGGTGATGCCCACTGTATTGCATCTGTCACAGGTATACGTTAAACGACAGTTCCAATTGAATGACAGCAAACAGAGCTCTTTAAAAATATGAGAAATTTATACAGAAGGTATATTGGAAAATGTTTATCATTTTTTAGTACTCAATGAAAAACCTTTTCTTGCTGAAACCATGATTATTATGCATATTATTATTATCATTATTATTAGCCACAAACTAAAAGCCATACATGTCAGCCCTTTGTACAGTTCCTTTTAATTTAAAATTAATAACAAATATGCTTTCTAAGAATATTGCAGTAAAAAGTTATAGTATGAATAATTTTTGTACCAAAAGTCCTAAAAAGACTGATATTAGCTGTTTTAGTGTAATTTCAAGTGATTCTAGCATATAAAAATAACTTTTACATATTTTTTGCTTCCATGTGTCCCCTTTGGTGCTGCTGCTAATCTGTGCTGCTACGGAACGGGCTCTAAACAGAATCAGTTTCCTTCCCACTCTAGCAGCTGGCCATATGGTCCCTTCTTACTTTCCCTGCAGAAGGAGTTTACTCGACTTTACTGCCAGGCTACTGCAGAGGCTCTTCTCCTTCCTTGACAAGCAGGACAGAAAGCTACTCTATTGGCTGCTCTACAGTGAACAGAGGATTACTATGCAGAGAACTGGATGTGAAGAAAATGACCGAGCATGAGTGTCCACCAGCACTCAGTTCATTAGGTGCAAGTGCACATTGCTATACCTTTGAACATCAGGTGGTGTCATATTATGTAAGTAAATGTCATAACTTTTCAATTAAATATTTATTTAACAGCATGTAAATGGAAAAAAAATATTATTTTTTTACGATCTATACCAAGAATATGATATTTAATGATGGGACAAATAATTTTGTTAACGTGATTCTGTAAAAAAAATTACCATAATAGTAAATTGAAGATTCTCTGATACATAAAACAGGACTTCTAACCTAAATAAGTCACACGTGTTCTTTATTGGGATTTTAGAGGAGTGTTGTAAATGTATAACACTATTTTGTAATAACTTTAACCACAAAAACAATATTGTCGCCCATAATTGATTTCCAGTTTACATTTGTTGCTTACAAGATATAGTAAATGTCTATAAACAAAAATAAAACATACTAATAAATTGAAATACATTTCATGATTTTATCCTGATGCAAGCACAAAAGTTCATGAATGTATAATGTGGGTTGCATTCATTTAGGGGGAACATAGAAAATAAAATAAAACAAGTTTAGTGTAACAATTCTTTTACAATGTATGTTTGTGTTTTAACTTCATGCTTAAAAGACCTTTGTTTGAAGCTTCTTCAGTGTTGGCATTTGTACCTTGTATTTCTATTTCCTGAGGTTTTTCTTCTGGTATGAAGGGCTCTAGAAAAATAGATAGGCCAATTAAAAGTGTGCTTTTAAGAAACATGTTTAATTTGAGCAATAGTCACTTTGTTTCACACATTTTTAATAGCTAATAGTCCTTTTACACCGGACAATTTTGGCCATAAGAACGAGCACTGATCAACGAGATAGCCTGTTGTTTGGAGCTCGTTTGCTCCTTTCACAAGGAGCTATTATAAGTAATGTATGAAGAAGAGCGCTCGTTACTATGACCGCTCATCCCCATACATTTCTATCATGTCGGCAGCACATCTCCCTGTTTACACACAACGATAATATTTTCTGCTGCAGAAACAATACGATCACCGGATGAACGAGCTCTTTCATCGACTGATCACTGCCCTGTTTACACAGGGCAATGATTGGAAACAAGCCAGTGGCGTAGCTATAGGGGTCGCAGCGGTCGCAGTTGCGACCGGGCCCCTAAGCCTGGGGGGCCCACGGGCCCCCGTTGCCATACAGCATTTTTTCTAACTAAATCTTCTGTGCCGTGAAGCCGGCACTTCCGGGTTACGGTCACATGGTACACTTAGTGTACCATGTGACCGTGTTGTCACGTGACACGGCTTCCAGACAGAGCAGAAGAGTCGTTGCGGAGGACTCCAGGTAAGCTGCAGTGTAACGTAATGTATTGTGTTGTAACGTTATGTATTGTAATGTAATGTATGTGATGCCTTGTAATGTATTGTGTTGTATGCGGTGGAGAGGGGGGGGGGCGTTAAATCACAGCCCCCCCCCTCCTCCACCGCAAACTGCACAATACAGTATAGTACACATGAGTGTATGAGAGCGGGGCTGCGGCTGTGTAATACAGTCACTGCCCCGCTCCTGAGTCCTAACATGGCCGTCAGGATGATGTGATGCGGCCGGCGCTGCACTAATGAGCGTCGGCACTGAAGACAGAACATGGCGGGCGCGCTACAAAACACCCCCATGTTCTGTCCTCAATGCCTGAACCGCCGCTCATTAGTGCAGCGCCGGCCGCATCTCCAAATGCTGACCGCGCGCGCACTTATATCAGGAGCGGGCAACGGCTGTATTACACAGCTGCAGCCCCACTCTATAACGGCGGAGATCAGAGAAACCGCTCATCTCCGCCGCTATTCTCCTGAATGCTGCGATCACTGCGGACTGCAGCATTCAGGGGAAAATGAGAAGGGGGGATGCCCCTGGATCGCGTCACAGGGAATTCCTGTGATGCGATTAAGGGACATACCATATATGGGCAGACAGCCCAGGGTCTGTTGAAGGACCCCAGGGCTGTCTGACCATATTTCCTGTTGTTAGGGCATACTGAGGTATGTCTTAACAACTGCCTGTGTACTATCAGTACACAGGCTAATGTACTGGCCTATAGCTAGAAGTTTAAAAATAAAATAAAAACAAAGTAATGTTAAATAAAAAAAATACACATACACTTTTTTTATAATAAACATTAAAATAAGTCTCAATACATAAAACATACACATAATCGGTATTGGCGCGCCCGTAATAACCTGCACAACAATTTTTTTGCATCATTTATGATGTGTACTCTGTAAAAAAATAAAATAAAAATTGCTTTCTATCACTTAGGCCCCATTCACACGACCGTGCCCGCAATCAGGGCCCGCGATTGCGGGCACGGCCGGCCGCCGACTGCCACCCGCATTTTACAAAGTATGGGAGAACGGCCCGCAAAATGCAAAAGGACGGACATGTTCCATAATTTTCGGAACATTTCTACGGCACGGACACCCATCCGTAGCGCTACGGAAATGTGTCCGCGCTCAATGAAAGTGAATGGAGGTTATTTACGGTTGTGTGCATGGGGCCTAATTGTGAGGCACAAGGTGCGATGATGAATTTAACCTCCATGTGCCTCACATTAATAGTAATCAACCCCATCATGTACCTTACACATTAACCCATTATGGCTGAGAAACATGATGAGGTTAATTACTAGTAATGTGAGGCACATTCAAAATTCATCATCACACCTCGTGCCTCACATCAGAAAATGGAAGAACTTTTTTTTATTTTTTTATTACTGTTGGCAAAGTAAACGAAGTATCGGTATCGAAGTCCAAATTTTGGTATCGTGACATCCCTACACTGTGGGTCGCGTCCCCCTGGGGGTTCGTGAGTCACTCACCGAGGTCCCGGTTCCAATCAATGCTGGAGCAAGGAGCTGACATCTCCTTGATCCAGCATTCCCTGTGCCGTGAGCGGCTCGACGCAGGCAGGCGGGATGTAGCGACATAATCGCGCCTTCCTGCGCTGAGTCACTCATAGTACACACCGGAGGAGGCGAAGGATCCTCCACTCGACGTGGGAACGGGGATAGGTAAGTAATTATTCACATATGGGGGCATTATACTGTATGGGGGGGCTGATATTGGGGGCAGCTATGGGAGCATTAACTGTGTGGGGGCAGCTATGGGAGCATTAACTGTGTGGGGGCATTATACCATGGGGGCTGTTGGGCAAGGCGTCTGGGCATAGGAGCGCGCAGGGGTCTGATGATGATGGTGGTGCTGGGGAGGGGTAGGGGGGCCCAAGCTGAATTCTTGCACCCGGGCCCATGAGCCTTTAGCTACAGCCCTGAAACAAGCGTTCCGTGAACGCTTGTTTGCCCCATAATTGGCCTGTGTAAAAGGGCCCTTAGATAAATGTCAGGACTGGATAACAATCTAATGAGTATGGGGGGATCCGTCACCTTTCAAATAAATGGTGATGTAAACAAAAACCTGTGGTTTCTCTTAGTGTCAGTTTGTGTCTGTTCAGGGTCCCGTTCTGACGGAAAGCTCAGATGGAACGTCAGAATGGGACCCCAACGCAGATGTGAATGAAGCCTTAGCATTATGTTCGTTTTAAGTCCAAACTTCAGCATTGATTAACTTCTTATTATATTTTAATACTGATAGAGCACCAAATTCCCAGTATAGACACACAGTAGGTTTAAAAGATAATATTCTGGCTGCCTGCAGCTACCACTAAAAGAAGCTTATGAACTTAATTTAAACTGTGTTATTATTTAATTCCATTTTAACAATATGCAGTAAGCGCCCAAGCTGCCCCTAGTGGCTGGTGCAGGAAGCCAGCATGTTATCTTTTATATTTGTGTCTATGCAGGGGATTTGGAGCTCTGCATTGGGAAAAAAAAACATCTTAAGCCGCAAAAGTAAAATTAATCAGCACATAATACTGTAATATTTTACTGTATGTTTTAGTTAAAACAGCTGAATATCACAGATCAGTCTACAGAGCCAAAATGCATTCCTCAAATCCTCAAAATGCTACTGTGGAGTTCTTAGCTGGATGCTATCATTACTTCTTCTGCTTTGTTTAGAACTTACTGACTATTTTATTATCCACAGAGCAGGGCTTTAAAAAAAAAAAGTGTGACTATCTCATCCAGCTATGCACTATTGTTAAGTGGGGGTCCGGGTGCTAAGATCCCACATCACTGAAATGAAGGGGCAAAAGAGCTGTTACGCTCTCCTTGTCAGGCTCAAGACATGCCCACATAGAACATCTATGAGCTTGTATTCAGACTGATGAAGAGAGCCGATCAGAGCTGAAGCGCTTCTGAGCCTTCCTTTCAGCGATGGTGTGGGCTCAGCACCCAGATCAAAATTCTGACATGTTTCTATGATAAACTAAAATATTTGTGAAAATGTATTTACTCTATAAACACATGTTGCAGCCTGTAATAAGATAAAATTTCAAGAAAAAGTAAGTGAACTCTTTGGAATTACCTGGATTCCAGCATTGATTACTAATAAAATATGGTCTGAATAAAAAGTAAGTGAACCTTTAAATTTAATAACGTGTATATCCCCTTGAGCAGCAATCACCTCCATCAAACGTTTCCTGTAGCTGCAAATAAAATTTGCACAAAGTTGTTGAGGAATTTTTAACCAAATGATTTTCAGTTCATCAATATTTATGAGATGTCTTGCGTGCACAGCTCTCTTCGATTCATGCCACAGCATCTTGATAGGACTCTGACTTGGCCATTTTAAAACACAAATTTTCTTGTTTTTCAACCATTCTTTAGTTGATTTACTTGTGTGCTTTGGATCATTGTCTTGCTGCATCACCCAACATCTCTTAAGCTTTAGGTTATGGACATTGTCCTGTAAACAGTTTGGATATACCTTGAAGTTCATTGTTCCCTCAATGATTGCAAGGCATCCTGGTCCTGAGACAGCATCCAAGCAGCCCCATACAATGATCTTCCCTCCATCATGCTTCACAGTTGGGATGAGGTTTTAGTTTTGGTGTGCAGTGTTTTGTTTTTTTCTCCAAACATAGTGTTGTGCATTTGTGCTAAAAAGTTCAATTTTTGTCTCATCTCAAATGGAACGTTTTACCAGAAGCATTGTGGCACATCCAGGTAATCACAGGAAAAGTTGAGATGTGCTGCAATGTTTGTTTTTTTGACAGCAGCAACTTCCTTTGTGGTGTCCTTTCTTGAACATCAGTCTAGTTCAGTTTTTTTCAGTGTGTCTTTTGCCTTTAACCTTGGATTATTTTTCGCCTCTTTCAGGATTGCCCCTTGTGGTCTTGGAGTGATCTTAACAGTCCTAAAGGAGTGTCTTTAAACCCACTCCTAGGGAATGTAGCAACAGTCCGGAATTTTCTCCATTTGTAGACAATTTGTCTAACCGTGGGTTGATGTACACCCAGGTATTTAGTAATGCTTTTGTCGCCTTTTCCAACTTCATGTGTCTCTATAACAAGTCTTCTAAGGTCTGCTGAAATATGTTTGCTTTGAGGCATTGTTCAAACTAACCACTCTTTCTTGAGAAGAACAGATTTGTCAGTAGCCATGCTTTGTGTGTCTTTATTCAATGGGCAAAGCACCTGTGAAACCCACACATTTAATTGTATTTCCTTGATTGAAACATCTTTAGCTCTTGGAGAAATCATTAACACAGAGGTTCACTTACCTTTTCTCCTTGCACAGTGGATGTTATACTCAATGTGCTCAGTAAAACACCAGAACAGTACAAGGGATTGTGTGTTATTAGTTTAGTTAGATTGTGTTTGTCTATAATTGTGACTTATATAACAATCAGACCACATTTTATTAGTAATAAAAGCAGAAATTCAGGCTATACCAAAGGGTTCACTTACTTTTTCTAGCAACTGTATACATTAAATACATATCACAGAGGGATATACTGTATATACAAGATAATATTCTACATGCGTGAAAAATGGGTTTACTTTCTCTTGGGTTTTCCTTCTTTTATATAGGGGAAGGAAGGTACAAAGGGGAAGATTTACTAGGACTGGCGTTTCATATGGCAGCCTTAGTTTTCTGCTCAGCATGACTCTTAATAAATCTTTCCCATCTTTCCACTGGCCGTGCGACATATTTGTGACAAAATAAAAAAACGTATACTCACCTTTACAGCTCCTCTTTACCTCTTCCTTCTTGGTCCGCTCAGGCTCTCTTAGCATGCCACTTCTCATACAAGGTCCTGATGCCGAGCAGCATCAGAGCCTTATATACGGCTCAGCATTGAGCGTCCTGAATACTGCATCACATACAATGTCCTAATGCTGCCCAGTGTCAGTATATTGTTTGAGCCGCAATTTACCGAGGGAGCCGGAGGGGAGAAGCGAAGAGCAGCGGTGAGATTATAATTTTTTTTTCTTTACTGTCCAATGGGGATGGGGAAGTAAGGGGGTTAGTCCGATGGGGGGCTCAGCACGGGCCTCTACCTTGCTACGCTGCACAGAGTAAAATATATCATCTATAACCTGCTTTAATTTACATCAGTTTTCTGTCATAAATTATATTAAATTTGTTAGGCCCCTATGGAAAGTGCGCCATAGAATGCCCAAAAGTCGTATTTTTCAACACAAATGTACAGATCTGTTTTATCGCATATAACACTGCAGTGTGCTTTATTACAATGATGGATGACATTAATATTCTATGTATTCTATATAGTGAAATACATTGAAGATCTAAGGAATGAAAATCGTCAACTATAATCAAAAAGTTGGGATGTGCGATATTTTTTTTTACTTTTATGATATTTTACACTTTAATGAAAATAACATCGGAATATAGAGTCTAATGAGGCCGTGATAAGGATCTATGTTGTACGGATCCGTAATACGCCACCCATAGACTTCTATGGGCCCTTACTGTACCTCCATGTGTCTCCAATTGTATGCCAGGTTTTTCCCCTGGATTCATAGGGAACCATGAAATGTTAGGAAACATGGAACATGCTTTGTTATTGAGGTATACTCCCCTTTGAAGAATTAGTTCTAGAGTAGAATACTGGGCTGCACATACAGAGCCACACTGAGTGCCTGCGACTCTGTTATATAGTACCATAGATACTACATGTACAGCAATATGTTACGTCTATGGCCGCGGCCCATCGTTCTGACTTACACTCTGACGGCCGCGGCCATAGACACGTGAGTTCTCTGCGGAATCTCCCACCTGTGAAAAGCCGGCACTCACTTCCTGGATCTGAGACTGTCTCCTGCATGGCACGTGCACGGCCTTAAAGGGCCAGTGCGCGCACAATCACAGGATGCTGCTGGACTATAAAAAGGGCTCTGCCCTCTTGATCCTTGCCTGAGCATTGTTGTGTACCTAAAGTTTGTCTTGCAAATGGTCTCCTAGTGTTTTCCAGTTCCCAGTGTTACCTGTTCCTGCTGCCTGTACTCTGTAACCCGTGCTACCGTGCCTCTGTGCCGTCTACAGTTGAAGTTGAGTTGTGTCTTCCGCTGCATCTACTGTGTCACACCCCGCCGGGTGTCCGTCTACTGCCGGAGCCTTATCTTCAGCCTGAATCACCGCTACTGTCTACATTGCCTCAGGTACCCTTTCTGGACTATAAACTTTGTACTGTACCTTTTTGGCCAGCTGCTATCTCGCTACGGGTACGGCCCAGTGGGTCCACACCCCGCGACACAATACATGCACAATGTATATGGCTTTGCTGTGTGCATAAGGTCCTATTGTGCTATCAGGCACTAAGAAATGGATGGAAATTATTCAGTATAATTGGGCACATTCTCTTCTTTAGAGTTTAGATTTTTTTCTGCTGTATAGCGCCAACATATTCAGCAGCGCTGTTCAGAGATTATCATCACTCACATGGGTTCCTGTCCCAAATGGTGTCCCAATATAAATAGAGTTTAGGTCATATGCCTATGTTATTTTTATGCAAAAGTCTAAATCCGAAAATTTAGAAGTGTTTTTCTGCTATGTCATACTATGCTGTTTGCTTACATAATAAAATATAAAATATCAAAGAATGAATGCTTCATACATTATTATATAAAGCAAAAAAATACAAAATTTCCCTTTCTAATTACCTGTTACTTCCACAACTGGCAGTACTTCTTCATGTCTGAGGACCTCTGCAATTTAGAATAAAAGCCAATTAGAAATAGGGATATAGTGAACTTGCATACAATATTATAATTACTAAATGCAGAGTAGTAATTTTCTGCAACACAGTGCTTTAGTTATTAGCACATTGAAATAATAATATGAAACAGAATGCACATATAATATTAATCAGAACGATTCGTAGTTTTGGGTAGAATGGAGGGGAATAATATAATACAGACCCTTAGACATATCTTTATTATTTAGTTGGAGAGAATTTCTCTCGTGTTAATAAAAGGACAGAAAGGTTTTCTGAAGGTGGAAATGTTTCCTGCTATACATGAATTTAACTTTTTTGCCTACTGTCACTCATTTTGTTAAAATTGCTTGTTACATCTAGAGATGTTATGACCACGGCCTCACTGCTGTATAATAAATTATGCCTATCCTGCCATGGATACATCTATGAATGCCCAGATAACTTGCTCATGAGATGCTTCTGTAACCTCTTTAACTGCTAAGGGCTGCTATCGAAGAACCGTGTGTCAGTGGAAGTATATTCTGAGTATTTTCCTCAGATGCAGGGTGAGAAAAAGCTTCTTATTTATAGGCTATGTAAACCTTTGAGCAAATATAAATATATGAATGGCACATACAAAAAATATGGTGAAATCCTGTTCCATGTAAAACCCCCTCAAAAAAACAAGAAAAGAAGAAAAAACACGCGGCGCCACATAGTGCAATTATCCGGAGGTCAAAAAACAACAAATAATACTAGGGTGATTTGCACTCACCTAGTCGGGTTATGCTGACCAGGCATAACACTGTTGAAGGGTGTGGAACGATCTCCAGGGAGCACACTGCTGTGGAGATGCGAAGTGAGGAGACACACCCAGGGTGTGTACAGCCAAGTGCGATCTGTAGCTGCTGCCAAGGTCCAAGGGCCGGTGAACGGGAATTCACCGTCAAAGTGAAGGTAGAGGATAGAAAAAAAGAGGGACCAATGCAAGGCGCTGTTAATAACAAATTAGGTGTTTATTACAGCCTACCATTATCCCATCATTAATAAACACCTAATTTGTTATTAGCAGCGCCTTGCATTGGTCCCTCTTTTTTTCTATCCTCTACCATCAAAAAACAAGGGGGCACTTCCTCCGTCTGGAGAAAAAAAGGTTCAATCTGAAGAAACGACAAGCGTTCTTTACTGTGAGAACTGTGAATCTATGGAATAGTCACCGCAGGAGCTGGTCACAGCAGGGACAGTAGATGTATTTAAAAAAGGCTTAGGTACTTTTTCGTTCTAGAAAAAATATCAGCTCCTATGTCAATATGTAGAAATTGTTCCCATCCCTTGGTTGAACTTGATGGACATGTGTCTTTTTTTCAACCGTACTAACTATGTTACTATGTAACATTACTTTAGGAAAAATGGGAAAAGCTTTGATGCTGCTGCTGCTATTGACCACTGCATCTAAGTAGCTATAAGGGCAGAATCAATGTGATCATCGATTCCGCCCATGGCAGTGGGGTGTCATCTGTAACATACAGCCGACACCCACTCAGTATGGAGCGCGCTCAGCCTGTGAGCGCGCTCCATACTTCCCCTTAGGAGCTGTCATATACGGTGACATTTCCCCAGACTAACGCTGTGTCCAGGAAGCAGTAAATTAAATGACATCTAGCCCCTGCCACCTTATGTTTATAATAAAGAACATAAAGAATACAATTATTAGGGAGGGAAGTTTGTGCTGCTGTTAGGAAAAACAGATTAGAAATATAAATCAACATTTCCCTTACTCCCTAACCAGCAGCATATTGATGTGAATTTAGCAAGAAGTAACCCCATAGGGAGGGGGGCTCTTGTTTGGCGGAACTCAAAATCAACCACCCAAGAGCCGTCTTCTCTGAGAACCGGAAATTTAACCTATAATGCTTGATGATGGTGCGAGCTTCAAGCTCCACAGCAAATCTGATTCAGCAAGATCAGACTTTATTTAGATGGATCAGAGTTCTGAACTATATCAACCAGCCTAATTGCCTCTTTTAACCATCTAACCAGGGTAGGTGTGTCAGCTTTTAAGACTTTATTTCTCCCAGAAAACTGAATTTATAAATGTTCAACTTTCCCGAACTCTTTACTCCGAGCGAAATAGACCTCGGGGCAACAGGACAGATCTAGGGAATGGAGATAATATTCCTTAAGAGAGGAAGGCTCAGGACAGAACACTGTAGGAGAGATGACCTGATTACAGATTAGAAATGACAGAACTTTGAGAGGGAACTTTGGTAGTCACCTTAGAAGCACCCTGTCAGGGAGAAATCAGATGTACAGATCCACTAATGATAAGGACTGGCGCTCTCCTATTCTCTTGGCCAATGTTATGGCCAGGAGGAAAATAACCTTAGGCCACTTTCACATAGTAGTATTTTGATCAGTATTTATGCTTCAGTATTTGTAAACCAAAGTCAGGAGTGGAACTACACAGAGAAAAAGTATAATGTGAAAATTTGCACCTCCTCCATGTTTTGGACTCATTCTTTGTTTTGGCTTACAAATACTGCTATGTGAAAGTGGCTTTAAGGATAGGAAGTTATGTGGGACCTCTACCAGAGGTGCGAAGAGAGATGAGCATAAATCTTTTCGAACTAAGGATAAGTCTCATTTTGCCACAGTTTTGAGTATGATAGATCTCATTCTAGCAAACCCTTTCAGGAAGCTTTTCACAAATGTCTCTTGTGACAAGGATCTGCCCAAAAGGACGGACATGACCAAAATTTAGACTTTTAAGATCAATGGGCAGGCCTTTTTCAAATCCTTGCTGCATCAAGTCTTAGATGTTGATAATCTGTGGGTTGGAACTACCCAAGCTGAACAGATTTGTTTGACCCTTGTGTAAGCCTTCTTGATGGATTGAGACCTGGACTGTGACAAGGTCTTCATGACTGCGTCGGAGAACCCTCTAGATTATAATAGAGGCTGGTCATCCTTTAGGCTATCAGGTTGAATCTCTTGAGGTCTTGGCAGAATTGAGTTCCCCGAGATATCAAGTTCTGCACTGGGGAAAGTCTCCAGTAACACCTTTGACTCATCTGAATGTATTGAGAAAACCATGAACTCAGAATGGTATGATGGCTATTACCGTGGCCTGGTGCAAAGCAAACCATCTGTCCTAGTCCATATTGGACAGAAAAAAAATCACATGGTAGGAGGGGCTGGATATCCTTTAAGGGTATAGTCACATGCGGCAGATTTTGTTGAAAAAATTATCTGAGACTGAAAATCTATTCCATTCATCTGAATAGAACTTGCAGACATCTATACTCCGGCTGCAGAAACAACCAAATTCAGATGAATGGAATTGAATTCCAGTCGTACAAAATTTTTGCAACAAACTCTGCCGTGTGGTACTGCACTGTACCATCTACACTGCAAATGGGCTAGAGAAAACAGGAAATATCAGCATACTGTGTTTACTGATCAGTGTGAAAACAGGAACATATCTGTATTTTTTTTAATGAATAGTCACCTAAAAAAAATAAAAAACACAACCAACATTTATTTTTTTAAAGCTGATTTAAATAATATGTAATTTTCCAATAATACATGCCCTTTAAAATTCTATATATTCTTTTTTGGGGCAAAACATACATTATTGATGTCCTTGGCTGATTTAATTGGCATTCCTAGCGTTTTCATAATATCACACAAAGAATGTGCTAAGATTTTACATCTCTAAAAAGCAACAGTATCTGCTCCTGAGCATACTGTAGGGACTGGCACCTTAAACATACCAATGGGACCATACAACAAAAGAAATAACAGAGATAACAAAGATTGAGTGTATAGAATTTTACTGAAAAAACAACAATTGAATGTTGTCAGATAGAAATGTCTTTGTTGAAATATTTTTCCCCAGGGTGTTTCAGCTTCGCCCTAAGCAAAACTATATTTTATCGCTACTGATATTGCATTTCAGGCAGAAACAAATTTATCACGTTACATAAAAGAATGCCAGAGACATGACAGGGTGGTCCAGGTCGAAGCAAGAACAGCTTTGATGATACTATATTATTTTTTATGAAACAGTATATATATATATATATATATATATATATATATATATATATATATACACATAAATCCCAAAAAATGAATGAAAATGAAGAGGCAGCACTCCAAGGAAATTGGTGAAAAAAAGTGGTTTGTTTATTCACCCCAGGCAGGCAACGTTTCGATCCGTCTCTATGTATTTAAGCGTTATGTACATAAGACTTGAAAATTTCTTTCAATTCCTATGTTAACCCCTGGGCGTTACTGTTTGTCCTTTTTAGCAGTGCGTTCCCGCAAATGGGCACACGAGCTGGTGTATATACAGCCGACATCCCACTGCAACGGCGGCGATCACAGTTATCTCCGATCGCCGCCGTTTAACCCCTTACATGCCGCTGTCAATAGTGACAGCGGCATTTAAGTGATTGAAACAGAGGGAGGGGGCTCCCTCTGTACCCCGTTGGCCCTCCCGAGGCAGGATGTAAAAGGCTTAAAGAGGCTCTGTCACCACATTATAAGTGCCCTATCTCCTAGATAAGGAGATGGGCGCTATAATGTAGGTGACAGTAAT
The DNA here is from genome assembly GCF_050947455.1 of Rhinoderma darwinii. NCBI lineage: Eukaryota > Metazoa > Chordata > Amphibia > Anura > Rhinodermatidae > Rhinoderma > Rhinoderma darwinii. The sequence continues at coordinate 240,565,138 of NC_134690.1, forward strand.
GCTTTTTATTTAAAAAAACGATCTATTTTTACCACTTTATTAGCGTTTTTAGATTTATGCTAATGAGTTGCTTAATGCCCAAGTGGGCGTGTTTTACTTTAGACCAAGTGGGCGTTGTACAGGGGAGTGTATGACGCTGACCAATCAGCATCATGCACTCCTCTCCATTCATTTACACAGCGCATAGGGATCCTGTTAGATCCTTATGTGCTGTCTTATACTTACACATTAACAATACTGAAGTGTTTAGACAGTGAATAGACATTCCACGGGATGTCTAGTCACAATCTCTGCACTTCATTACTCTGTCTGTGGTAGTTACAGCAGAGGACGCGTAATCAACGAGATCACGCTTCCTCGGCTGTAACTACCATAGAAACAGTAACGAAGTGCAGAGATTGTGAATAGACATTCCGTGGAATGTCTATGCACTGTCTAAACACTTCAGTATCGTTAATCTGTAAGTATAAGACAGCACATAGCGATCTAACAGGATCCCTATGCGCTGTGTAAATGAATGGAGAGGAGTGCATGATGCTAATTGGTCAGCGTCATACACTCCCCTGTACAACGCCCACTTGGTCTAAAGTGAAAATACGCCCAGGAGATAGGGCACTTATAATGTGGTGACAGAGCCTCTTTAACTGTCAGTTGTAAAATGCCAGTTACAATACAGTTACAATACACTGCACAAGTACATACATAAGTAGTGCAGTGTATTGTACTGGGGATCAGAGGATGAGATCTTCAAGTCCCCTAGTAAGTGTAAAAATAAAAAATAAGAAAAATGTTTTAGATAAAAAATAAAATAAAAGTTTTATGTAATAAAAACAATAAATCACCCTGTTTCCCTGATCAAGTCGTTATAATTAGAAAAGAATGAAAAAAAACCCCAGAAAACTATACATAATAGGAATCACCGCGTTCATATCGGCCTAACCTATGAAAATATCATATTATTTATCCCGCACGGTGAACACCGTAAAAAAAATAAAATAAAAAACAATGGGCAAATTTCCTTTTTTGGTCACGTTGTTTCCAAAAACATGGAATAAAAAGTGATCAAAATGTCTCACGTACCCCAACATGGTACCAATAAAAACGACAGCTTGTTACGCAAAATACAAGCTCTCAGTTTACTCAGTCGACAAAGCGTACACCACTATCCATGGATAATTAATTTTAATATTAATTTACCCCATTATTACATCATCCTAATATGACCTGGTTTACTCTTCCCAGCTTACATATACCCTGATGTACTCCGCACATATTACATATGCCTCCACATTATAAACTGAAACACCAGTAAAACACTAAACAAAACTACTACCAAGCAAAAGCTGTGCTCCAAAAGCCAAATGCCGCTCCTTCTGGGCCTGACAGTGTGCCCAAACAGCAGTTTATGACCACATATGGGGTATAACTGTACTCTGGAGAACTGCTTAACAATTTATGGGGTGTGTGTCTCTAGTGACACAAGCTGGGAACAACACTTTCTGAATGCTGTTTTGATTACTTTGAGGGGTGCAGTTTTTAAAATGCGGTGTTTATGATGGTTTCTAATATACAGTGCCCTCAAAACCACTTAAGAATTGAACTTGTCCCTGAAAATATATCCTTTTGAGATTTTCTTAAAAATGTGAGAAATTGCTGCTAAAGTTTTCAACCTTGTAACGTCTTAGAAAAATAAAAGGATGTCCAAAAAACGATGCAAACATAAAGTAGATATATGGGATACGTGAATAAGTTACTATTTTGTGTGATATTACTATCTCTTTTACAAGCAGATACATTTCAAATGAGAAAAATCATAATTTCTTAAAATTTTCTATAAATTTTGGTGTTTTTCAGAAATAAGCAATGACCAAATTTTTCCACTAACATAAAGTTCAATATGTCACGAAAAAACAATCTCATAATCGCTTGGATAGGTAAAAGCATTCTAAAGCTATTACCACATAAAGTGACACATGTCAGATTTGAAAAAATGGGGCTGGTCCTAAAGGCCAAAATTAGCTTGGTCCTGAAGGGGTTAAAGGGGTTATCCTGGTTGTTTTGTTGGCCTATCCTCAGAATAAGCCATCAATATTGGATGGGGTCCAACAGTCGGCACCCCCGCCGATCAGCTTTCTGCGGGGGATGCGGCACTTAATTGTTTACATAGTTCTTTATTTTCGTACTTGCACGCAACCGGAAAATTTGTAGCGGCCATGCAAGATATTGTAGCACTGTCTCATACACTTAAATGGGACAGTGGTGCAATACCTTGCACGGCTGCTATTAATGTATCGGTGTGTGCAAGCACTAACAGAAAGAAGAACAATAAAGAGGCTGTTGCGCTCGTACAAGCGTTTTGGCCCCTTCAAACAGCTGATCAGCCGGGCTGCCGATAAGCGGATCCCAGCCGATCCAATATTGATGGCCCATTCTAAGGATAGGCCATCAATTTAAACAACCCGGAGAACCCCTTTAAGGTTACTTTTAGATGAGATAATAGTTGGTGATATAGTGAATGTCACCTGTGCTATGAGATATGCAATACCTCTAATAGGAAAATGAAACCCGTATGTTTAGTACAAACACATTAAGGACATTTTTGTATTCCAACAATTTGAAGTATCTCCTTGTCTAATATCAATATCTTCTGATTGTCAAATGCACTTGTTATCAATGCTACTACAAAAAACCCGATGTGACGTGACTAACATTTCTACATTTAACTTGAATGGACTTGGCTGTTTCACAGCTCAAAATGATCAAATTATAATCCTCTAAGGTAAAATCAAATTTAATACAATAAATACAGTACCAAGAAATGTACTCCGTATCAGTACCATAGGCAATTAGGAAATATCCCATAAATAAATTTTAGCCAACAAAACTATGACCAATGTCTACCTGTTAGTATTGGCAAATCAGGTTTTTCTTCATCTTTTTTGACCTCTGAAAAATAAATATACATATAATTTATTGACATTTAAAAAAATCTGATTTTTGGTCTTAACATTAAAGGAAATATTAATATTTATACTGTAACTCATAAAACTTTAACTAGAAAAACACAGCAGGGCATCTTATAGTTTCTTTGGGGTTTCAACAACATTTCCATTTATAAGATATGGAAGTTTACAGAACTTTGGGTTAACTATTTTGCACAGAGCTGAATAATTGATAAAAAAGAAAGAAAACAAACATTAGTTATGTCTGTCTGCTGAGTTCTATTATTAGTAATGCATAGGAAAGGGGAAGGGATGTGAGAAGTCTGACTCATCTTTCCAGACCAAACTCATCAAGCATATGCCAAATAAACATCTCAGCATTCAAGTATATACAGATGTTACAAACATTCTTAACCTGACTGTCAAGGGTTGAAACCAATTTCAATAATTAACAAACAACACAACCCAAGTTGACGCTAGGTAGAACATACGCTAAATTAGTAATGCCATTAGTAATTACTAGAACCATAAATGTCTAAAAAGTAAACCAGAAATAAACACAGAATAACACTGACCTTATTCTAAAACCACAAGAATAAACATGTTTATTAACCCCTTAATAACCCCTGATACAAATTTTTACGACGGTCATTAAGGGTACTTATGCCACAGCTCCTCCTTTTCACGCCACTGGGTGTGCTATGCCAGCTAGAGTGGGTTTCAAGCTGTCTAAAGACAGCAGGGCCCCTGCTCTAATGACTGGGATCAGAGTAACCTCTAAGCCTGGCCGTCTAACACCTTAGATGCCACGGTCATTAGCATCTAAATGGTTTCAGAGAGAGGGCTCCTTCTGTCACCCCATCAGCACCCCTGAAACGAGAACGCAGGGTGCCGATGGATTCCATGGCAGATGGGGGCCTAACAAAGGCCTCAAGGTCTGCCATGAGTGTATGCTTATTAGGCCCTGCCAGAGGCCTGAGGCCTCTTACACTGAGGCCTGGTTCCCATTGGTCAGGTACGCAGCTTTTCTGACCTGGAACCCGCAGTACATTCCGTCCAAAAAATCCCACGACAATGTGGTCTGGAATTTCGAACAGAATTTCCGTTGCGGAAGGAGGCGCTCATACTTACTTCCTCCTTGGATGTCCGCTTCGGCCTCCTACGATGACGTTGCAGGCCATGTGATGCTGCAGCCTGTGATTGGCGGTCACATAGGATGAAACATCATCCCAGAAGGCCAGACTGCAGAAGGAGGGCCCTCTGGGTAAGTATGTTTTGGGTTTTTTCTCCGGAGTTGCGATTTTTATGGCGTAATCACTGCGATTACACCACAAAAGTCGCGACACTTGGCCGTCTGTTGCTGGTTTTGCATCTACGCTACGTGGGAACCCACCCTGACAGGCATAATACACTACAAAACAGAAGTATTGCAGTGTATTGTAAAAAATGATCAAACGATCGAATAGTGAAGTCCCCTAGTGGGCGTAAAAAAATTGCTTAATAAAGTTAATAATAAAGAAATTAAAAATCCCAAGTAAAAAAACAAAACTGAGAAGCCAATTTTTTCGCTTTAAAAATGCATTATTATGAACAAAAAAAACTGAAGAAGAAAAAAAAATGCTACACATAATTGGTATCGCCGCGTCTGTAATGACCCAAACTATAAAACCCATATGGTGAACGTAGTAAAAATTCAATAAAAAACTAAGGCAGAATTCCTGTTTTCTGTTCATACTGCCTTCTAAAAAATGCAATAAAAAGCCATCATAACATTGTATGTCCCTCAAAATGGTTCCAATAAAAACTACAAGTCGCACAAAAATAAGCCCTTGTACAGCTGCGCTGGCAGGAAAATAAAAAATGTTATGACTTAGATTAAGGCCCCATGCACACGACCGTATTTTTTCCCTCCCGTAAATACTGGCCGTAAATACAGGTCCTTTGTCACACGTTTATAACCTGTATTTACGGAACCGTTCCCGTAAATACAGGTCCGTTGTCATCCATATTTCACCCGTATTCACGAACCCGTGAAAAAAGGGGGGCTGGAAATGATGACACAATCCTTAAAAGGGTCACATGATCGCTTAGACGCCATTTTTTCTGCTTCTCTTTATTCAAAAATTGAAATCCCCTGACGTCGCTTAGCAACGCTTCTCTAATTATGGCTGCACACACGTAGCCACCCGCAATTATGGGAGCCCCATAGACTTCTATGGGTCTGCCCGTGCCGTAATTACGGCCTGAAATAGGACATGTTATATATTTTTCAACAGCCCGGGCACCTACAAGTACGCAAACGGGAAGGTACCCTTGGCCAATAGAAGTCTATGGGCCCGTAATTACGGGTGTTTTTACGGTCATGTGCCTACTAAGGTGACACAAAAATAAATACTTTTTAAAATAAAGTGTTTTCATTGTGCAAAAGTAGTGAAATAAAAAAACTATATAAATTTGGCATCGCTGTAATCGTAACGATCCGCAGAATAAAGTTATTATGTTATTTATACAACACAGTAAACATCATAAATTTAAGGCGCAAAAAAGAATTTTAATTTATTCCATTGCCCCCCAAAAAAGTTAATAAAGTATTATGTACCCAAAATGGTGCGAATAAAAAATACAATTTGTTCCGCAAAAACAAGCCCTCTCTCACGGCATGTCTGCAGAAATATTAAAAAGTGATTGGTTTTGAAATGTGATGATAAAAAAAACTGAAAAAATTGCTTGGTCACTAAAACCTAAAGTAGGCTGGTCACTAAAAGGTTAACATACCTCAAAAAGCGTCAGCTAAAACACAGTTTAACTCATCAGCGCTTGGTTAAACATTTTGAGGGTAAACACTGTGAAGGTCCAGACAATTTTGAACCTTCAGGGGATTGCCCAGGAATAGAAAAAAGGATCTATTTATTTTCCAGAAACAGCGCTACTCTTGTGTATGGTCTGGGTCTAATATTACAGCTCAGCCCCATTCACTTGAATTTCTGAAACAGAAATGTTTTTTACTGAATATATTTTATGCAACTACATGCCAAATTACCAAATTTAGTTTTGGATATGTCTGCCACCCTTAGGGTTGTTTTTCACATGGCTTATTTTTGGCCATTTTTTGGGCCGTAAACGGCAGAAAAACGGCCATAAAATCGGAAGCAGAACTCCTCCAAACATCTGACCATTGATTGCAATGGTTAAAACGGCGTTCTGTTCCGACGGGACGTTTTTTTACGCGCCTGTTTTGAAAAACGGGCGTGTAAAAAAAGCCTGCAAAAAAGAAGTGCAGGTCACTACTTGGGATGTTTTTGGAGCCGTTTTTCATTGACTCCATAGAAAAACAGCTCAAGAAACGGCCGTAAAAACCGCAGCGAAAAACACGAGTTGCTCAAAAAAACTTCTGAAAATCAGGAACTGTTTTGCCTTGAAACTTATTTTCAGACGTTTTTGAGTTTGTGTGTGCACATACCCTTAGAGTTACTGATAACACTAATGGTGTAATGCTATGAAAGAAGCAAGTGGGAAGAACCCTAATGACTAATGCACACGACCGTTGTGTGCTGGCCAGATCCCGTCCGTGATCTGTGGAAAGATAGGACATGTCCTATCTTTCCACAGATCGGAGAGTCAGGTCAGTTTTCAAGGACCCGATTGCCCCACTAAAGTGAATGGGTACCACTCGGATGCTGTGGCACTCGGTCGTGTGCAACATTTCATCAAATCAACTATAGTTACAAAAAAAGATCAACAAAAAAAATTTGTAACAATTACCAAAATTGCTTTGCAACATATTGCAATTCAAAGAGTGAAAAAATGATAAAAATAACTTCTATTTGTACACCAAGAGGAATCCATGTTGTCTGGCTGTTCTCCCCCTCCGATGTGAAACAATCAGTATAGGAAAGGGAATACATGTCAACAGATACCATTGGTAGAGTCTGCGAACTTAACTCACCACCTTTTTCCAGAAAAACAGGGCATTGGACCCCAAACCCATTAGGTTGCATTGTCTCTTTGTTTAGAATGTGTCACAGATTTCAATTGATGTAAAGTAAAAATGTCTGCACGACTTAAGTACCTATTTCTACTGGAACAACTAATCTCTCTTCTTCTTTTTCCTTTTCAGGTTCTGAAAAAATAATGTTATAATTTATAAATTTATTTGAATCGGTGTAAAAAATAATATTTCTATCACACACTATACATTATGTAAATTAAATACATTTACATGTAAATATATGTAAGGTTCTTATATATTCCATATATATTCCTCACCTTCCAGCAGCCTGCGTTCCCATTCCCGACCTGCAGGCTTTACTAGGGTATGTTCATACATTGTAGATTCTGTCAAGATTTACGCGTGGATGCCACACTTAAATCCATATGGAATTTGCAGCATTTCCGCCGGCAATGCATGTGAATTGGGTTTTCATACCCCATCGAAAAGCTTAAGAAACAAATCTGCGCTGTGGATGTTTTATTATACAGCATGTTCATTATTCACGTGGATTTCATGCTGAAAATCTGCAGGTAATTGCCATTGAACTTCAATGGAGCTAATCCGCCAGCGGAACTACGACAAAAATCTGTGTTTCATCTGTGGATTTCTGCTGAAAAATTTTCAGAAACCTCTTAAGGCCTCATGCACACTTCCGTAGGCCCCATTTACATCAAGTTTTTGGCCTACGTTTAACTAATATGCCAGGAAAGGATCCTAACTTATATGTTAAACGTAGGCTGTGCAGCCGTTGCACATAATCCATTAAACACATTTGTTATAAATAGAGATAAGCAAATCAATTCTACACAAATCGAATTCGGTCTGAATTTCCCAAAAGTTTTAGATTCAGCGGAATCCAAAACTTTGAGGATTTGTGGAACATGTATGTGACGTACGTTTAGTGTGTACGCAAGGAAAGCTTGTGGCATACACTCTAAACCTGTCCATAGAGTATACTCCAAGGCTGCAGTTATGTCCTTCTGGAGAAGCTCCAGTGATAACTGTCCATATATAAACCTTTCCGACGTGTGTTTTTAACGGAGGCCTGTGACAGATGTCATATACTGGCAACAGTCACTAATAAGCTAAAAAAAAAATGGTATACATTTAACGTATACATTATTTTACTCTATTTCATTGTATGGAATAGCGTAGTCTACTACGCTATTTCATACTTTTTTTGCAGTATACTAATGTATACCGGCCCAAAAGAGACCGAAAGGACACTCTTTTGGCCTAAATCGGTCTAATGAGAGTCATAGTACAGTTATCAGGGCACTTTCTTGATCCCGCAGCACTCCGTGTTTCAAGGGTGCGTGAGTAGGCTTCCACGCCACTGTATAAAAAATGGGAACTCAGCACTCCAAGGTATTATGCAATTATGCAATAAGTGATTTTTTTATTTCACATATAGCGGAAAGTAGTAACCAAAAATAGATTTAACATTTCGGTCTATACATTCGACCTTCTTGCACCATTACCTAACAGCGACCAAGGGCGCAAGCGCCGCATATCCTTATCCACGGACGTAATCCGTGTCTGAAGAAGGTCGAATGTATAGGCTGATAGTGAGGGAATGCAAGTGAGTAGAAAGGTAAAACCTACAGATTCGGAATCAATGTATTTTAAAGGCTATATACATCTTTGAAAGGGATTTTTATTTTTTAATATAAAGGTCAATCAGTGTGTATGGTGAAACTTTAGAATTCGTTTTTATTTTTTTTTTTAATTACTTTTTGAGATACAGCTGCTTTGTATTCTGCTAAGACCTGTGTCAGTGTCAGCGGGTCCTGCGTGACACTGACACACAGGATCCACCTGTAATTTATCACATTTAAGTTATGAACACATAGAGACGCGCAGGACCCGCTTTCACTGAACCCGTCAGGATTTAGCGAATGATACAGCTGCTCTGTATAGATACTCAAAAAGTAAAAAATATTTTTTCATGAAAACTAATTATAAAGTTGCACTAATTACACTGATTGCCCCTTTTATTTAAACAATATTCCTTTCAAAGGTTTACATTGCCTTTAAGCGATTAACTCATTATTGTAGTTTATGGGGTTTCCTGTTTCTATCTTCAAGTTTAATTGGTGATAAAATAAGTAATTTATAAGTATGTAAAATACAAGCAAGGAATACCTGTTGGTTCAATAATATTTCCCTGTTTTTTACAACCACTGAAAGAAAATACTTCTCTGTATTATTTCATACATTCTGTTGGCTTCACAATAGCCAGACTACAACCTACTGTAACTTGTTTTTTTATTGCAGCCCTGGTCTACTGTTGTAACGCTCTGTTCGTGAGCTGCCATTAAATATTCTGCCATTGTAATTGACTTTGTAGAACAATGTAATAGCTATAATAATGAAGAATAACCATATAGTGATCATCATAGATGAACACATCTTTATTTGAAACAAATAAAATACTAATGTTAAAGTTAAAGACATATAGCAATGGAAATAAATACAAATAAAATAATGTCTATCTTCACTTTTTCATAATTTAGTGTGTCTCGAATTTTATATTTTTAAGGGTAACATTTTACAGTATGGATTACCTTCTGGTTGTGGCACAATAATTTGTTTTTCCTCTTGTTGCTTTTCTGTCTCTAAAAGAAGTAACATGAAAATATATTAAGCATGTTGAAAAATTATTGGGAGATTGTACTAGATGTTAATACAGCCAATAACTTTTTGTGTGGGCAAAAAAATTATGGGAAAAAGTTGATTATAGCACAAATTTATATAACAGGTTAACAATATGTCCTCACATACTATTGGTATTTGAAATGTCTGATTTAAAGCGATACAAGATTGAGAATATCCAAGATGGATTATTTGAGTTTAGGGAGATTAAAAAAAGTTGGATCAATAAAATAGTTTAGAAGACTGTTGTCCACTTATTGGGATATTTCCTTCTGGATCTATTCTATGTAGCTTCTCATATGGCCTATTGTATTTCTACTTTCAATATCGAGTACATTTTAATTGTATCATTGTTATGTAATGGTACATTTCTACTTGTTTCTTGATACATGGATAGCTATTTCTATGAGATTACCCATGTATAGCTTGGAAAAGCACCTATTGGAAAAGCATCTATCTGCATTTTCCTAAGTAATTGTCTGGGTTGCTAAGATTATCTTTAACCAATCTTTTTCCAAAAAGTCACTGATGTTTTCTCGCATTTCAGTTTTATTCTCGCATTTTTCTCGCATTTCAGTGTATTAGTTTCCCAATAATCGGAATCCAGAAAGATGGTTCCTTGTTTTTGTGTTATATAATGCGCCATCATTACTATTCAGTCCCTTTGGGGAGATGTTTCAGAATACAGTAAAACTTCTTTGGGGCGACCCCAAAATATTGCATTAGGAAATACTTTTCTAGAGTGGTGTCCTCTCAGAGAAGATGTCCAGTATGCGTAGTATATGATAGAACTGGAAATCTGTTACAGGAAATTCGGTACGGGTAAAGAGGTGATCTTTGGTAAAGTTTTACTGTATACCATATTAAAGAATCATAATTTGACACTTATCAATATAGATCTAGAGGTTTAATAGTCCTAAATTACATGTTTAAAAAGAGGATTGGATTTCATGAAGAAATATGAAACACTATAGAGCAATAGTGGGGGGGGTTCTTAAAACAAGTACAGTAGGTAGTAAGTAGATATACTGTATAGATGCAGATTCATGAATATTCAATCTCAGAGATATGTTCATAAACATTAAGCTAATAATAATAATAATAATAATAGAGGTTGGGATATGTCTTAAAGGGATATTCCCATTTAGAGATTAATTTTTCTAAACAAGAACCAGTAGTCCGCCATGAACAAGAACCAGTAGTCCGCTAAGCAGTCCGCCATGAATCCAGCAACTGAAACCCTCAATGATCAGATGTTATCACAGGGGGAACCTGCAGGAGGCAAGGCAGGCAGACTATTTTAGTGTTACATGGCGATCATTGAAATGAGTGGTTAACCATGAAATACATGGTTGTGCTGAATACTCTTAAGCGAGGGGCACTCTGGTTAATAGAGGGGGATCCCAAACGGGGGTCCATTCTCTTTGACATCTATATGCCTAATAGAGCATAAGGAAAGTTGTCTCCTAATGGGTCAACCCGTTTAACTGTGCTCCACTTTTGAAAGACAAAAATCTTTGTTAAATATTTTTAAATAAGTTGAACAATTGAGACAAAAACACACACCTGTAATACCCCTGTAAAAATTAAAAATGCAAAAAAACATGCTTAAATAGATGTTTATTTCCAATTCCCTCCTAAAGTAAAGTAAAAGTTAATCAATACATTATATGTACCCAAAAATGGTGCAATTGAAAAATACAACTCGTCCTGCAAAAAAAAAACCTTATACGGCTATGTCGACGGAAAAATAAAAAGTTATGACTCTTGGAATGCGAAAAAATGGAAAATAATTCTTGGTCATTTAAGGCCAAAAAAGGCCTGGTCGTTAAGAGGCTAAAGACAGGACACAAATGTATCTCAGGTTTCTTAAAAGTGTTTCAGTTATTCGATAAATATTTAGCTAGTCTACGGAGATAGTTTTCACGTCACTTTTACTGCAACATTAGTGAAATAAAAATATTACCTGCAACTTGTGGAAGTGGTTTTTCATGTTCAATTTCTATTTTAGTTTCTACAACAGGCACCATTACTTTCTCTTCTTTTTCTTTTTCATGCTCTGGAGAAAAAATGATATAGTTATTTTATATATGTTTAAATATATATTATAAATTAGGGATAGAACAAAGGCCAATGAATTGTACCTAGAACTTTATCCAAAACTTTCTCTTCTTTTTCCTTTTCAGTTTCTAAACAAAAAAAATATATATATATATATAATTTACAAAAAACAAAATTTTGTTATTCTTCAAATAGACTGCTTCTTATCTGTTAACTATTATATATAGTAATAAAATCAGTAAAAATAAAATAAAAAATGCCTATATGATGAATTAGGCATAGAACAAAGGCCAATGAATTGTACCTGGAACTTTTTCCAAAACTTCCTCTACTTTTTCCTTTTCAGCTTCTAAAAAAATGAGATATAATTTACAGAAAACAAAGTTTCATTATTCTTCAAATAGAGTGAGTGTTTCTTAACTATTAAATATTCTATACAGCAATAAAATCAGTAAAAACATGTAAAATGACTATAACCACCAAGTAAACGAACATAAGAACATGAACTACGAGCAAAGGATAACATGACTAGACAGACATCATCTTTATTTGTTATTAATATTATGAGCAATAACCTAATTCAAGTTTATTTTTTATTTTATTTTTAAATAAAGAGTTATATTAAGTTAAATTACTATACATTGGGGATTGAAACCTGGTGTTATGCCTGTGATCGTTGACCGCCGGAATGTCCTACTCACCAGCAGCCGCGACCACAGAACACACAGAGCTTGCCGATATCTACCTCCCTGGAGACACCGGCACACGTGGCTGCAGCTCTCCTCTGCTTCCCCGAGGGTGCGCACGCGAACTCGTTCCTGGCCTTAAATGGCTAGCGCGCCCACCAGTAAAATTGTCCCTACCCAATCCCAATGCACCCTGAAATTTAAAAAGGACTTTGCCTGCTTCCTCCTTGCCTGAATGTTGTTGTATCTTTTCATGTTTGTTCTGTTAATGGTTCCTTAGCTGCATCCTGTATTTCCATATCCTGTATCTCATATCCCGTATCCAGTAATTGTGTTTAAGTTCCAGTGAGAAGTCTAGTGTCAGAGTCAAGTTCACCATCTGTGTCCGGTGCACGTGCCAGCCCATGGGCCCAGACGACTACGCTACTTCTGTGTCAAGCATCTGCCAAGTCAAGTGTCAGTCAAGTCAATTGTATGCCAAGTCTAGCATCTGCCAAGTCTAGCATCTGCCAAGTCTAGCATCTGCCAAGTCTAGCGTCAACCAAGTCTAGCGTCTGCCAAGTCAAGTTTCTACCAAGTCAAGTGTCTGCCAAGTCTTCTATTCAGGTACTCTTGTCCTAAAACTCTCTTTGACTCTTGATTGGCAGTGGAAAAGCTGTGAATTCACAGCAAAAATTGTAAGTAGGAAAATTAAAAGCACTATTTACGGTCTAAAATAAAAACATAACATATCCCCAATAGCATTCCCATAGCGATGCCTCACTGCTCTCCATCCAGTCTCAGTGCTGCTGGCCTCCTGGAATGATGTTTCATCCCATGTGACCGTTGCAGCAAATCACAGGCTGTAGCGGTCACATGGGACGCAACATCATCCCAGGACACAAACTCAACACAGACCAGACAAGGAAAGCAGGGATGCATCAAAGAGGTGAATATGGGCATTTTTTTTAATTTTTATTAGATTCTCTTTTCTCCCCTATTTTTCTCGACAGCTACAAATCCATTCAAAAATAAATCAAACACTATTTGGTGTAGACTATGATCCGGAATTCCCTGCGGTATCTGGGTCGGATTACCCGCTGAGTTTTCCCGCAGCAAATATGATCTGTGTAAACATACCCTTACCAGAGCAGGCTACATCTGAAGCCATAAAAGAGGACAGTGAGGTATTGAGCAAGTAAAACCGTCAATGGCTGTGGCCTAAAGCTGAATTTCCAGTTTTGCCCAGTGGTACACTATAAATGAATTCTGGTCTACACTTCAAAAAAACCTGAATATGTTAAACTCCTTATAGTTTTACAAGAGTTTGCGAGTACTGTAAACAAATATATTTTAAATGTATTTGGAAGTTAAGCGAGGGGAGAATCATTGTAAATACAACTTGCAATGTATGTGTATACAAGCTCAATGATTATATTAGCAATCATAAAAAAATTGATCAATAGATTTTGTAGATACACATTAAATATAAATGTACCTGTCGGTAATAGTGCAGCAGCTTTTTCCTCTTCTTTCTCCTTTACTTGTTCTGAAAGACATAAATTATATAGAATACTGTAATGAACAAACTTTTTAAGCAAGTTTTTCTTTTATATATATATATATATACACTGTAAAATTATAATAAATACATCTTTAATAAATGGAGATATTAATGATGCTCAGGACAGTACATTCTATGATGTATCTATTTAATAAAATTGTGATTAATATTGGAATAAATGTTTTAAGAACCTAGGGAAATGACATACATAAATATATAGAGATATCATGAGAATACAAAGCAGTTCCAATTTTCAGGACTGACTACTATGATATTTTTCCAGAGACAGCGCCAGTCCTGATGCAGGTGTGATGCTGTTTTCCCCGGACTGCTGGACCACATATCCTATGATGGCCAGTATCTTCAAGCACTTTTATCACTTGGACCATACGCACAATAGAATCATTAATATGTTACTGACAAGGAGAAAATATTGGTAATGCAAACATTTTCTAGCATTTTGTGTCTACAGCTCCTATGCACGCCTATGCTCCTACATGGTAACAGGAAACAATCTCTGCGTAATCTGATCCTGCAATTATACTTTCTCCCATTTGTCCCCTACTGTCACCATACAATTGGTAGGTTAGCAAGAAGTAGGAGACAAATAAAAGTAAATAAGACTGCAAGATCAGACTACAAACAAACAATTTGTTTGTTGTCATTTACAATGGAGATGCAAAGGTTTGAATAGAAGCTGTAGAAACAAAAACAAAAAATAAAAAAAAATATTCAAGAATAAAAAAAGAAATAAATTGTGAAGGTTGACATAGCCTTTTAACCTTTAATTTGTATTCATCCATAATACATTTTGATTTAGCGTTTGATGCTTTTGATATTGTATTTTGAATCTACATTCTCAGACATAAGAAACCAATTTAATGAAAAGATATTCCTTCTGGGTAATAAGCAATTAGTTCATTACTATAATACCTGTTGGTAGAGGCACTATCACTTTATCTTCTTCCTTTTCAGGTTCTGAAATAATAGTTGAGTAACAATGATCAAAATTGCAATAAAAAACATGTGCAACAAGAAAACGAATTAGAAGACACACAGAACATATAAAATATGCCTTGCAAATGGGAAATATGAAAATTTGAACAATGTGATCTTATTTTTGGAAAATAACTAATGACTTGTTCACACTATGTAAGAGGATCTCCTAGGCAGAGCTACGCAAAGAAAGTTAGAAAGTTTAAAATATTTTTTTTTGTCTGTAGAAGCTTAAGGGCAAAGCCACACGTGGCGGAATTCCTCTTGAATTCCGCAGCGGACACTCCGCAGCGTTAATCCGCAGCGGAGCCGTTTGTCCATTGACTTCCACTTTTATTTAGCAGTGTTCGTTTAGACGATGCGTAAAATTCCGCTGCGGAGCATAGGCTGCGGAGCGGAATTTGGTGTCCGCAGCATGCTAGGGCTGTTGCGGAGTTGTGGCGGACTGGTTGCGGACTCATGGCGGAATTTCTCCATTGACTTCAATGGAGATTCTAAATTCCGCAATGAAGTCCGCAGCTGTCATGAAAATGTTATATGTGCTGCGGATGCGTCTTGCTTTTTTGACATGACATTTCTTCATTCTGGCTGGACCTATGTATTTCTAGGTCTACAGCCAGACTGAGGAAGTCAATGGGGCTCCCGTAATTACGGGAGCGTTGCTAGGAGACGTCAGTAAATAGTCACTGTCCAGGGTGCTGAAAGAGTTAAGTGATTGGCAGTAACTGTTTCTGCACCCTGGACAGTGACTACCGATCCAAATATACAGCAACCTGTCAAAAAAATTGAAGTTCATACTTACCGAGAACTCCTTGCTTCTGCCTCCAGTCCGGCTTCCCAGGATGACGGTTCAGTCTAAGTGACGGCTGCAGCCAATCACAGGCTGCAGCGGTCACATGGACTGCCGCGTCATCCAGGGAGGTCGGGCTGGATGCCGAAAGAGGGACGCGTCACCAAGACAACGGCCGGTAAGTATGAAATTCGTTTACTTTCACTAGGGAAAATGTTGTCCCTTCTCTCTATCCTGCACTGATAGAGAGAAGGGAAGCACTTTTCCCGCAGTCCGCAGCAGCTAGTCCGCATCAATTTACTGCACATTTTGGGAAGATCCGCCGCAGAATCTGCAACGCAGATTCTGTGCGGCATTGATGCGGACAGTTGCGGAGGAAATCCGCCACGTGTGGGCATGCCCTTAAGGAGTTTTCCGAAACTTTGATATTGATAGCCTATTAGGATTTTGAAAGGATTTTGTCCATAGATGTTTAATTTTCTGAAACTTTGAAATTGATGGCCCATCTTTAGAATAGGCCATCAACATCAGACCGGTAGGGGTTTGATTCCCAGAACCCCCACCGATCAGTTGAGTGAAGGGGTCAGTGTGGCATGCCCTTCATTGGTTACCAGGCACAGCCCTGTACATTTGGTAGCAGCTGTGCCTTTTACTGTGGCTCTCTGCAACTCAGTACCATTCAAGTGAGCTGCAATACCAAACACAGACACCACAAAATATACAGCACTGTGCCTTGAAAACAATGAAGGGGAGCTTCAGTCAGCTGATCGTTGAGGTGCTGGGTATTGGACCCCCACCAATCTGATATTGATGGCCTATACTAAGGATAGGCCATCAACATCAATGTCCAAGAAAACGCCTTTAATAAGTAAATAAATAATATTGTCTGGGTTAGGCTCTGTTCACATCAGCATTGTGGCTTCTGTTTTTTTTATGATAGCCACAATGCAGTGCTGGATATGTTGCATAACATATACTACTGGCATCCGATGAAGCCCATTGACTAATAATGGGGTCTGTTGGGTTCTGATGTGGTGTACAACAATAAGGGTATGTTCACATGCTTAACAAAAAACGGCTGTAAAATACGGAGCTGTTTTCAAGAGAAAACAGCCTCTGATTTCAGCCATTTTTTTTGCATCAGGCGTTTTTTGATAATTTTTTTATGCCCGTTTTTGGAGCGGTTTTTCTATTGAGACAATGAAAAACCGTTACAAAAATGGCTCACGAAGTGACATGCACTTCTTTTTTACGGGATGTTTTTTATGCGCCGTTCTTACAAACGAAACACAGTTTTTCTCATTGAAATGGGCAGATGTTTGGAGGCATTCAGCCCCCGTATTTTCAGTCGATTTTGGAGCGTTCACGGCCCAAAAAACGCCTGAAAATATGCCTGTGTGAACATACACTAAGAATAACGCCACATAGCACTACTTCTCTTTCATTTGCAGTTTCTATTTTCCTGTCCATACAATAAATAACAAAGCAAATAAACAAACTTGGATTTA
Source organism: Rhinoderma darwinii (assembly GCF_050947455.1). Lineage (NCBI taxonomy): Eukaryota > Metazoa > Chordata > Amphibia > Anura > Rhinodermatidae > Rhinoderma > Rhinoderma darwinii. The sequence goes on from NC_134690.1 coordinate 240,582,310, forward strand.
CTTTACAGTCTTAATAATTTTGTTGGTGCCTTAGAAAACCTAATGTATATCTTTAATTTCATTAATAAGATGTAATAAGTGTGTAGAAGAGAAATAGTGGCCTATATTTTTTATTCAGTTCACAGCTGATTGTGTCAGAAATTGCACAGGTTAAAGCGTTACAGCTAAAATAGCGCCAAATTTATTTTAAAAAAAATGGTGAGATTTGTCTTCTCACTTCAAAAAAAGAAAACAAGTAAAACAGTCGGTGAAGTCAAGCGGTAAATGTACTTTTATTCTCATTTATCAAAAGGCAAAGGTTAAAAAAGTCACAAATTAGTAGCGCAAATGTACATCTGCTCATAGTAAGCATAAAAAGAAATTCAAACAGTCATTCAATTCCAAATGCACCAATGTGTCTTTTAATAAAAAAGTTGCAATGCTCACCAAATATCTTCTCCAACTTCATTGGCACAACATATGCACTTATTAATGAGTATGTGGACCAGTATATATATATTTTTTAAATGTTGTAGCTATTTAATTTTCATTTTTAAAAGCTTCCCTGGGGCGGTCATATTGAAGTTACACACATCGTTCCTGTATTATAAGGACAGTACAGCAGGATGAGTGTGTTTTATGGCATCTGAGATGAGTGGGAGTGAATTGACAGAGAAATGTCATATATTATTACAGTCCCCAGGAAATGATGGCGTACAGACCCCTCCTCCAGAGATCAGGGAGTGATGGGAGATGCATACATAGCCTTATCTGTGTGTATATAGTGTTACTATTCTGGCCTCTCTAGACCTCTAGCAGTACAGCAGAGCTGTCATTAACTCCCCTTTGAGACGACTCTCCTTATCTTATGCCTCTATATACTGTACATTAAAGTTGACAAGTGAACTAGAGTGCAGGATGGTTCACCTTATGGTGAATGTTCTTGTGACCAGTGTGAAAACTAGAATATTTCATGATTTTTTTTATGTGGATACTCACATAAAAAAATGAAAAAAACATCAACATGTAAAATAATCAACATTTATCTAAAATAAAAACCTGATTGCAATAATGTCATTTTTCAATAATACGTGCAATTTAAAATAAAAAGCAACATATCAGATAAAGTAAATGCTGTCTATTATAAGCCCAGACATGAAAACGTAGTGTTCCACGTATAGTGACTGTTTAAATTACTTGAAAGAGTAATGTAATTAGAATAAAACAACACAAATAACCCCATCCATTTGTACCAGAAAATAATCTGTGCGGATTTCAGGGCAGTTCATGTCACTTCTGCTGCAGATTGATCATGAACTTGCACTATGGATCTTTGCAATGCAAAGAATGAAAGCCACAGCAAAATTTGCATGTAACACTTAGTTAGGCCGGGTTCCCACGTAGCGTAAACACTGCGGAATTTCCGTAACAGAATTCTGTGCAGAAATTCTGCAGCATTTACAGTAGCAGCAAAGTGAATGAGATTTAGAAAGTCTCATGCCTCCGCTGCGGAAAAAAAACGCACAAAATTTGCGTGGAAAGTGTTTTGCGGTGCGTTTTTAAATTCTGCAGCATGTCAATATGTGCTGCGTGCTCTGTGCGGAGATGCTGCGTGTTTGGCCCATAGACTTGAATGGGAAGCAGAAATTCCGCAACAGATTTATGTTGTTGCGGTTTTTACAGCATTTACACATTGGTTATAGAAAAGTATATGTGAACCTGCAGATTTCCAGCGGATTTTACTGCGTTTTTGTTGCGTAAACTATGTAAAAACCGCAACAACATAACTCCATTGCAGAATTTCTGCTCTCCATTGAAGTCTATGGGCCAAACAAGCAGCATCTCCACACAGAACACGCCGCATAATTTGACATGCTGCAGAATTGAAAAACGCACTGCAGAACACTTTCCGCACGACAGTTGTGCGTTTTTTTTCTGCAGCGTGGGCATGACATTTTCTAAATCTCATTAATTTTGCTGCTACTTTAAATGCTGTGGAATTTCCACACAGAATTTCGTTGCGGAAATTCCGCAGCGTTTACGCTACGTGGGAACCATACAGATTTTGCTGCAGATTTGCTGGGTATTTGCCAGAAATTTGTGCCAAAATCCGCAGCAGATGTTTTAAGCAACATCTGGCATTGGCTGAATGTTTCTCATTATGGATCTTCACAAAAAAATCTACATTTCATACAGTGAATAAATTGCAGATATGGGGAATTTAAAAAAAGTCTCATGGATATTTACTGGCTTGCTCATTTTGCCATCCATATTTGCTGACTTTTTATAAACCTAAAAGTTAAAATATTTTTTAATTGACCATGAATAGAGGAGTGAATAGATTCGAAATGAATCGGATTAGGTTCTGAATTTCCAAAAAGTTTTGGATTTGGCGAAATGCGTAAACTTTTGGAGCTTGCGGTGCACAAATATGTAAAATGGCGGTTGCAGGACACCATTTTATAGATTGGAAAAAGGAAGAGGGGAGAAGACAAAGAAAACACTCAGCTGGCATCCAGGAATCACATGGGACAAAACTACATCATCTCAGGAGGCCTTCAGGGAGACCAAGGGAGATGAGTGTGGTATTTTTTTTTATTTTAGAGATGGAATCGCAAGTGCCCCAATTGCTCTGGTTGACTCTCTGATGTCTTCTATGACTGTATCCAACTTCAATACAGTCCTAGACTACATCAGAGAGTCAGACAGGGCAATCGGGGCACTTCTGATTCGCTGCAAATTTATTCGGACCACAGCTAAGTAAACAGCCGATTCAATAACATCAGAGCCAAAATGAATTTCAGGAAATTCTCTATAAATAGTCTCTAACTATTCTAGTTTCGAGTCTCTAACTATAAACGTTTTATTTATTTTTTTTTAACATTAACTCTTATGGAAAATCGCAAGATGTGAGTGGCTTCAGACAATATAACAAAGCTTACCAGGACTGTTGTTATTTTTTTCTCTAAAGGTCAGTTATAAAATAATAGTTGTAAACTATAAGGGCTTGTCCACACACAACGGAATTGCTGCAGAAAATTTCTGCAGCAATTCTGTTGAAAGTCAAAGGCTTTCCGCTGCGGCAAAAATGCATCATTTCCTGCGGTTTTTGCGGTAGAAAATGGTGCGTAAATTGATGCGTTTTTCCCAATGTTAGGAGATGGTGATATCTCCTCTTAAAAACGCAGAAATTCTGGACACTTTCCGCAGCAGGAATTGACATGCTGCAGTCCGGAAAATACACACCGCAGGTCAATTTCAGCTCAGAAATATTAAGCAGCATGTGGATGAGATTTCTTAAATCTCATCCACTATGCTGCTACTGTATTCTGCTGCATTTTTTCCAGCCAAAATTCCGGCCTGAAAAAAACGTGCCACTTCCGGAGCGTCTGGATGAGCCCTAATTCCTAAGTTTTATGTTACCAATATTGGTGTTTGGTCAGAAGCGCATCTATTCTATAACATCAATTCAATAACATTTTCACCATTGCATCTATTAAATAATATTTCCACTATTTCACCATATTCAAGATATCTGTTTGCTGTTAGTGAACAGAAACATTTGTGTTTACATCTAAAGCCTAAAAACCTGTAGATACCTAATACTTCTCTGGGAACGGTCAGTCTGAACGCCATTCTGATACAATTTTAACTACATTGATACATTGTAACAAACTATCAGTGCAGGAAACATTTATCATGCTGATGTGTTTAGCTCATAGAGGATTGCCCAGACTGGAAATAATTGTTGCAAACTCTCAGTTGTGAGAAATTGTTGTTTTGTGAGAAGTATGGATTTTAAGCCTCTGGATGTAAAGAATAATTTTCTATGCTCTGATAGCAGATAACATAAAGTCCAAAAATAATGAGTACTAGGGCAAAAATCACACAGTTTGCAAGGGTACTGTGTTCGACACGTACATGGAGAAATGCTACAATTTGCCCTACCCACCATGAACTTAAGGCAGACCTTTTTTTGGGAAAAACGTTCATATTTTAACTCATTTAACTAACAAGGATTAACATCACAATTAGGGTCGATTCACACATGGCACACAAATCTGCCGCAAAATCCTCAGATATGTATTTGCTGTAAAACTGTGGTGGACTTCACCTTTTGCATTTAATACCTTTGAAATGTGCAGCAATCCGCGCAAACATTTGCATCGGAATCCGCATTAAAATCTGAATGTAAAACATGTGGATTTTGCGGCTTGGATTTACATGTGAAATAGAAATATGCCACATATGAATCCAGCCTTATAGATAGAAAGGAAATTAAATTGCGTCCGTGAACAGATATAAAACCGGTCACCTCCCTGCTACCTTTAAATATATTTATTTCCACATCCTTTACATCACCTTCTGCTTCTTTTTATTCTGAACCCTTCTACTTATTTCTTAAGAAAATACTTCCATCTCTTATACATAATTCTGTCCTGTTCCTCTTGCTTATTTTTTACATACAGCTTAGTCTCAACAGGTACGTCTTTATAAAATAAGTTATTCACAGTAAAAATAAGGATGAGGCAAATTTCGATTTATATTTACTTGAGTTTACTCAGCAGAACATCAAGCCAACCAGGTATCTCACATTTGGACCCAAACCTCCCTTTTTTAAAGTCCTAGCACAGTCCTTAGAAAATATAATTTCCACCTTAAATCTAGCATTTTAGTCATTAGTAAATCTCTTCTTTAACCCCTTCCCTCTGCAGCCATTTTTCATTTTCACTTTTTCCTCCCCACCTTCCAAAACTCATAACTGTTTTATTTTTCCATCGATAAAGCCATGTGATGGCTTGTTTTTTTGCGGGACGAGTTGTACTGTAGTTTTTAATAGCTCGATTTAGTAAACCATATAATGTACTGGGAAACTGAAGAAACATTTTTTGTGGGATTGAATGGGAAAAAAACAGGGATTCCTCCATTGTTTTCTTGGGTTTAATTTTTACGGAGTTCACAGTTCAGTAAAATATTAACAGTAATCTGCGGGTCAATACGATTACACCGATACCAAATTTATATAATTTGTTATCATGCTTTACTACTTTTACAAGGAAAAAACTAATTGTTAAAAATAAAATTTGTTTAGTGTCGCTATTTTCTGAAAATCATAACTTTTTTATTTTTCGGTATGTTGAGTGAGTATTTTTTGGGGGGCGAGCTGAAGTTTTTATTGGTACCATTTCGGGGGACATAATACTTTTTGATCACTTCTTTCCATATTTTGTAGGAGATGAGGTGACCAAAAAAAGAGCGATTGTGGTATTCAATTTTTTTATCGCATTCACCGTGCGGTTTAAATAATGTTATATGTATTGCAGTATACTGTTAGGGCAAAGCCCCACGTGGCGGAATTGCTCTTGAATTCCGCTGCGGACACTCCGCAGCGTTAATCCGCAGCGGAGCCGTTTCTCCATTGCCTTCCACTTCTTTTTAGTAGGCTTCGTTTAAACGTGGCTGAAAATTCCGCTGCAGAGCATAGGCTGCGGTGCGGAATTTGGTGTCCGCAGCATACAATGGACCAGTGGCGGACTGGTTGCGGACTCATTGCGGAAGTTCTCCATTGACTTCAATGGAGATTCTAAATTCCGCAATGAAGTCCGCAGATGTCATGCACATGTTATGTGTGCTGCGGATGCGTCTTGCTTTTTTGACATGACATTTCTTCATTCTGGCTGGACCTATGTATTTCTAGGTCTACAGCCAGACTGAGGAAGTCAATGGGGCTCCCGTAATTACGGGAGCGTTGCTAGGAGACGTCAGTAAATAGTCACTGTCCAGGGTGCTGAAAGAGTTAAGCGATCGGCAGTAACTGTTTCTGCACCCTGGACAGTGACTACCGATCCCAATATACAGCAACCTGTCAAAAAAATAGAAGTTCATACTTACCGAGAACTCCCTGCTTCTGTCTCCAGTCCGGCTTCCCAGGATGACGTTTCAGTCTAAGTGACGGCTGCAGCCAATCACAGGCTGCAGCGGTCACATGGACTGCCGCGTCATCCAGGGAGGTCGGGCTGGATGCCGAAAGAGGGTCGCGTCACCGGCCGGTAAGTATGAAATTCTTTTACTTTCACTAGGGAAAGTGCTGTCCCTCTCTCTATCCTGCACTGATAGAGAGAAGGGAAGCACTTTTACCGCAGTACGCAGCAGCTAGTCCGCATCAATTTACTGCACATTTTGGGCAGATCCGCCGCAGAATCTGCAACGCAGATTCTGTGCGGCATTGATGCGGACAGCTGCGGAGGAAAACCGCCCTGATTCTAGGCCGGGCTTAATATGAGCACAAAGATAGCAGACCTGGGGGCCTTCATTAGGCTCCCAGGTTGCCATGACAACCTTCGGCATCACTGGTGATCAGTTGATCGTCACATGTTCACCTCATGGAAACCCAGGTGATCAGCTGTTATCATAGAAGGAAGATGCTGCTGGCCATAAATTTAGCCAAGTCTAAAACTCGGACCAGATTAGATTCCTGTAAAATTGATTTGCTCATCTCGAAATCCAGCCATTCAAATGAATAGCCGCCTTTGTAATGCATGGCAGGCCAGTTTCGCTAGAGAAGAATCATCTATTAGTTAGCAACTCCTTTCTCTATTAGTGGACAGGTCCCAAGTTGTGGACCCCCTCTATGACGTACATATGTCCTAATAGGGCATATACACAGGGGTTGTCTTCATGAGACAATCCATTTAAAACTTGATATTGTGTAATTGCACATAACAGCGCAGTGCAAGATGGTTTTCATACACACATGTCTTGTGTTATGTGTCAGTCTTTACTGCAATGTTAGGAGATTTATGCAACTCCCACAACCACATGTGTGAAATGAATATGACATTTAAATGTAGAAAGCTAAGGTATAAAAGTTAGGGAAAAAATTATATACATAAATTATGACAGACAGCCAGGTAGACACTTAAGATTTTATTTAAGTAAATATAATAAGTATCATATACAATGGACATGTGGCTCTTAAGGCAAATATATGTATAATATGGCATAATAATACAATATATCGATCTAGTGAGTCAACAGTTTGCTAACTGATGCAATCCAAAAAGTATAATATCATTATTAATCAGTACTTTAAATGGTTTTAATAGAGTCTATTAATAACATACGAAGCATAATAGGAAAAAATAAGTTTATAATAAGGCCTCATGCACACGACCGTATCCGCAAATACGGACCATAAATACGGTTCCATATTGCTTTATAGTCATCAGCAAATCATCAGCAACGTACCCATTTCTGCTGAATGGTATCCGCAAATACGGTCCGTAGTTCCTTCGTATTGCATCCGTATATACGGATCCGCAAAAAAAGATGCCTGGTTGATGGGAAATCCCCTTTGTGTTGCTTAGTAACACTTCTGTATTTGCGGATGGCAATCCGTATTTGCGGATGCACCTCCGAAGCCATCCGCAATTTTGGCTTCCCCTATGGACTTCTATAGAGGAGTCCGTGTCGCAATTGTGGACCAAGAACAGACATGCTCTATAATTCCCGGCACAGTTCTGTGGCACGGACACTCATCCGTAGAGAAACGGAAAGGTATCCGCGTTCAATGAAAGTGAATATGTCCGTTTTTGCGGACCGCAATTTTTACGGTCGTGTGCATGGGGCCTTAGGCACCATGCACACGGCCGTGCCCGCGATTGCGGGTATGGCCGGCTGCTGACTGCCACCCGCATTTTCGGGACATGCTCCCATACAAAGTATGGGAGCACGGCCCGCAAAATGCAAAAGAATGGACATGTTCCATAATTTTTTGAACATTTACACAGCGCGGACACCCATCCGCAGCGATACGGAAATGTGTCCGCGTTCAATGGAAGTGAATGGGTCCGTTTTTGCGGACCGCAATTGCGGTCTGCAAAAACTGAGTTTTTTTCCGGTCGTATGTATGGGGCCTTAGACCCCATGCACACGACTGTGCCCGCAATTACGGCGATTGCCGGCATGGCCGGCCGCCGACTGACAGCCGCATTTTCGGGCCGTGCTCCCATACAAAGTATGGGAGCACGGGCCGCAAAATGCAAAAGAACGGACATGTTCCATAATTCCCGGAACATTTCCACGGCACGGACACCCTTCCATAGTGCTATGGAAAGGTGTCAGTGTTCAATGAAAGTGAATGGCTCCGTTTTTGCGGACCGCAATCGTGGTCCGCAAAAACTGAGGTTTTTTACGGTCGTGTGCATGGGGCCTTACTGTTATAGAAAACAGCTACTTAAGAAATTCTACTAAAGGGGAACTTGTCACCAGCATTTCACCTATTGAACTCTACTCATCTCCTGCTCGCCGCTGCTGTCAAAAGTTTGTTGCTGTTATCCCCTCTCCTAAATTCCTCCTCTGACCATAAATAACGGTCTACAAACATGTTGTGCCTTTTATGGTAATAAACTGGCAGTCTCGTTCATCCCTCTCGTTATGCCCGCCCACCGCCGAAAACTGGCCCGCCCAGAATGTCAAAATCTTATCTGATTGGTCCGACACCCTTCCCTGCTTCGTCCAGGTCTCAAATCGAGTTACTGCGCATGTGCTGGATATGGAGTCCCGTTGTGCGCAGGCGCCAGAACAAAAAATTGATTAGCAAATGTGGAATTTAGTGTGTGCTGGGGGGAAGTGAGGAGCTCTCAATCAAAAGTAAGAGGCGGGGTAAACTCGGAAAGGCTTAAGGAATGAAGAGATGACTCTTTTCAAATGAAGATATGACTACTTTATGCTCATTAGCATACAGCACTGGAACACTAAAAATAGAAAACTAAAGTACATAGCCTACTTAGAATATAATTGTAGGTTACATAAAAATGATTTTTCACCTACTTCCACCAGGCATTGCTGGTTTAATAGGCGAAATGCTGGTAACAGTTTCCCTTTAAGGCCTTGACATAACTACATGCCCTAAAAAGATACAAGATAACAAAAACAGAATTGTGGGAAAAGCAAATACGGGAAAAAGATTATTCATAAAATAAAGTGGATTACTGCAGAAAAGCTGCATATAAACCAGTTAATAATCCAGGAATATGACTAGATATGCCGTACATTAATTAAACTACGTCTAGGACAAAAATAAATCACTGACTTATGTTTCTGGAGTAGGCAAATAACTTCTAAGAAATCAGGGTAAGCTTCTTTGTATTTCCACATAAGGTATACAGTGAAGGAAATAAGTATTTGATCCCTTGCTGATTTTGTAAGTTTGCCCACTGTCAAAGACATGAACAGTCTAGAATTTTTAGGCTAGCTTAATTTTACCAGTGAGAGATAGATTATATAAAAAAAAACACAGAAAATCACATAGTCAAAATTATATATATTTATTTGCATTGTGCACAGAGAAATAAGTATTTGATCCCTTTGCCAAACAAGACTTAATACTTGGTGGCAAAACCCTTGTTGGCAAGCACAGCAGTCAGACGTTTTTTTGTAGTTGATGATGAGGTTTGCACACATGTTAGATGGAATTTTGGCCCACTCCTCTTTGCAGATCATCTGTAAATCATTAAGATTTCGAGGCTGTCACTTGGCAACTCGGATCTTCAGCTCCCTCCATAAGTTTTCGATGGGATTAAGGTCTGGAGACTGGCTAGGCCACTCCATGACCTTAATGTGCTTCTTTTTGAGCCACTCCTTTGTTGCCTTGGCTGTATGTTTCGGGTCATTGTCGTGCTGTAAGACCCAGCCACGAGCCATTTTTAATGTCCTGGTGGAGGGAAGGAGGTTGTCACTCTGGATTTGACGGTACATGGCTCCATCCATTCTCCCATTAATGCGGTGAAGTAGTCCTGTGCCCTAAGCAGAGAAACACCCCCAAAACATGTTTCCACCTCCATGCTTGACAGTGGGGACGGTGTTCTTTGGGTCATAGGCAGAATTTCTCTTCCTCCAAACACGGTGAGTTGAGTTAATGCCAAAGAGCTAAATTTTAGTCTCATCTGACCACAGCACCTTCTCCCAATCACTCTCAGAATCATCCAGATGTTCATTTGCAAACTTCAGACGGGCCTGTACATGTGCCTTCTTGAGCAGGGGGACCTTGCGGGCACTGCAGGATTTTAATCCATTACGGCGTAATGTGTTACCAATGGTTTTCTTGGTGACTGTGGTCCCAGCTGCTTTTAGATCATTAACAAGTTCCCCCCATCTAGTTTTCGGCTGAGCTCTCACCTTCCTCAGGATCAAGGATACCCCACGAGGTGAGATTTTGCATGGAGCCCCAGATCGATGTCGATTGACAGTCATTTAGTATGTCTTCCATTTTCTTACTATTGCACCAACAGTTGTCTCCTTCTCACCCAGCATCTTACTTATGGTTTTGTAGCCCATTCCAGCCTTGTGCAGGTCTATGATCTTGTCCCTGACATCCTTAGAAAGCTCTTTGGTCTTGCCCATGTTGTAGAGGTATGAGTCAGACTGATTAATTGAGTCTGTGGACAGGAGTCTTTTATACAGGTGACCATTTAAGACAGCTGTCTTTAATGCAGGCACCAAGTTGATTTGGAGCGTGTAACTGGTCTGGAGGAGGCTGAACTCTTAATAGTTGGTAGGGGATCAAATACTTATTTCTCTGTGCACAATGCAAATAAATATATATAATTTTGAAGATGTCATTTTATATTGTTTTTTTTATATATAATCTATCTCTCACTGGTAAAATTAACCTAGCCTAAAAATTCTAGACTGTTCATGACTTTGACAGTGGGCAAAATCAGCAAGGGATCAAATACTTATTTCCTTCACTGTACATATATAAGGTTTCAGCTTGCCAGGTTAGATCTTAGTGATCAAAAAGATTTATTCTACTAGTCAGCCAAATATAAGCTTAAAGGGGTATTCTGGTAAGAACAAGTTACCCCCAATCCGTAGGATAGGGGGTAACTTGCTGATCGGTGGGTGTCCGACAGCTGGGACCCCTACCAATCATGAGAACGGGGGTCCCGTACCCCCCGTTTGAATGGAGCGGCATATCGATCATGCGCATTGTTACTCCATTCTCTATGGGAGCGCCGGAGATAGCCGAGTACAGCGTTCGGCTATTTCCGGGGCTCCCATAGAGAATGAATGGAGCCGCAGTGCACATGATTGACCTGCCGCTCTGTTCAAGCGGGGGGTACAGGACCCCCGGTTTCATGATCGATGGTGGACCTGGCTATTGAACACACACCGATCAGCAAGTCTAACCAGAATACCCCTTTAAATATAATACACCATTTCTCATAGAATTGAAATAATGGAATATATTAATCATATTTGACTGACTTGGTGATTTGTAATGACTTATGTATTTGTCTTTATCAGATCATTGGTAAGTCATCAAGTACAGCAGTAATAGAATTGCCCTTGATGTGAAAACACTGATTTAGTTTATCCAAAGTTCAACTCAATTTAGTTTGGGGATTGACTGAGTAACTGAAGAATTTGAACTTGATTATTCTTTGTCTACCACTTGGTTTACCTTGTCCCAATTCTAAGCTTGATTAAATGTTTCTTTTATGAAAATATAAGGGAATATTCACACTGGTCGGATTTGCTGTGGCAAATTCCACAGAAAATCCGACCCAGATTCCGCAGTTAATTCCAGCCGAAAGTCAGCACCAAATCATGCTTATTTTGATGCAGATTTTAGGGCAAATTTACCAATGCGAAATTCAACTGACAGAATATATGTACTCATCTCCCTTGGCACTCCTGTAGGGACGATTTCCTGCTCTCATGGCTGGTCTTTGGGCTGCCGGCAGCCAATGTTTTGCCAGACGAGACCGCAGCAGCAGTGATTGGCTGCAACGGTCACAAGTGATGAAACGTCATCACAAGAGGCCGGCTGCCCAAACACCAGCCAGGAGAACAGAGATACGCCGCTATGAGAATGCCAATCGGATCAGTTAACGGATCCATACGTTTTCAATGCTACTTCCATCAGGATCCATTTTTTTTAACAGGACAGACAAACAGAGACTGATATTTAGTTCAGCCCTTCAAGTAAACAAGGGCAAGCTTTAATTCCAAACACAGACTGTGGACAAGTGTGGAACTGCTTCTGGAAACAGACATGTGTTTTCTAATACTGAATAAACCATAAAAGTGACCCTCCGGTCCCGGGACAACATTTTAAATATGATGCTATATATGGAGTAATAATATCTGATGCCCTCCAGTTGTGCCCCTTTTTCCGCCGATCTGCCGTTTTAGGGTCCCATCCATGCTGTTCCAAAATAGCTGCAGCACTTCTTAGACTCCGAGTATCAGACACTCCCACTGTTCTCAGATTGGCCAGAGCTGCTCACATGAGCAGTTCTGCCTAATCTGTGAACAGAGGGAGTGTCTTAGACTCAGTTTGAGAAGCGCTGTGGCCATTTTGAGACAACACAGAGGGGACCCTAAAATAGCCGATCCACCGCATAGGGATGCAACTGTAGGGCACCAGGTAATAATACTCAATATACACCATCACATTTATAATTTTGTCCTAAGACTGAAGGGTCGCTTTAAAGCTACTGTATAGCAAATAGAGTGACAAGACAATAAATGGGAAAAGGCATTAAAAGAAAGATAAAGAAAGCAGAGACTGGTCAAGTCCAATTAAAATATTATGTAGTGTAAAATTTAAGGCACCAATATGAAACGCAGCTCTCTAATTTCATAATGTACACAGTTGGGAGTCCTTAGCCATGACATTGCAATGATTATCTGTGGAATTCCAGAGTGAGGTGTGCTAGTGCACCTACTTATTCAAAGGGGCTGTAGAGGATTAGAAAAATATGTCTGTTTTCATCTGAAACTAGTGTCACACCTGCCCACAGGTTGTGTGTGGTACTGCAGCTCATCCCCACTCACTGCAATGGACCTGAACTGCAATACCAGACACAAACCATGGACAGGTGTGACACTGGAAGAAAACATATATATATATATTTAATGGAGTACTACAGATTTGGACAAGGAAACATTATGTAGTATTCTAATCGACATGATGGTATGTAATGAAAGAGTTATGATTAACAATGACCTGTTACAAATACATACTAAACAAGAAAGAACGGAATAGGGCATGCAGCTAATGACACCATTAGTAGAAGTTATATTATTAGAGTAACTTAGTTCTGGATGCTTTCCTTTATTTTTCTGTTAAATTAACTGGATATGAGGAGACCACATGCCAGAATAAATATCAGAACAACTCTTTATGTTGACATTTACAATAACTATACAACTATACAACAAACACAGATGGGGTGTAGGCTACTCTCCTTCTTAGAGCCATTTGGAGCAATTTCCTCTGAGAAGGTCCTGGATTTGATGAGACACTTTATGGAAGGACGCATGAAGCAGACTAAGGAACATTCACCCTGCTGATGCCAATTTCCCTGGTGTTTTCCGGAGATATGCTGGAAGTGACATGACAGGAAATGATGTGGATCCAAGAGGGAGATAGACAAAAAAATGCTTGCAAACTCCATAACAAGAAATAAAAATTTTACATCAAGTATATATTATTTCTTGCCATAAACACAAAACACAAATGCAGTTAACAGCTAAAATTGTTAAATGGAAAAAACACACAGCAACAACACAAAAAAACACACAACAAATGATAATGTAACAATGGTATTTGGTAATACTCCTTATATATGAACTACTTGGAACTTCTGAAACATCTGCTATAAGTTGCGATATCTACACTCTAAAAAGTTTGTCACTAACTTTCCACCAATAATGCCTCTTAAAGGGCAAATTGAATGCTATACACCCATGAAGGCCACAGTATGATTCCTCAAGCCTATGCCTCCAAAGTAGTCTGAAGTCATAGTAGTGTCCAAGACTCAACACATCAGTTGATCATAAATTTCTTCTGCCCAACCGATTTTCAATGGCATATCAAAGAGACAGCTACATGTGAGTGCCTCTCAGTTGGCTGCAGATTGACTACTTACATGTAAATTCAGTTTAGTGTAGTAACAAGTAGTGAAAGGCCAAGGAAAATAAAGTTTCATTGATAGTTCTTAGCGTCAAGCTGAGAACATAGGAGGAGATTTATTAAGACAGGAGTTTCATACCCCAGTCTAAATAAGAAACAAGCAGGAGTAAGCTGAGACAAAGTTATTAAGAGGTGCACGCATTTTAATAACTTTGTTGCATCGCCGGCTGTCTGTCCGCCACTGAATAAAATCTACACCAGTCAGGAGTTTCTGGCGTAAATGATAGTAAATACTGTGGGCCGCAAGTAGCCACAACTCCTTCCGCTTAGCCCCGCTTATTTAAAAACAGTGGTGAGAGGGGCGCAAACCCCCCTAAAGTCACAGCTTATAGGCCTTTTGCAACTTTTCTATGCCAGAAAACTGGCATAGAAAAGTAAATGAATGTCCAATTATCAGTGGTGGTGTAATAAGGGGCACAGTTAAATTGGGGCATACATTTGAAAAAGTTGCATATTTCTGTATTTTAGTGTATTATAAGGGCACGTTCAGGCGTGGCAGAATTTTTCCACGGCAAATGTTGGTGCAGATTTGGGGAAATTACGCAACGAATCTGCACCAACATTTGCATATTTTACAGGTAATTCAGACATTGCAGAAAACACAGCGGACTTGCCACAGATTTCAGTTTTTGCATTGCAAAGTCTGAAATCCGCAGTGAAATTCCGCTTCTTCTCCGCAACATACTACGGACTGAAAATTCCGCACCGCAGCCTATGGTTCGCAGCGGAGTTTTCCGCAACGTCAGAACTAACTTTCCTAAAAATGTATTGAAACAAATGTAAAAAATGGCCGCTGGAGAATTCCACTGCGGACTGTCCACAGCGGAATTTCACAGCAATTCTGCCACGTGTGAATGTGCCCTGACTGTGAATGTGTTACACTGACAGGCAACCTATTAGACCCTTTTTTGAGATACATATTATTTATTGATTAACTTTTATTAACTTTTTTTGGGGGGGGATTGAAAAAAAACTGAAATTTTGCCACTATTTTTTGCATCCTAAATCTATGCCATTTACCATGTGGTATAAATAACACAATAACTTTATTCAGCGGGTTGTTACGATTGCAACGATACCAAATTTGTATGTTTTACTACTTTTACATAGTAAAAACATTTTTTTTCCAAAATTATTTGTTTTTGTGTCTGTATATTTGAAGAGTCATAACTCTTTTATTGTTCCGCCGATGCAGTTGTATGAAGGCTTTTGTTTTGCGGGAAGATTTGTAGTTTTTATTAATACCATTTAGGGCGGGTTCACACATGGCGGAATTTCACTTAAATTCCGCTGCGGACACTCCGCAGCGTTATTCCGCAGCGGAGCCGTTTCTCCATTGACTTTCACTTTAATTTAGCAGTGTTCGTTTACACGATGCGTACAATTCCGCTGCGGAGCATAGGCTGCGGAGCGGAATTTGGTGTCCGCAGCATGCTCTGTCTGTTGCGGAGCAGTGGCGGACTCATGGCGGAATTTCTCCATTGACTTCAATGGAGATTCTAAGTTCCGCAATGAAGTCCGCAGCTGTCATGCACATGTCATGTGTGCTGCGGATGCGTCTTGCTTTTTTAACTTGACATTTCTTCATTCTGGCTGGACCTATGTATTTCTAGGTCTACAGCCAGACTGAGGAAGTCAATGGGGCTCCCGTAATGACGGGAGCGTTGCTAGGAGACGTCAGTAAATAGTCACTGTCCAGGGTGCTGAAAGAGTTAAGCGATCGGCAGTAACTGTTTCTGCACCCGGGACAGTGACTACCGATCCCAATATACATGTATCTGTAAAAAAAAATGAAGTTCGTACTTACCGAGAACTCCCTGTTTCTGTCTCCAGTCCGGCCTCCCAGGATGACGTTTCAGTGTAAGTGACGGCTGCAGCCAATCACAGGCCAAGCACAGGCTGGAGCGGTCACATGGACTGGCGCGTCATCCAGGGAGGTCGGGCTGGATGCCGAAGGAGGGACGCGTCATAAAGACAACGGGCGGTAAGTATGAATTTCTTTTACTATCACTAGGGAAAGTGCTGTCCCTTCTCTCTATCCTGCACTGATAGGGAGAAGGGAAGCACTTTTCCCGCAGTCCGCAGCAGCTAGTCCGCATCAATTTTCTGCACATTTTGTGCAGATCCGCAGCCGTAATCCGCAACCCGGATTAGGTGCGGCATTGATGCGGACAGTTGCGGAGGAATTCCGCCATGTGTGGTCATGCCCTTAGGAGTAGATGCGACTTTTTGATCACTTTTTATCAATTTTTTTTTAAGTCAGGATTCACAGAAAACAGCAATTTTTCCATAGCTTTTTTATTTAATTTTTTACGGCGTTCACCTTGCGGGTTAAATAATGGAATACCTTTATAGTCGGGGTCGTTACGGACGTAGCAATACCGAATATGTGTAACTTTTTTACTTTCTTTTGTTTTTTTAATAGTAAAGCAGTTTGTAAGGGAAAAAAGTGGGTTTTTTATTTTATTTTTTATTTATTTTTATTAACTTTATTAAACTTTTTTTTACTTTTTTACTAGTCCCACTAGGGGAATTTAATATGCAATTCTCTGATCGCTTTTATAATACACTGCAATATTTTTGTATTGCAGTGTTTTACTGCCTGTCCGTTTAAAACGGACAGGCATCTGCTAGGCCATGCCTCCGGCATGACCTAGCAGGCATTCACTACAGGCAGACCTAGGGGCCTTTATTAGGCCCCCGGCTGCCATCGGAGACACAGACACTCGGCCATCATATTGCCGGGTGCCGGTGCGATGAGAGGGAGCTCCCTCCCTCTCTCCAAAACCACTCAGATGCGTCGCTCGCTATTGAGCACCGCATCTGAGGGGTTAAACGGGTGAGATTGATACTTATATCGATCTCACCTGTTCGAGCAGGGATGCCCCCTGTTTATTTATTCTGATGCAGCGCCGTGAAAAGACTATTGCATCAGAATAAAGTCCATTAGTGGCCGCCGTGAAAAGGTGTATTGGCGGTCACTAATGGGTTATTAAATGTGATGGAAAAATTTTAAAAATTGCTTTGTCATTAAGGTTTAAAATACCTTCAGTATTAAGGGGTTAATATTGGATTTTCTTCTACTTGTACAGTAAGCAATTTAAACTTTAGAATTATTATACGGTGTTGCTGAAAATGCAGTTCCATAAAACAAAAACAAAAGTAAACTTTTTCTTTAGGATATTCAGAGACAATCATAAAAAATAAATAAGATAATGGGAAGTGGAAGACGACATAATATAATGTGGTCAATTTAAGATGGAAACCTTTAATATGAATGAATCAGAAATGTTTATAGTCAGATTTATATGTGCTATCTTTCTGATTTATTTTTTTACATCCTTACATTTCCAATTATCATTATGAAAGCCTACGTGTCTTTTCACCCTCTATATTCTAGTCACCACACTTTTGGTGCAACAGCATTAGGATTATTGTTATAAGCCTCTTAACAACCAGAGTGTTTTGATCCTTTATGAATAAATCCACCCTATTTTATCTACTCTGAAGTCCTGGTGCCGTTACTCTGTCCTATGGTTTTTCTACATTCAAGTTGGGGAACATATTCATCCTCTAGTAACGAGCACATGGCCTAATATATAGGTATGTTGGAGTGCTGTGTTCATCTGCCTTTGGATTGTATATATATATATATATATATATATATATATATATATATATATACACTACCGTTCAAAAGTTTGGGGTCACCCAGACAATTTTGTGTTTTCCATGAAAACTCACTTATATTTATCAAATGAGTTGCAAAATGACTAGAAAATATAGTCAAGACATTGACAAGGTTAGAAATAATGATTTTTATTTAAAATAATAATTTTCTCCTTCAAACTTTGCTTTCATCAAAGAATGCTCCATTTGCAGCAATTACAGCATTGCAGACTTTTGGCATTCTAGCTGTTAATTCGCTGAGGTAATCGAGAGAAATTTCACCCCATGCTTCCAGAAGGCCCTCCCACAAGTTAGATTGGCTTGATGGGCACTTCTTGCGTACCATACGGTCAAGCTGCTCCCACAACAGCTCTATGGGGTTGAGATCTTGTGACTGTGCAGGCCATTCCATTACAGATAGAATACCAGCTGCCTGCTTCTTCCCTAAAGAGTTCTTGCATAATTTGGAGGTGTGCTTTGGGTCATTTTCCTGTTGTAGGATGAAATTGGCTCCAATCAAGCGCTGTCCACAGGGTATGGCATGGCATTGCAAAATGGAGTGATAGCCTTCCTTATTCAAAATCCCTTTTACCTTGTACAAATCACCCCCTTTACCAGCACCAAAGCAACCCCAGACCATCACATTACCTCCACCATGCTTCACAGATAGCGTCAGGCACTCTTCCAGCATCTTTTCAGTTGTTCTGCGTCTCACAAATGTTCTTCTGTGTGTTCCAAACACCTCAAACTTCGATTCATCTGTCCATAACACTTTTTTCCAATCTTCCTCTGTCCAATGTCTGTGTGCTTTTGCCCATATTAATCTTTTCCCTTTATTAGCCAGTCTCAGATATGGCTTTTTCTTTGCCACTCTGACCCTGAAGGCCGGCATCCTGGAGTCGCCTCTTCACTGTAGACGTTGACACTGGCGTTTTGCGGGTACTATTTAATGAAGCTGCCAGATGAGGACCTGTGAGGCGTCTATTTCTCAAACTAGAGACTCTAATGTACTTGTCTTGTTGCTCAGTTGTGCAGTGGGGCCTCCCACTTCTCTTTATACTCTGGTTAGAGCCTGTGTGTGCTGTCCTCTGAAGGGAGTAGTACACTCCATTGTAGGAAATCTTCAGTTTCTTGGCAATTTCTCAAATGGAATAGCCTTCATTTCTAAGAACAAGAATAGACTGTCGAGTTTCACATGAAAGCTCTCTTTTTCTAGCAATTTTGAGAGTTTAATCAAACCCACAAATGTAATGCTCCAGATTCTCAACTAGCTCAAAGGAAGGTCAGTTTTATAGCTCCTCTAAACAGCAAAACTGTTTACAGCGGTGCTAACGTAATTGCACAAGGGTTTTCAAGTGTTTTCTAATCATCCATTAGCCTTCTAACACAGTTAGCAAACACAATGTACCATTAGAACACTGGAGTGATGGTTGCTGGAAATGGGCCTCTATACACCTATGTAGATATTGCATTAAAAACCAGACGTTTGAAGCTAGAATAGTCATTTAGCACATTAACAATGTATAGAGTGAATTTCTGATTAATTTAATGTTATCTTCATTGAAAAAAACTGTGCTTTCTTTCAAAAATAAGGAAATGTCTAAGTGACCCTAAACTTTTGAACGGTAGTGTATATATACTTATTTATATGTATATACATACATATATATTACTATTTTAAAGGAAAGGGAAAAACTCTGCAAAAAGTACAAAAAAAATTGTATGATTTCAACTGTTTTAATTTTAAAGTTCCCAATTTTTTTGTTTTGTATATTAGATCCCCAAAAGATGATAAAAGACAGACTTAGGCTCAATTCTTACCAAGACTGTAATGCAATGTCTGTGTATACACCAACGTGCTCATTTGCCCAAACATTCATGGCCAAATGTATGCCAAAAGGGTGTACTATTGAAATACTTCTAGGTACACTTGCACAAAGTCATGGATTTTGTATAATTATAGTCAGGAATATGATTAGCCAATTATACCAAACAGGTGATAATGATCACTTTTTTCATATGTAGGTGAAACACAGTTACATAAACTGCTATGTAAGAAACTTAAAACATGGTGAGGAACAGTCAAACTCTGCTATAAATGTGAGGTTGTGGAAGACAGTTTAATGTCACAGGTCACCATGGTAGTCTTACACAGCAACAAGACACAAGGTAATTATACATTATCAGCCAGGTCTCTCCAAGACAAAGATTTCAAAGCAGACTGGGGATTCAAGATGTGCGGTTCAAGCTCTTTTGAAGAAGCACAAAGAAACGGGCAACGTTGAGGATGATAGATGCAGTGGTCGGCCAAGGAAACTTAGTGCAGCAGATCAAAGACACATCATGCTTACTCAAAAGCAGTGCCATCAGCTCAGTACTGGCAGAAACCAGTGGGACCCAGGTACACTCATCTACTGTCCGGGGAAGTCCGGCCAGAAGTGATCGTTATGGAAGAATTGCGGCCAAAAAGCCATACCTTCGACATGGAGACAAAGCCAGGTGACTCAATTATGCACAAAAACATAGGAACTGTGTTGCAGAAAAATGGCAGCAGGTGCTCTGGACTGATGAGTCAAAATTTGATATATTTGGCTGTAACAGAAAGCAGTTTGTTCAACGAAGGGCTGGAGAGCGGCACAATAATGAGTGTCTGCTGGCAACAGTGAAGCATGGTGGAGGTCAGGATTAATGGAGTCCTCAATGCTGATACAGTCAGATACTTGTCAATCATGCAATACCACCAGGGTGGCGTATGATTGGCTCCAAATTTATTCTGTAGCAGGACAATGACCCCAAACATACAGCCAATGTAATTAAGAACTATCTTCAGCGTAAAGAAGAACAAGGAGCCCTGGAAGTGATGATATGGATTTCACAGAGCCCTGATCTCAACATCAACGAGTTTGTCTGGGATTACATGAAGAGACAGAAGGATTTGAAGAGTTCTACATCTACAGAAGATTTTTGGTTACTACTCCAAGATGTATGAAACAACCTCCCTGCTGAACTTCTTCAAAAACTGTGTGCAAGTGTACCTAGGAGAATTGATTCTGGTTTAAAGGCAAATTGTGGTCACACCAAATATTGATTTGATTTAGATTTCTCTTCTGTTCATACACTTTGCATTTTCTTAATTGTTTAAGAAAAACTATTCTTACTTTGCAGCATTTTTCCACAACTGTCTAAAACTTTTGCACATTACTGTGTATATGTGTGTGTGTGTGTATATATACATATATATATATATATATATATATATATACACACACACACATGCATATATATATATATATATATATATATATATATACACACACACCATGTGGTATACTTAACTCTCTGATGGAATGTCACTTTAAATGGCTTGAAGTAGAGGGCATCTCATGCAATGCACTGTTGATATTTCTAATGAAGTCACTGTTCTACAGCTCAGAGACATATGACTTTGGACAAGTGAGGAAAACATAATGCAGGTCACAAAAAAATTGCAAATCCATCTGCCAAATGTACCTCTGTGACTTTATGTCTGCCTTGCTTCATTCAATTACTTCTGGTCCTTGAGCTGTCTCCTGGCTTTTTAGTAGAATTTAAATTGTGTGCAACATTTGGAAAGCTAAGCTTTTCCTGCAGCGCTCCACTAATTTCTCTCAATGACTACTGAGTGCATACAATGATCACTCGGAGACTGAGTCTGCTCCTGCAATTACGTTAAATCATGATCAGTAATGACATATTTTTGACTTGCACGCTTGGATTTCTCTTATATTGTGACCTTTTGATAATTTGTCAGCGTGCTAATAAAGTATTAACCACTGACGTTGTGGTTAGTTTGACATTTCAAAGAACGTGACCTACTTAGATGTAACTATACAAGTCAGAATGAAACTATATTGTAAGTAACAATATAGTCTGGCTAAAAAAGAACTAATCACTTAAAGTGAATCTCACCCTTTTAATACCACTTTATTTTTGGGTCCAAGTTTACGTGTTTAATTAATTCCTTAACCCCTTAGTGACCAGCCAATTTTTAGGCCTTAATGACCAAGCTATTTTTTTCGTACTTCCATCGTCGCATTTAAAGAGCTATACATTTTTCCATCGATATAGCTGTATGAGAAAAAAAATTTGTGGGATTAGTTGTATTTTCTAATGGAACCACTTTGGGGTGCATATAATTTTTTTATTAACTTTTATTAACTTTTTTTGGGGGGGAATTGAAAAAAAAACAGCAATTCCGCCATTGTTCTATGTGTTTTAAATTTACGCCATTCACCATGCGGCGTAAGACTTCTTACCTTTATTCTATGGGTCGTTACGATTTACGATGATACCCCATATGTATAGTTTTTTTATGTTATACTATTTTTGCACAATAAAAACACTTTAACTAAAATTTTGTTTTTGCATCGTCGCTTTCCAAGAGCCATAACTTTTTTATTTTTGCTCAATGTAGTGAAATGAGCGGTACATGGGACTTATTAATTAACTTTTATTATTACTTTTTTGGGGGGCAATGGAATAGTTTTTTCCGGTATAGTTTTTCTTTTTTTACGGCGTTCACCTGGTGGTTTAAATGAAATGTTTACTTTATTGTTTGTCGTGGCAATACCATATATATGTACTTTTATTTTTTTTTTACACTTTTACTAAATTAAACCACTTTTTAATGGAATAAATGGTTTTAGTTTTTTTTAACTGTAATCATTATTACTAATTTTTATTTAACATTAATTGCTTATTTTTTCAGTCCCACTAGGGGACTTCACTATGCAATCTTTTGATCGCAGATATAATGCTTTGGTAAACTTAGTATACTGAAGCATTATTGCCTGTCAGTGTAAAACTGATAGGCAATCTATCAGGCCATGCATGTCCTAGTAGGCATATAGCCATGGCAGGCCTGTGGGCCTTTGTTAGGCCCGGAGCTGCCATGTCACCCCATCGGAGGCCCATGATCGCATTTTACGGGCCGCCGATGGGTGACAGAGGAAGCTCTCTTCCTCTGTAAACCCTTTAAATGCCGCGGTTGCTCTTGACTGCAGCATTCAAGGGGTTAATCGTCCGCGATCGAAGTGAACTTTGATCGCTACCCTAGGAGCAGGAGCTGTCCTGAGTGTCATCAGACATTTGAGAACCCGCTCCAGCCTGCACGGGACACCCATGTGGGACTTAGACTAGGCCGCAGTGAAAAGGCAGCATCCTAGCCAAATGCCCCTTAGTGACTACCGTGAAAAGGCATATTGGTGGACACTAAGGGTTTAATTTACTGTATCTTTGTACCGGTTGGAAATCTGTTTTTCTGATATAGAGCTCCAAATCCCCTGCATAGACATTGAGAGTTTGGCATCTTAATGCACACTGTTCGTACATTGTGCTCAATAAAAGAGCAGTATACAGTTAGCTCCATCTAGTGGTGGCTGCATGCAGACAGAATGTAATAATTTCACTCTATCCAATTAATAAAGATATAATGAGATATCAATAAGCACATAATTTCGTACCTATTTAGATTAAGCAAATAAAATGGTTTTCAAGGGCTACACTCACTTTAAAAAATACCTGTCAGGCCTTATGAAATAAACACAGGGGGGGGGGAATAGGAAGAGAATTCAAGTCAGAGTGAATAGGAAGCAGAAATGTAAAGCATATACAATAGATTGCAAAGTTGATTATATATCTTGTAACAATATGCAAAATGATACAATTTGTTTGCTATATTCACAAGTCAGCAGCACAATGAACAAAAGAGAGTGTTAAGTAGTTACCAAGGCATTGGGAAAATGATTCAATGCATCAATGAGTTCAGCCTAATAACAAGCAATATGATGGCAACTGATCTGAACTATGACGTTGCTTAATTTATCTGAAAATCTTAATTTGATGTTCTTTGGTGTTGGGCAGAAGATTAATGTTATGTACCAGAGACACATATGCTAGTGAGAGGATTAAGTTGATTTAATATCTTATTTAGGGAAACTATAAGCAAGTTATGGGGTGCTATATCATCTGGGCAACTTTATTGTACAAGGAACTGTAAATTTACTAGAAAACTTATTCTCAAAGAAGTTTCGCAGAATTTTTATTTTTCAAAGTGATTTATCATGTCTATACTGTAATATTGACTCACAGAGCAAATGTAATGGTGTATGCACAAGTAGGATTTGCACTGGGACTGACTAGCAGAGGGAAATGTAATTACATCTTCAACCACTTCATGACCAGAAACTTTACTCCCCTTCCTCACTAGGACTATTTTCAAGTTTTAGTCATGTGCTAATTTAACAGCAAATTGTTGTACTATTATTATTGACGACTTCAGCGATACTAAATATGTGTGAATTCTTACACATTGGGCGAAAGACAGAGTTTTCAAGGAATAGCGAGCAAACTGGCTTTTGGAGAGTAATTTTCAAAACTGGTATGCTAACACCGTATGACCATTACAGATGTTGTGAAGAGCCAAAATAATGTTAAAGGGGTTGTCCAGTCCCATAAAATAGATGGACTATCCTCAGGATAGGCCATCAACATCTGATTGGTCAGGGCCCGACTCCCGACACACCCACCGGTCAGCTGTTTTGAAGGGGCCACAGTCTGATACGAGTGCTGCTCCCCCTTCATCTCCTTTTCTGCTCACACTGTGAATCGCGACATACTTGTAGCGGTGGTTCACAGTATTACAACCTTCTCTTATTCAAGTGAACAGACTGTAATGCTGTGAAATGCCGCTACAGGTGTGTCAGTGATTCACAGTTTGAGCAGTGAAGGAAATGAAGGGGAAGCAGCACTTGTACGAGTGCTGAGGCCCCTTTAAAACAGCTGATCGGCGGGGGGGCCGGGAGTTGGACCCCAACTGATCAGATATTGATGGCTTATCCTGAGGATAGGCCATCAATTTTGAGTACTGGAAAACCTCTTTAAAACCCCAAAATGACTTTTATTGAAAGTAGACCACCCTCCAATGTATTAATTTAACGACAAATCAAATATTTGAAAATATGCAGACTTTACCTGTGCAAATCCGCAGGTAAAATCTGCAGCGAATCCGCCACATGTAACGTCACCTTTAGGGTATGTTCATACAGGGCGGATACGCTGTGTAAAAGCACACAGCGTATCTGCCATGGGCGACACAGGGAATTCCTGCTGCAAAACCGCACCAATTTCTGGTGCCGTTTTTCGGCCAGAATGAAAACGGCACGTAAAAAAAAAAGTTTCATACTTACCCGTAGCCATGGCGACGTGTCCTTCTGTCATCCTGCAACCCAGCCTCCTGGGATGACGTTCCATCCCATGTGACCGCTGCAGCCTGTGATTGGCTGCAGCAGTCACATGGGATAAAATGTCATCCATGGAGGCCGGGCTGGATGCAGTAGAATAGAATTCTGGATAAATATAATCGTATTATTCTACGGATTTTCCGCAATGAAATACAGCACGGAAAATCCACAATATTTACTCAATGTGCGAACTGGTGACTGGTGATGGTGACTTTGGCCCGAGACACAGGTCGCACAGCCAAAGATTGCTATGTCCCATAGCCTACACAGCAAGTACTGAAAGTCAATATGGTCACCTTGGAGAGTTTGGATTTCTTGCAACTGTCATGTCGCTGCAATTTACGCATTGCGACACAACCACATTGACTTTTATTACTTTCAATGTAGGCTACCGGAAATAGCGATCTTTGGCCGGACGACCTATGTCGCCGCCAAAGTCACCGTGTAGCAGATAGATAGACAGATAAATATATTTATTGAGAAAATATATTTATTGAAAAAAATAAAAATAATTGTGTGTGTGTTTAACATTATTCTTTTCCCTCGCTGGCAGCTTGCAACGATCACATGACCGGAGACCACGCTGCTTGGTGTCCGGTTGAAGCTCCAGGATACAGCTGTCTACAGCGAAATGCCGTCGGGGAGTAGCAAACAAGCTAACTCTGCAGGACGTTCTGGAACGTCCTTGCAGAGTTAAGTGCGGACCACCCGGACGTTTATAGTCTATGATTGGTTCGCAACTGGTTAAACTGTGAAGGAATAGTCTCATATTTCTTTTTTTTTTTTTTAACTATGAATTTACAGGAATGAAAATAGGCTTTCTTTCACCCTGGGCAGAGATTCAGTCTGATGCCCCTTCCTCACAAATAATGCAAAAAAATCCATGAATGTTGATATCTGTACAGTAGTTCACCAGTCCAAAAATCATCCTTCCCTACCTGGGCACTGGTATTGTGGGTGGCAGTAATGCTGTCCTCCACCATACAAAGTGGGTTTGCTGATTAAGGTCTCATGCACACGACCGTATTTTTGTCCACCCGTAAATACTGGCGTAAATACGGGTCCTTGGTGACACGTATTCGACCCGTATTGCACCAGTATTTACGGACCCGTGCCCGTAAATACGGGTCCAGTGTCGCCTGTATTCCACCCGTATTTATGGGCACGTTTTTGGCTGCAAAATTGCACTACACTAATCGCAGCCCTTCTCTCTATCAGTGCAGGATAGAGAGAAGGGGCAGCCCTTTCCGTAATAAAAGTAAAAGAAATTCATACTTACCCGGCCGTTGTCTTGGTGACGCGTCCCTCTCTTGACATCCAGTCCGACCTCCCTGGATGACGCGGCAGTCCATGTGACCGCTGCAGCCTGTGATTGGCCTGTGATTGGCTGCAGCGGTCACATGGGCTGGAACGTCATCCCAGGAGGCCGGACTGGAGGAAGAAGCAAGAAGTTCTGCGTAAGTATGAACGTCTTTTTTTTTTTTTTTTACAGCTTTATCTATATTGTGATCGGTAGTCACTGTCCAGGGTGCTGAAACAGTTACTGCCGATCGTTTAACTCTTTCAGCACCCTGGTCAGTGACTATTTACTGACGTCGCCTAGCAATGCTCCCGTAATTACGGGTGCACACACATAGTCACCCGTAATTACGGGAGCCCCATAGACTTCTATGGGCTGTCCGTGCCGTAATTATGACCTGAAATAGGACATGTTCTATCTTTTTCAACGGCATGGGCACCTTCCCGTAAGCATACAGGGAGGTACCCGTGGCCAATAGAAGTCTATGGGCCCGTAATTATTGGAGTTTTTACGGTCGTGTGCATGGGGCCTAACCCTTTGGTGCCATGCGCAATATGTTTACGGTGTTGGATTATTGTAGTTATCACCAAGCGCTGTAAATGTACGGCAAGGGGATGATGTGGGCACACGACTGTCCGAAGCAGTTGTCAGCTGTGTATTACACAGAGATAACTTCCATCCCGTGTGATTAACCCTTCAGATGTAAGTGGTTAGACAGAGGGAGGAGATCCCTCTGACATCCCGTGACATGATCTCAGGCTGTTGATGGTTTTTTAAAGTATGCCCCTAGGTCTGCCATGTGTGTATGCATATTAGGCCTTGACAGTTTAATAAGCTGCGTGTCAGTATTAGACTGACACATATAATACATTGCAATATATACTGGTCAAATCCCATAGTAGGACAAAAAAAACAAAAGACAATTCAAAAAAAATATGTTTTCCCCATCACAAAATTTTAAATATAAAAAAGTACACATAATAGGTATCACTGCAGTTGAAGTTGTTGTTTTTTTAAAAAGTATTTTTATTTTGTAAAGTAGTAAAACACAGTTGTAAAAACTTCAGTATATATTGTAAATTGGTATCACCTTAACTGTAACGAGCCATAAAATAAAGTTAACATCTAATTGAAACCGCACAATGAAAAGGTAAATAAAATAAATTAAAAAATGGCAGACTTGCTGTTATTTCCTGTTCCTCCAATAACAATTTAAAAAAGTTTTATAATACATCATATGTATCTCAAATTTATGGCAATAAAAAACACAAGTCCTGCAAAAAAAAATTAACAACCCTCATACATCTACGTCGAAAGAAATTTTTTGTTATGGCTCTTGGAACGCAGTGATGACAAAATGGTTTTCTCAAGGCTTAAAATAGTTCCTTAAGGGGTTAAATGGTATGTATTCCAATAATCTTTATGGAGTTTGCATGTTTGCATATCTATATGGAGTTTATACGTTTGCATCTGTTTCCACTGAGTTCTACAGTTTCCTTCAACTTTCTTAATATGTACACACTTATACTTATGGATAAATTAACTTTTATGATATATGCCCTGTTGTGTGTGCCTAAAGCTGACGATAGGCGTAACGATTATGGTTTATGATCCACATTAGTATTTCTGGGACGTAATGGCGGATCATAAATATTTTGGATGGCCGCCAGGGCCCAAGGCTCCCAGGGGGCTCATGGCCGCCCAAAATACATTACAGTTTTGTTGCATTATTGCCGCGAATCGCATTGTGTATGTCCTGCAAAAGGACCTGCAGACATAATGCCATATGACCTTATGTTTGCAGTTCTTGTTACTGTTTAGAGACCTGCAGGTCACATGACCGTAGGTCCTAGAATAGCGGCAAGACACCAGAAAGAAGATTGAGCTGCTATGTAAGTATAAGGGAGATGGGTTAGTCTAAGGGGTCTGTATTTAGGGGGTCTAGTCTGGGGTCTGTATTAGTTTAAGGGTCTGGGGTCTGTATTTAGGGGGTCTGGTCTGGGGGTCTGTATTAGTTTAAGGGGTATGGGGTCTGTATTTAGGAGGTTTGGTCTGGGTCCGTATTTAGGAGGTCTATATTTAGGGGGTCTGGGGTCTGTATTAGAATAAGAGGTCTGGAGACTGCATTTAGGGGGCCTGGTCTGGGGTCTGTATTATTTTAGGGTTCTTTATTTAGGGGTCTGTATTCAGGGGGTCTGGGTCTGTATTAGTTTAGGGAGTCTGGGGTCTGTTTTAGTTTAGGGAGTCAGGTCTGGGTCATTATTAGTTTACGGGGTGAGGTTTGAGGTCTGTATTTAGGGTGTCTAGTCTAGAGTCTGTATTTATTTAAGGTGCTTGTTTTGGGGTCTGTATTTAGGGGGTCCGATCTGAGGACTGCAATAGTTTAGAAGCTCTGGGGTCTGTATGTATTCTAGGATCTGGTCTGGCATCCGAATTTATTAGTCTGAGTAAAAGGGGTTGTCCGGGCACGTGGATAGGTCATTAGTATGAAAAACTGGTCCATGCCCGGACAACCCCTTTAATGTATGTGCCTGGGCCTTGGTGTCGGAATTTTTGTGACTGAATATGGCTGTAGAAGTGAGGCGCAAAGATGTCTCATCAGGAATCTCTGCAGTATTCAGGAGAAGTCGCCGCAACGGTCTATGTCAGATGGAGAAAATAAGAGAATGACTCCCATCAGAGAATACATCACTTGTGAGTCAATGGATTTAGAGAGGATCTGTCCCCTCTCCTGACATGTCTGTTATAGGTAAAGCTTGTAATCCACATAAAGTCTTTGTGTACCCAGGACTAATAGACAACCTTGTGTTACCATTCCCATTGTCAAGAGGATGTGTCCCTACACAGTGTGATATTGTCGGCGATGGTTGGAGACTGTCAGTATGTAGGGCAGGGGCATAGCTAGGGGGGCAGGCGGGGCATGTGCCCCGGGCGCAACTTAGAGGGGGGCGCCAGCGCCACCTCCTCCTGCACTATAATTGTACCTGTGTCTATAGGACACAGGTACAATTAGAAGCAATGAATGACTGGGCACATTCCGTGCCCGGCTATTCGGCGCTTTTGCACCAGTGAAGCGACTGGTACCTTTTGTACCAGTGAAGCTTCCGTCAATAAAAGGAGCTGATTGACAGGGAAAGTCATCCTGCCCAGCCAATCAGCGCCTTTCATAGACGCTGCGTTCAACCCCCAGGAGACCTGCGCAGAAGAGAGCAGGTCTCCATGGCTGCCGGACAGCGTGGGAGCGGGATTAAGGTGAGTTGAAATAGTTTGTTTTTTTTTCTTAATTGCAATAAAAGTGTGTGGCTGTATCTACAAGGGGGACTTTATCTATGGGGGGGGGGACTTTATCTGCGGAGGAAGGACTTTGTCTACACGGGGGGCCTTTATCTACGGGGGGGGGGAATTTGTCTACATGGGGGGGGCCTTTATCTACGGGGGGACTTTATCTACAGCGGGACTTTATCTACATGCGGGGGGCTTTATCTACGGGGGGGGGGTGTCTATCTATGGGGGGGCTATATACTGGTGTGGGCTATCTATGGAGCACCATATACAGGGGTGGGCTATAGCTACAGGGGGGCTATATAGTATATAGCCCCCCTGTAGCTATAGCCCACCCCTGTATATAGTGCTCCATAGATCACCCCATCTGTAGATATAGCCCACCCCTGTAGATATAGTCCCACTGTAGATATAGTCCCCCTGTAGATATAGCCCACCCCTGTATATAGTCCCCCTGTAGATATAGCCAACCCCTGTATATAGTATCCCACAAATAGCTCCCCCTATAGTGCTCCACAGAAAGCCCACCCCTGTATATAGCCCCCCTGTACATATAGTCCACCCCTGTATATAGTGCGCCACAGATAGCCCACCCCTGTATATAGTATATACAGGGGTGGACTATATGTGGAGCTATATCTACAGGGGGGCTACATACAAGGGTGGGCTATCTGTGGAGCACTATATACAGGGGTGGGCTATATCTACAGGGGGCTATATACAGGGGTGGGCTATCTGTGGAGAACTATATACAGGGGTGGGCTATATCTACAGGGGGCTATATACAGGGTTGGGCTATATGTGGAGCACTATATACAGGGCTGGGCTATATCTACAGGGGGCTATATACAGGGGTGGGCTATCTGTAGAGCACTATAGGGGGGGTTATTTGTGGGACACTATATACAGGGGTGGGCTATGTGGGGGCACTATTTACAGGGGGCTCTATGGCAGGCACTATCTACAGGGGGCAAGTGGAAAAGTGAGAAGCTGAAGACATCTGAGCGGCAAACTGCAGAAATGGGCTGTGACCGGGAGAAGTCATCATAGAGGTCTGGACCGGATGGAGAAAAAGAACTAGAATCTGAGACGGAGATGGAGAAGAAAAGAGAAAAATAACAACTTGAATCTGAGATCGTTACCTGTGAGTCACTTAATGTAAATGTTTATTCTGCCTCTAATCTGTAACATAGTCACTGTATGATCTGCAGCAAGATGATGGGTGGTATGATTATGATAGGATTTATTTTTTGTGAAACAGCAACTCCCAGCATATCCTTACCATTGTTCGGGCCATGCTGGGAGCTGTAGTTTTACGCCGTACAAACCTGTACAGCAGGGGTTGCACTAAATTGATCTGTATTTGTGCTGGTGCTGAATACATGTATTGAGCTTGGTTCTGCGGCTGTATTTATGTACTGAGCTTGGTTCTGGTGTTGTGTATAGAACCATATTGCTTGTAAAATGTACAAATGTTTTTATGCTCGCGTTACATAAAAAGAAATGTGGAAAAGAAATGACACGTCATTGATTGGTAGAGAAAACAAACATGGTGAGGGGGAAGGAGATGTCGGGAAAGAGGTTGGGGGTGCTGGAGAACCTAGCTACGCCTCTAATGTAGGAACACAGCCCTTTTACAAGGGGAATCGTGAAAGAGCGGCGGTGGGGAATGGGGGCCCAAGTTTGGGAAACAGGCCAGGGCCTATGGTCTACTTAATCTGCCACTGCTCGGATGTCATGGTCAGCACATGCTTGAGCTGTGGCCTAATAAAAGACAGTGTTGTATATCTCGAATGACAGCATTTAGGTAAGTAACACTTTTTGGTAAATGTTACGGATCATGGGTGTGGCCTGAATCTAAATTTCTAGCTTTGACACTTATCGATCATGGTTCCAAAAGTTTCTCAGTGGCTAGCGGTAAACACTAAATGCAGGTCAATACCAATGCATACAATTTCACATGATATCAATTATTTTCCATTGGAAAAATCGTTTATTTAGAGAAAAGTATAATTATTCATATTTTGTCTTCTCAAAGAGTATTCTGAGTATTGCTCATCATATTGTGGCAACAACTTTAGAACTATGAACAGTTTAAGATAGAATATTGAGATTTAATTTGGAACAGGAACTGATGTGAGTTACTGCATTTAGTATACAGTGTTGTGAAATATGACAGCAATCGAAAAAACAGTAAATAAAATATTGTATATTATAGGTAAAATGTATGAATGCTGGACTATTGGATACAGTAAATCCTGGACTTCCACCATCAAAAACTTCAACAACAGAGATACATTAGTATAAAAAAATGTCATGAAAACAATCTATTGTAAGTGATGGTTTATGCTTATTAATGGTAGAACATTCCCTGTGAAGCTGTACTGAAAAATACTATTATTTGAACGTCTACATTTGTTTTATATTTCACTAATTTAAAACTTTAGTAAGGTCGAAATATTCCATTACTACTATCTGATACAATAAAATTTCATCAAAAATAAATAATCCCAAAAAATAATTTTAATGCATCATATTACCATAGCCGAAAAAGAGAGAAGAGAAATCTGTTTATCTATCTGTCTATATATATATATATGTGTGTGTGTGTATACATCTTCCATGCACGTTTTAGTAAACTGAAAATAATGGAGCGCTCAGGTCCTTTTTCTATTTTTTCCATACTCCAAGGACCTGTTATATATTAAGGTTATAACTTATTTTTTGTGTGTTAATAATCACAAAGCAGTAGACAGATAATGATAGAATGTAGATAATTTAGAGATTTATATTCATGATATTTTTCTAAATATATTTTTGAATTATCAAGTGAAGATTTGGCCAATTTTTGGAAGATTCCCTTAAAATATTCTTATCTTCATGCATCATAAAATCTTAAACCTGACTTTACCAACCATCCTGTATACAACATATGCGATAAATTACCATTCAAACTTCTTCTCTGGGATTATTTTTCATAAATAAAGGCTATTTTGAAATGTTGCAAATAAAATATGTGTAGAAAATTTATGATTTATATTGCACAGACACAAAATAGAATATGAAAAGCTCACCCTGGATGTGTTAATTGTTTGACAGTAGTATGGAAAGAATAGGATATAAAGCTTTGACAATGCAGGGAATCAATACAATGAATTAGAGGACAGGCACGATGCTGTCGTTCATGATGGGAATAGTTTATTTGAATGATTTTTTGTTAAGAAGACAAAGCCAAAATTCTCACTGTACCTTGCCTTGCTGCCTTAAGCACTTCTTCCTCTTGTTCTTTTGTCAGTCCATCTGCAAATTATAGATAAGACTTAATCACACTCTCTGCATGTGAATCATGCACCATTGGAAAGCAAGAATTTTGGAATTAGAAGATACATTTTTTATCTCTTAACCATTTAAGTATCCGCAATAGTGCATACAAAGAAGTGTATACTGAAAGTAAATGCCGAGAGTCGATTGCGGTAAATTTCATTACCAATAAAGGGCTTGTTTTTTTATTTATTAGTAAAATAGTGGTAGATGACAAAAGGCAAAACGGTTCTGAAGCAACTTTCTTCCTTAGATGAATACTATATATATATATATATATATATATATATATAGATATTTAAATTTATATATATGACAGTCCGCTGTCATGGATTTGTCGCAGATTTTATTGTGGATATAACGCAGCTCTCAATCGTCTGCATTGCAAAGGGTAAAATCTGCAATGAAAATCCTTGGCAAATCCGTATTAGGGCATACCCAGACGTTGCGTATTTCTTCCGTTGCCTATTGAGGTGAAGTACTTCCCTTCTCTCTATCAGCGCAGTATAGAGAGAATGGACAGCACTTTCCCTTGTGAAAGTGAAAGAATTTCATACTTACCGGCCGTTGTCTTGGTGATGCGTCCCTCTTTCGGCATCCAGCCCGACCTCCCTGGATGACGCGGCAGTCCATGTGACCGCTGCAGCCTGTGATTGGCTGCAGCCGTCACTTAGCCTGAAACGTCATCCTGGGAAGCCGAACTGGAGGAAGAAGCAGGGAGTTCTCGGTAAGTATGAACTTCTATTTTTTTTTACAGGTTGATGTATATTGTGATCGGTAGTCACTGTCCAGGGTGCAGAAACAGTTACTGCCGATCGCTTAACTCTTTCAGCACCCTGGACAGTGACTATTTACTGACGTCGCCTAGCAACGCTCCCGTAATTATGGGTGCACACACGTAGTCACCCATAATTATGGGTGCACACACGTAGTCACCCGTAATTACGGGAGCCCCTTTGACTTCCTCAGTCTGGCTGTAGACCTAGAAATACATAGGTCCAGCCAGAATGAAGAAATGTCATGTTAAAAAAACCAATACGCTCCGCAGCACACATAACATCTACATTACATCTGCGGACTTCATTGCGGAATTTTGAATCTCCATTGAGGTCAATGGAGAAATTCCGCAATGAGTCCGCAACCAGTCCGCCACACGTCCGCAACAACCATTGTATGCTGCGGACACTAAATTCTGCACCGCAGCCTATGCTCCGCAGCAGAATTGTCCGCAACGTGCAAACGAACCCTACTAAAAAGCTGTGGAAGGCAATGGAGAAACGGGTCCGCTGCGGATTTCCGCTGCGGATTTCCGCTGCGGAGTGTCCGCAGCGGAATTCCAGAGCAATTCCGCCACGTCTGGCCATGCTCTTAATGTGTGAACTCAGCTTAAGGGCACATTCACACATGGCGGAATTGCTATTGAATTCTGCTGCGGACAGTCCGCAGTGGAATTCTGCAGCGGCTGTTTTTTTACATTTGTTTCTATCCATTTTTAGGAAAGTTAGTTCAGACGTTGCAGAAAATAACTGCGCGGAAATCAGGCTGCGGTGCAGAATTTTCCCTCTGCAGCATGCTCATGACATTGCAGAGAAGAAGCAGAATTTCACTGCGGATTTCAGCTTTTGCAATGCAAAAACTGAAATCTGTGGCAAGTACGCTGTGATATCTGCAACGTCTGAATTACCTGTCAAATATGCAAATGTTGGTGCAGATTCCTTGCGTAATTGCCCCAAATCTGCACCAACATTTGCAGTGGAAAAATTCCGCCACGTCTGAACGTGCCCCAATGGGGAGATTTGTCAAACCTGGTGCGAAGGAAAAGTGGAGTAGTCGCTCATGGCAACCAATCAGGTTTCTGATTTCATTTTTCAAAGAACCTCGGCAAAATAAAAGGTGGCATCAGATTGGTTATTACTTTCTCCTAGAAGGTTCTGAAGGTCCTGTATACATCATATTTTTTGCCTTGCATACAAAGCATAATGTTGACCGGTCCTCATTTAATCAAGAAATAATTCATGCATGACTTCTTGTAATATAAATGACTACCTTTTAATATAGAGTCAACAGTGATCGCTCTTCCTGAATCATGTTCTAAAAAAAAAAAAAAATTGAGTCAAACTATTGGTTTGAGAATACTTTAAGACCAACTTGTAAACAATTGCACATGTGATTCCATTTTTACGTTCTATAGAATATTTTTACAGGTACTCAGAAGCTTACAATAAGTTGATGCACTTCTATAATATATAGGTATTAAACATTAGCCTTATGATCATGCCCTTCAAAAGAGACTTATTTTAATGAATAATAAATTTGTACATTAATTATATAAAAAAACGGAACCTTAAATACAGTATATAAGTATACCTCAGACATATGCCACTACATAGGAATACAGTAGCATACATTGCTCATAGGTTCCAAAGATTAAAAAAAATACATAATTCGCAGAGACATACCGGCCTGGTGGATTCCAAAAGAACATTCTTTTGGCATCCTACGAGTAATGGAGCCTTATGGATAAATTTGACATATGCGCAGGGAGCATTCCCGACGCGTACGTTAAACGTAATGTAAAAGCGCTATGTGAACAGAGCCTTAGAAACAAATCAAATGTTAGCGTTAATGATTTTTTTAATGATTAGAAAAAGCATTTATTCAGCTAAGCTTTTGGCAGAGCTCTATAAATATGTACACCATCTTCATACATTCCCCATATAATTACTTTCTGTTATCTTAGAAAATGCCATGGAAATCTTACTTATAGCTCCAATTAACTAATATACTGTACAAACTTGAAAGGGCTTTTTTTTATGAACATGAACATCATATTCTACACTTGTAAGATATGTTAGAGCAGGTGATCATGCTAGAAATAAAGTGAAATACTTACGACCCGTGAGAGATTCAGACATAATTATAATCACACCAGGGACAATGCGACTAGTTCCACACGTGCCTATGAAGTGTGCAAAATGATTTTTTAAGTGAAATATTGATAGTTACATGAGCGGATATAAATCTAAAAGCAATAACTACAGTAATACATTAAAGGACTCTTACAAGATTAGAAGAAGTATCTACTGTTTCCAGAAACAGTGCCACTCTTGCCCAGGGACTGTGTCTGGTATTGCAGCTCATCTTTGTTAAAGTAAATGGGGATGTGCTGCAATACCAGAACAAAGGTTTTTCTATTCCAGGACAACCCCTATTGAAAAATGGATCACTTAATAATGTTCATATAGACTACTTAGGGTATGCTCAGACGTGTCGGAGTTCTGCATACACTGTCCGCATCAATGTCGCACATAATCTGCGTTGCAGATTCTGTTGCGGCTTTGCCTAAAATGGGCATTAAATTGATGCGGACTAGCCGTTGCGTATTGAGGGGAAGAGGGCTTCCCTTCTCTCTATGAGTGCAGGATAGAAAGAAGGGACAGCACTTTCCCTAGTAAAAGTAAAAGAAATTCATACTTACCCGGCCGTTGTCTTGGTGACGCGTCCCTCTTCTGACATCCAGCCCGACCTCCCTGGATGACGCGGCAGTCCATGTGACCGCTGCAGCCTGTGATTGGCTGCAGCCATCACTTGGACTGAAATGTCATCCCGGGAGGCCGGACTGGAGGAAGAAGCAGGGAGTTCTCGGTAAGTATGAACTTCTATTTTTTTTACAGGTTGATGTATATTGTGATCGGAAGTCACTATCCAGGGTGCTGAAACAGTTACTGCCGATCGCTTAACTATTTCAGCACCCTGGACACTGACTATTTACTGACGTCGCCTAGCAACACTCCCGTAATTACGTGTGGACACACGTAGTCACCCGTAATTACGGGAGCCCGCATTGACTTCCTCAGTCTGGCTGTAGACCTAGAAATACATAGGTCCAGCCAGAATGAAGAAATGTCATGGTAGTAAAACCAATATGCTCCGCAGCACACATAACATCTGCGGACTTCATTGCGGAATTTTGACTCTCCATTGAAGTCAATGGAGAAATTCCACAATTAGTCCGCAACAAGTCCGCTACACGTCCGCAATAGTCAGTGTATGCTGCGGACACCAAATTCCGCACCGCAGCCTATGCTCCGCAGCGGAATTGTCTGCAATGTGCACACGAACCCAACTAAAAACCTGTGGAAGGCAATGGAGAAATGTGTACTCTGCGGATTTCCGCTGCGGACTGTCCGCAGGAGAATTCCAGAGCAATTCCGCCACGTCTGGTCATGCCCTTATGGTTACCTTTTCTAAATGTTCAAGGCCAGGATCACACACAAATTTTTGATGCAATTTTTGGTGCAGTTTTTGTAGCCAAACACAGGAGTGGACACAAAGAAAGGAGATGCATCAGTCTATTCTTTATACATTTCCTTTCTTTTGGATCCACTCCTGGCTCTGGCTTAAAAAACTGAGCCAAAAACTGCACCAAAAACTGCATTAAAACTTTGTGTGTGTGATCTTGGCCTAATGAAAAATATCACAGATTGATTGATTATTTGCACACACAAAATAAAAAAACGTCTCAAAATACGGAGGTGTTTTCAAGGGAAAACACCTCCTGATTTTCAGACGTTTTTTAATCAAAGTCGCGTTTTTCGCTGCGTTTTTGGTGCATGAGTTGCATATTTAGAATCCAAGGACTGGATTGAATACTCACATTGAATACCTTCCTGTGAGATCTAATCTCTTCTTCCGAGATTTAATCCCTTCCTGTGAGATCAGAAAAACCCTTATCTAGGTCTTTCCCGATCTCATATAGTGTATTAATCAGATACTTGACTCAAAATATACAGCTCAGGCACAGAGTCATAATACAGTGTGGTTCACAAAGCCTTAGAAAAAGCAATACAAAGACATATGCACTGCACACTGACACCCATAACCAGACATTGCTGTTAGGGTATGTTCACACGCTTAGGCCTCATGCACACGACAAAGCCATGTGCACGGCTGTGATTTTCGGGTCGGTCGGCCGGCCGCGGCGTGACACTTGCAAGCCGCCCGCAAATCGCGGGCCGTGCACATGGCCGCATCCAATATTTCCTATGAGCCTAGACCGCAGAACATGGCTGTAATAAGACATGTCCGTTCTTTCTGCGGTCTAGGCTCCTGGGCCATGCACGGACGTGTGCATGGGCCCATAGGAAGGAATGTGGCCGTAATTCTCCCATGGATTTTCGGGGAAATTGCGGCCGCAAAAGCACGTTCGTGTGCATGGGGCATTACTAAAAAAACATCTGAAAATACGGAGCTGTTTTCAAGGGAAAACAGCTCCTGATTTTCCGAAGTTTTTTTTAAGCCACTAGCGATTTTCCGAAGTTTTTTATATAGCATCAATGAAAAACGGCTCCAAAAACGGCCCAAGAAGTGACATCTACTTATTTTTCGCGGGTGTCTTTTTACGTGCTGTTTTTCGAAAACAAGGTGTAAAAAAAGTCCCGTTCAGCCGATTTTTCAGCCGTTTTTCTGGATGTTTACAGCCTGGAAAACGGCTGACAACACTCCGTGTGAGCATACCCTTACCCATAGTCTGACTTCACACGTTGCGGATTTGTTCCATATTTTGTTGCAGATTTGATTTGAAAATCTGTGACAAGTCTGCGACGTGTGAACTCAGCCATAGAAGTCAAGTAGATATCTATATAACTAAAGATGGTTACAAAGCAGCTGAAGTAGCTGCTATCACAACATCACAACTGAAGGAGACAGGACCATATGAAAGAAATATCTAATGATCAATTAAAGGGGCTGCCCAGGATTAGAAAAACATGACTGTTGTCTTCCAAAAACATAGTCACACCTGTCCCTGGTGCCTGGTATTGCAGCTCAGCAGCATTGCAATAAATAGAAATGAGTTGCAATACCAGACACAACCTATGAACAGGTGTGGTGCTGTTTTTTGAAAGAAACAACCATGTTTTCCAATCCTGGACATTTCATTAAACATAAATGTCAATTCTGGTGACTACAGATACTATTCACTAAATATTTAACTGGTAATATACAAATTTTATAAATATTCTTTCGCTGGCCGCAATTTTGAAATTGAGCACCTGCCTTTTTATTCCCTTTGTCAGACCTACAATGATATTTTTATTTACTACTATTATGCAGATGTTAACGCTATAAGTGTACCATGCAGTGTATGTGAGTAAAATAATGATATATCTTAGCAAGTTGACATTGTCATATAAAATGTTTTCCACAGGAAAGAAAAAAAAAGCAATCTTAAAAGAACAACCTTGAAGGGAACATGTTATCTTCACAGACACCTTTGAGAACTGTCATGTTCTTCCAAGTGTAACTGTAATTTGAAAGTCAAACTGCATCCTGACTTTTACTAACCAGATACAAGACATGACTGAGACTGAAATACTAAAAACACAAATAAAGGTGAATGTGGCAATTTCAATCCAATACAGTGGTTTTAATCTTTAAATAAACAAATATATATTTTTTTAAAATATATTGTATGTACTGTGTATCTATATATATATATATATATATATATATATAGATATATATATATAGATATATATATATATATAGATACTGTTCAGCCATACCATTAAAACCACTGACAGATGAACTGAATAACATTACATCTCATTACAATGGCGCCTGTCAATGGGGTGAGATATATTAGGCAGCAAGTGAACAGTCAGTTCTTGAAGTTGATGTGTTGGAAACAGGAAACATGGGCAAATGTAAGAATCTGAGCGACTTTGACAAGGGCCAAATTGTGATGGGTAAACAACTTGGTCAGAGTATCATCAAAATATCACGTCTTGTGGGGTGTTACCAGTATGCAGTGGTTAGTACCTACCTGGTCCAAGGAAGGACAACTGGTGAACCAACAACAGGTTCATGGGCGCCCAAGACTCATTGATGTATGTAGGGAGCAAAGGCTAGCCTGTCTGGTTCCATCTCACAGAAGAGATACTTTAGCACAAATTGCTAAAAAAGTGAATGGTGTCTATGATAGAAAGGTGGCAGAACACACAGTGTGTCACATCTTGCTGCATTGGGGGCTGTGTAGTCACAGATGGTCAGAGTGCACATGCTGACCCCCTGTCCACCACCAAAAGCACCTACAATGAGCACATGAGTATCAGAACTGGACCATGAAGCAATGGAAACGCTGCCCTGGTCTAATGAATACATTTTTTTTTTTACATCATGTGGATGGCCTGGAGCATGTGCACCGCTTATCTGGGGAAGAGATGGCATGAGGATGCACTATGCAAAGAAGGTAAATAAGCAGAGGCAGTGGGGGGGGGGGGGGGATATAAAAGGTTTATTACAGTTTTCTGGCATAAAAACGTAGCAAAATTTGCCGTTCGACTGCTCATAGCAGGTGTAGATTTGCATTTCTGTCACACGGACAGCAAAAAATGTGCAAAATATATTAAGAGGTGTGAACCTCTTAATAGATTTGCTGCATTTTCCACCATCATAAATTAGCTTAATCTGACGTTTGAAACGCCAATCTTAATATATTCTCCCCGAGTGTGTTGCTCTGGACAATGTTCTGCTGAGCAGCCTTGGGTCCTGGCATTCATGACAAAGAGTTCAAGGTGTTGACTTGGCATTCAAATTTCCCAGCTCTTTATGCAATTGTGCGTCTGTGGGATGTGGCGTAAAAACAAGTCCTATCCATGGAGGCTCCACCAATGCAGCAAGTTATTAGAATCAAGTTAAAGATGGCTACATCATCTGTATGTATCTAGATGTCTCTCCATTCAGTTCACTGTATCGATAGTTCACACATGAAAGTATTAAAAAAAATTACCTAAATCTCCTATATCTCCAGTACCTCTAGACACTGTTACCCATATTCTACTGTTACCCCCACTGTCCCCCAATATGGTCAACTTGTTGCTAGGTAGCAGCCTGAACTCATTTGAGAGCTGTCAACCTAGCACAGCAAAAATAATAAGTAAGGAGTCTTATACTTCATAATGAATAATTACACTGGTAATACCGCATACATAAACCGTACCACATACCATATAACATAGACCGTCTCATCATGCACATCTCCCTACAGTATTTTCACTGTCAGAGAAATCCTCAGACCATTAAGTAAGTCTTTACCTTCCTTTGAAGACACAGATTCTTCAACTTTAGGTACTTCTTGCTCTATGCAAATAGAGAAGTAAATACATTTTAGGTCTTAGCTAAGAGTTAAATTGAAAGAGC
Organism: Rhinoderma darwinii; assembly: GCF_050947455.1. Classification (NCBI taxonomy): domain Eukaryota; kingdom Metazoa; phylum Chordata; class Amphibia; order Anura; family Rhinodermatidae; genus Rhinoderma; species Rhinoderma darwinii. The sequence continues at coordinate 240,623,330 of NC_134690.1, forward strand.
AATTAAATTTTTCTATCCTGCTTGACCACCTTGAGATTGTAATGCACGTTTCTTTAAAAATCTCCTTTTAAGTTTAGTTTTAAAAGTGCTGCTATAAATGACTAGTATTTACTACATTACGCAATTAGTAACTTTCACTATTTTATAGTATAGAGAAAAAAAACACCACAATCTACTACTAAAAGATGAATTTGGTACATTAAACTACTCTTAGCGATCACATGTTTAATCACATCATAGTCAATCGCTAATGTCACAAGCCTCATAAACTTTTAAATTAGGCGGTCGATCGCTGGAAAGTTAGTACTACTAAGGGTACGGCCACACGGAGTGGCCCTGACACGGTCGCAACGCGGCCAACAACCGCGCCGGCACCATGTAGGATCGGCTGACAAATACCTCATTAAGAGGTATTCCGTAACATGTGTATGCGCACTGCCGCTCCATTCATTCTCTATGGGAGTGCCGGAGATAGCCGAGTGCAGTGTTCGGCTTTTTCCGGCGCTGCCATAGAGAATGAATAGGAGGTAAGTTGTTGTAATTTGCAAAATCGTGTGGCCATAAAGGGTGTATTAATTCATGGCCGCACGATTTTGCAGATAAAGGGACGGTTTACCCGCGTAAACATGCGGCCACTAACAGGCTGTTTGACAGCCGCACCGAACATGGTGCCGGCGCGGTGGTTAGCCGTGTTGCGACCGTGTCAGGGCCACTCCGTGTGGCCTTACCCTTAAAGTCGCCTTTGAAGACTAGCCATTATTTTTGATTGATTGTTACATAACTATTATATTGTCCGAAAATCCCGGCATGCCATTTTGAAGATAATCCACATGGATTGTGCTGCTGTTAGGGTTTAAACGGTTGTGATCTGAGTTGTCCCCCTATCCCATCCGTTAGTACAGGAGCAACTGTCAATCGCAACTCGATGTGTACGTCGAGTTGTGTGGTAAGGAGTTAAAGACATTTTGTTTTAAAATAAAAACAAAAGTCTTCAGTAACTATAGGTTCTGGGCTGCCCTGTTCTGTCATGTTGTTAAAATTCCTTCTAGCGTTTTGCTTGTGACTGCCCAGTGACGTGATTGGCTGCCGTGGTCACAGGATGTGACATCACAGTGTGTATCTCGTCACAGCCAAACATTGTTATCAGAGCAAGGATATGTGAAATATACTGTACTTGTCATCCTAATGCAAACACTGTAAGACCCTGTTCACACTGAGTTTTTTGCAGGCAGATTTTGACCTGCCTGCACGCTGTTCACCGCGTTTTTCCGCTGCGTTTTTCGGCCGCGGCCATTGAGCGCTGTGGGCAAAAAACGCTCTCTCTGCCTCCCATTGATGTCAATGGGAGGTTAGAGATGGAAACCCCCGAAAAAAAGGGCATGTCGCTTCTTTTTCCTGCGAGCGTTTGTTTCCGATTGCAGGAAAAAAAACACCTCTGCCTCCCATTGCAATCAATGGGAGGCTATTTCGACCTTTTTTTGCCGTGGTTTCCGCGGCTAAAATCTCTGTGTGAACATACCCTAAAGGAATTTTCTGTGATTCCGCCAAATCTCAGAAAAAAACTCTGTAAGCAATAAGGTAGTCCTAGGCCAAAAAAGCTTGCTTGACATGACTCGAATGACACTAATTAAAAAATTTATACTTGTACCTTACCTTCTTTTATAGTTAGACGTATTTCTGTCTTAGGCTTTTCTTTTTCTAGATAAAATTGAGGATACAGAGGATAAATAAGTAGCATATGAGAATAACAAAAATTGTTCTTTATATGCTGCATATGTTTTGTACAGTGATACAAGAAAAATGATTTACTTCTAAATTCTGAATAAATGAACATATATGTACAACTTTATGTCAATTGTTATTGTCATCAGAAGTTGACTTTTCTGTAATGGACATATTAAATATAGAGAAAGGATAAATATGTCACACAAAACACAGGTTAAAAAAAAATATTTCAAGTGTCAGATTTAGATTTTCTCAAGGAGGACAATGAGGTTACATTTTACAGCATATTCCCTGCATTGAAGGCTCAGTTAAACAAATTATGTTTTAAGTCTACAAACAGCAAAAGAAACAGGACAACAATGAAAAGCCTGAAGCAACTACGAATACTAAAACCATTCCTAATAAACAGAGAAAAGAACAGAATTGGACTAATGATTATATTTCTCTTGTTTTATCTCAAGGTTATACTGACAGTAGTTACCAGAATAAATTATTCATAGTAATGTAATACGACCCCTTATGTGTATATTACATCAAGGTATAAGTTAGAAAATGTCATAATAAGATAGTAGCAGTCCACGATAATAATGACCATTAAAATGTCCTTTAAAGGACTGAATGGATTATAGCCACATGAGTAAAGGGCCTGTAAAGTTTAAGTAAAGCAATAAAACATTTTATTGGTAAAATGATACAGGTGAATTTTAGAGGGATTTTCATCTCATTATATAAGCAGTTGCAGATAAGAATGAGCTACAGATGAGCTGACATGAAGGTCAAAGGTGGATGGGCCAGTATGTACGAAACAGCATAGTAGCCCCACAGGGTGGATGAGGACAAAGTGGTTAGGTCTAGCATGGATCATATCCAAAATCATCATCTATCAGGTACCGTATGAAAGACGAGAAAGCGAGGGGCGCAGTGTTGCAAAAAGATCTATAAATTAATAGAAGACACGGAGGTTAGAGTGTTATAGGTTGGCGTGTAATAGGTTGGTCACTGAAGTCAACGTCACGGAGGATGGTATAAACAGTTCTAGCAGGCCCATATAGGTGAGAATTGCAGAGGTACGAAGGGGGTGGAGAGGCCATCTAGACCAAAATGACCTCTGCTGGTGAAAATAGCTTAAAAATAAGAAAGAGATAATCCAGGACCACGGGAGGATGACCCCAAATAGATTTACTACTGGGCCTGGGTTTAGAATGTGTTGAAAAATGCACCAGATTTTGGAGCAAATTGGGGCAGTTTGGCACATTTTGGCTTAATTTAGCACAATTTTGATAATTGCACCCAACAGGACACTTTTTAAAAGTGTCTCAAAAAGAGAGTATGGCTTAGCATAAAAGGGGCATGGCCTAAAGTGTGCCAAAAATGGTTTTAAAAACTGGCGCAAGTAACCCAAATCAGGAAGGGAACAATGTCTAACAAGTCATTCAAAATGCGTCAAAATGATCATACAGCATGCACCACTGTGATACATGTGACACATTTTGTGACTGCCCAGTCTAAGTTTACGCTGTCCAACTATTAGAAAGCATTAGTAAATGAGGGCCAGTATATTTTCCAGGTTCACTGAAGTGACAACTGAGTAAAATATACCTTTTATTAGTAACTCGTTTTAAAAACAGGGGTAACACACCACTGTGAAATAAGCCCCACCGTGAAAATGTAAAAACGTATTAAACAAGAAACACTGAGTCATTATGATAAATATATCTCAGTGTTTATAACAATGTTTCACTGGAACCAGCATTTATCCTGGGCACAACAGTAGTACAATCCCCAAAATGCACCAGTGTCCGTAATCAAACACCGGATCTCCTAGTGCTGGGTGTAACACAATGCTACTGTCCCCTATGCAGACATTCCATGTACAATAAACGACCCTACGCGTTTCAGATACTCATCCTCAGGGGTCCGTATCTTGGTCACTCTGGCCTCATCACCAGCGATAATAGTATTCAACAGCAGATATTCTGCTGTGCGTCACGGGAAGATGCTCGTATCGATGTCAACGGCATACTTCATTGCAGGCGCTGGGTTACTATAAGCACCAAAACTCCACCCCTCGTATTTGGCGGCGCTACATGAACTGACCAATCACCGCACCCTCTCGATTCGTGACACCTGCCCATGTGACCCCCCGCCGTCAGCTGACAGCCAGGGGTCATCATCGACCGCATCAAGCCGAATGCGCAGGCGCAGTAGAAGCCAAGGACGTATCGCCCGGACTGCCAAGTAAGAGAAAGGTAAGAGCAAAACGATAATTTGTTTGTAAGTATGTCTTGCGGGACAGTTACCCACCGCAAGTGGACTACCTCAAAAAAGCAACTCTCTAGTTTATAAACACATATTAGGTGGACAAGATTACGGAATCCCTCCCATTTTGAGTTTCTGACACAAGATCTCTTTATATGTTGGCTGGCCAATATGGCCATATCAAACATAGTGCACTATGCAAATTAAAACCACCCACCCAAAAGGCAACCCAGGGTGGATATTAGCCGCCAGAAGAGGAATGGTATTGCATATTAGATAAAACACGTATAATTAGTCTGCTCGTTTAAACCCGCTGGTTGTATGCATGCCAGTCTATGGATCCATTGGGCTTCTTTGCGTAGAATTAAATTGTCCCAGTCACCTCCTCTTTTTGGGGGTCTAATGAGTTCAATTGCTTGAAACTTTAAACATGCTGCATGGCCTTGGTGTTTAGCATGCACATGCTTAGATATTGGGGTGTCCCTAGCATGGATAATGTCTCCGACATGCTCCCTTATCCGGCGCCGAAATTGTCGTGCCGTTTTACCCACATAGTTTAGGGGGCATGGGCATGTAATAAGGTAAACCACCCCTGCTGTTTTGCAATTGACAAAATACCGAATGTTGTACTTTTTCTGTGTTGCAACACTAGTAAAGCTATTCCCTTTGAGAATGAAGTCACAAGCTTTACAGCTACCACATCTAAAAGTGCCTGGTATTTGTCTATCCAGCCACGTACCCCTAGGTAAAATGGGGTCAAAACAACTGTGCATGACTCTGTCCCTGATGTTTTTCCCTCTCCGATACGTGACAGAGGGCCACTGTGTGATCTGATCAACCAAATCTGTATCAGAACTGAGAATACGCCAGTACCTTTTCAGGATTTGCATAATATCATTTTGTTTAGAATCATAGGTGCCTATGAGTCTCGTAACTTGTTCTTCTTTACGTTTTTTAGGAACCAGAAGACATTGCCTGTCTGCGTCCCTTGCTCCCTCATAGGCCTTTCTGATTACACCCTTGGGGAAACCTCTATCCTTCAATCTTATCTTGAGTTCCTGAGCCTGACACTCAAAATCACCCATGGAGCTACAATTCCTGCGTACTCTCATAAATTGGCCTTTTGGAATGCCACGTTTGAGGGTATAGGGATGACAACTGTTCCATTGCAAGAAACTATTGGTTGCTGTTTCTTTCCGGTGTACCTTGGTACGAATTGTGCCTTCTCCTGTTTTTATAATTTTCAAATCCAGAAAAGACAATTCTTTTTCACTGATCTCACATGTGAACCTTAGCCCTATATCGTTTGTATTGAGGGCTGCTACAAAACTATGGAACTCCTCTGCTGTAGAGTTCCAAAGAAGCAGCACGTCATCAATATATCTAATCCATAGTCCAACGGACGAAGTCCATTTAGTAAAATTGTCCCCAAAGACAATTGTCTCCTCCCACCAGCCAAGAAATAAATTTGCATAGGTGGGAGCGGCAGGACTCCCCATTGCAGTGCCACATTGCTGATGAAAGATCTTGTCCTCAAAGATAAATATATTTTTTTCAAGAACAAATTGTAATAACTGCAAAACAAATTGGTTATGGGCTGCAAACTGAGTGCCCCTTGATCCAAGGAAGTACTCGATCGCCTTACAACCCAATTTGTGAGGTATGGATGAATACAACGCCTCAACATCCAGGCTAGCCAACAGTGTGTCTTTCTCCAAAGTAATACCGTCAATCTGTTTCAGAACATCCATAGTGTCACGTACATATGATGTGAGACTCAAGACAAAAGGGCGCAACACCCGATCAACATATGTACTCACATTTTGAGTTAGATTATTAATGCCTGAAACAATAGGTCTCCACGTAAGGGGGGATACCCTTTGTGGATTTTGGGCAGGCTATAGAAACACGCCATGATGGGAAATTTTGGGAACAAAAACCCAAACTCGCTTGCACTGATCAAAGATCTGCTCTTTGCATCACTCAGAATGCCCAGCAACTCTTTCTTGAACAGTGCTGTGGGGTTGTCCTTTAAAATGGTGTAACAATCAGGATTGAGTAAAATGTCCTCACACATTTTTTTATAGTCATCTCTGCTCATGACCTTGGATCAAGGGGCACTCAGTTTGCAGCCCATAACCAATTTGTTTTGCAGTTATTACAATTTGTTCTTGAAAAAAATATATTTATCTTTGAGGACAAGATCTTTCATCAGCAATGTGGCACTGCAATGGGGAGTCCTGCCGCTCCCACCTATGCAAATTTATTTCTTGGCTGGTGGGAGGAGACAATTGTCTTTGGGGACAATTTTACTAAATGGACTTCGTCCGTTGGACTATGGATTAGATATATTGATGATGTGCTGCTTCTTTGGAACTCTACAGCAGAGGAGTTCCATAGTTTTGTAGCAGCCCTCAATACAAACGATATAGGGCTAAGGTTCACATGTGAGATCAGTGAAAAAGAATTGTCTTTTCTGGATTTGAAAATTATAAAAACAGGAGAAGGCACAATTCGTACCAAGGTACACCGGAAAGAAACAGCAACCAATAGTTTCTTGCAATGGAACTTTTGTCATCCCTATCCCCTCAAACGTGGCATTCCAAAAGGCCAATTTATGAGAGTACGCAGGAATTGTAGCTCCATGGGTGATTTTGAGTGTCAGGCTCAGGAACTCAAGATAAGATTGAAGGATAGAGGTTTCCCCAAGGGTGTAATCAGAAAGGCCTATGAGGGAGCAAGGGACGCAGACAGGCAATGTCTTCTGGTTCCTAAAAAACGTAAAGAAGAACAAGTTACGAGACTCATAGGCACCTATGATTCTAAACAAAATGATATTATGCAAATCCTGAAAAGGTACTGGCGTATTCTCAGTTCTGATACAGATTTGGTTGATCAGATCACACAGTGGCCCTCTGTCACGTATCGGAGAGGGAAAAACATCAGGGACAGAGTCATGCACAGTTGTTTTGACCCCATTTTACCTAGGGGTACGTGGCTGGATAGACAAATACCAGGCACTTTTAGATGTGGTAGCTGTAAAGCTTGTGACTTCATTCTCAAAGGGAATAGCTTTACTAGTGTTGCAACACAGAAAAAGTACAACATTCGGTATTTTGTCAATTGCAAAACAGCAGGGGTGGTTTACCTTATTACATGCCCATGCCCCCTAAACTATGTGGGTAAAACGGCACGACAATTTCGGCGCCGGATAAGGGAGCATGTCGGAGACATTATCCATGCTAGGGACACCCCAATATCTAAGCATGTGCATGCTAAACACCAAGGCCATGCAGCATGTTTAAAGTTTCAAGCAATTGAACTCATTAGACCCCCAAAAAGAGGAGGTGACTGGGACAATTTAATTCTACGCAAAGAAGCCCAATGGATCCATAGACTGGCATGCATACAACCAGCGGGTTTAAACGAGCAGACTAATTATACGTGTTTTATCTAATATGCAATACCATTCCTCTTCTGGCGGCTAATATCCACCCTGGGTTGCCTTTTGGGTGGGTGGTTTTAATTTGCATAGTGCACTATGTTTGATATGGCCATATTGGCCAGCCAACATATAAAGAGATCTTGTGTCAGAAACTCAAAATGGGAGGGATTCCGTAATCTTGTCCACCTAATATGTGTTTATAAACTAGAGAGTTGCTTTTTTGAGGTAGTCCACTTGCGGTGGGTAACTGTCCCGCAAGACATACTTACAAACAAATTATCGTTTTGCTCTTACCTTTCTCTTACTTGGCAGTCCGGGCGATACGTCCTTGGCTTCTACTGCGCCTGCGCGTTCGGCTTGATGCGGTCGATGATGACCCCTGGCTGTCAGCTGACGGCGGGGGGTCACATGGGCAGGTGTCACGAATCGAGAGGGTGCGGTGATTGGTCAGTTCATGTAGCGCCGCCAAATACGAGGGGTGGAGTTTTGGTGCTTATAGTAACCCAGCGCCTGCAATGAAGTATGCCGTTGACATCGATACGAGCATCTTCCCGTGACGCACAGCAGAATATCTGCTGTTGAATACTATTATCGCTGGTGATGAGGCCAGAGTGACCAAGATACGGACCCCTGAGGATGAGTATCTGAAACGCGTAGGGTCGTTTATTGTACATGGAATGTCTGCATAGGGGACAGTAGCATTGTGTTACACCCAGCACTAGGAGATCCGGTGTTTGATTACGGACACTGGTGCATTTTGGGGATTGTACTACTGTTGTGCCCAGGATAAATGCTGGTTCCAGTGAAACATTGTTATAAACACTGAGATATATTTATCATAATGACTCAGTGTTTCTTGTTTAATACGTTTTTACATTTTCACGGTGGGGCTTATTTCACAGTGGTGTGTTACCCCTGTTTTTAAAACGAGTTACTAATAAAAGGTATATTTTACTCAGTTGTCACTTCAGTGAACCTTCTAAATTTTCTCATATTGTGGGAGCACAATTATATTTATATCAATTTATTCAGTGAATTTCCAGTATATTTTCCACATCCATATAAAATGTGACTATATAGATGTATTGTATAGGACAGAGAATAGCAGCAGACTGATTCGACACAAAGCACTTGGCAACCAGCCACTAAAGCTCAATGTCACAGTATCTGCAGTATATAAATAACTCTATAGCAGTATTATAAAATGTTATAATAATGAAAACTGCTGTATGCTTGTTAATGCAACAAAAAGCCTTAAAATGTGGCTAATGCTATGTAATTGACATACTTGTTTTCTTCATTTTCACAAATTTTGCTGCAGGAATAAAAAATATTAAATACATATTTACAACCACTTCACTTTAAAGTATATATATACTGAACCGTCAGTATAACTGTAAATCTGTGTTATAATCTGTAATCATTTACATAAAGAGCTTTGTATGAATTTTACTGCCAACAGGTCAATTATACTAAAATTGTGTAATTCAATAAAATTTCATTGAAGGCTAATGGACAAAAATGTGTCCACATTTTATATTTGTCTAAGGCCCCATGCACACGATAGCAAAAAACCTCTGTTTTTGCGGACCGCAACTGCGGTCCGCAAAAACTGAGCCATTCACTTTCATTGAACACTGACACCTTTCCGTAGCACTACGGAAGGGTGTCAGTGCCGTGGAAATGTTCCGGGAATTATGGAACATGTCCGTTCTTTCGCATTTTGCGGGCCATGCTCCCATACTTTGTATGGGAGCACGGCTCGAAAATGCGGCTGTCAGTCAGCGGCCGGCCGTGCCCGCAATCGCGGGCCGTGATTGCGGGCACGGTCGTGTGCATGGGGCCTAATACTGTTGAATATAAGAGAGCTTAAAGGGATTGTTTAAACAATAACTCCCACTCCTTTGCATAATAAAAGTACTGTATTCATTCTTCATACCTTCTTTTAATGGGGCAGGCTTTTTCTCCTTTGGTTTTTCTTCTATAAAGGCAAAATAATAAACAGCTAAACTATTATAATTGACATTTGTTCCTTAACATCATAGAAAAATGTTATAGAAAATGTTGTAGAAATATAATAACTTATATTGACATGTAAATTGTTGTTGCATTCTTGGCATCTTCTCACCCTACTGTAATTCCTCCATCCATTCAAAAGATACACTGCTGATTTCTCCAGGTACGTCTTAAGTGTTCCCTTCTAAACTGTATCACACTGTGCACTGCTAGAAGGGCAAAGGGGCTGTCCACTACTGGGCAACTGATGACCTATCCACCAGATAGGTCATCAGTACATGAACTGTGGGGGTTTGACTGCCTCCGACGTACATGCCGGAAGCAGTTGGCTCCGGCCACTGAATAGCGGCCGAGCTGCTGTACTGCAGCTCTGCTCCTATTCAAGTGAATAGGAGCAGGGCTGCAGTCCGGCAGAACCGCCGCTATGTAGTGTAAGTGTATGGAGCCATCTGCTTCCGGCTCCGTACATTGCATAATGTGCAATAACATCCAGTTCTCGGTGGCAGCCGGATCAGCTGATTGGTGCGGGGTCTGGATGTCAGACCCGCACCGATGATATACTGATGACCTATCTGGTGGATAGGTCATCAGTTGTTCAGTAGTGGACAACCCCTTTAAGAGCACATTCAGGAAAATAGGTAGTCGATGTCCAGGATGGAGGTGCCACAGGAGGTAAAAAAGCAGTTATGGTCCTTAATAATTCTTTAAATGGGTTGGCTGATTTAAAAAAAAATAGGTTTTTAAATACTCTATTAGGACATGCAGAAACACTAGGTTCTCACGCAAATTACAGCTGATTACTGGGGCTCCCAGGAGGGGGGCATCCTGAAATAAACTTTTTTTTTAAGGGACCCTTGTAACAAATAGGGATTGCCCAATGCAGATATCCCCTTTGCAGATTGAATTAAAAAGAGGTGTTTAGATTACATTTCACATCAGGATCCAGGAAATGGCAGATGAGGAAAATAGTAATAATAATAATAATAATAATAATAATAATAATAATAATAATAATTTGAAACAAGCAAAAAAAAACAAAAACATTTATAAATTTTCTAATACATTAACTCCTTAATGACCGGTCACTGTCTTTTGATGGCAGGTGGTGCAGGGCCGTCGTCTACAGATTATTTAGTGTGTTACGTGAATGCGATAAAAAAAAGGCAGAGAATTTATTTTTCCTATAATCACGCCTTAAAGATAAATGATATAACTTACACAGTGAATTTTTTCTACTCCAAAAATCACAGAAAAAAAATGTATACATTTTCTCCTGCATAAAACAAGGCCACGTCAATAACATTTTTAAAAAAGTTATGGCTGCTGAAAGGCAGAGTGGCAAAAATTTAGCTTGTCATTAGGGGCCTAGTCATTAAGGAAATTGAGCAAAGCAATAATATTTGACCCTTGGCCAATCTTCCTATCAGATACTTCTAAGAAAAAACGTAAAAAAAATAATCCTGTGGGTTTGTTTGTTTGTTTGTTTGTTTTTCCAAGCGTCTCTGTCAGGTTTTCTAAGTTACTCTTTATCTTACCCTGATCTTGGGGATATTTCATGTAAAAGCTGTTTAAATGCTGCCAGAACTCACAGAGAAGAGTGTGGGTCCTGCATTTGCCAACACACAGTGACTAACCAATTTTCTTGGTTAGTCACGGTGGGAGAACTGTCAATCAGCAGTGTGTGGGCGGGGAGAAGCAGGACTCACAGGCTTTCTCTACGAGTCCTTGCAGCATTTAAACGTACTTTTTCATGAAAATGCTAAATAAAAACACTATATAATGTATCCCCGTGCTCAGCCTCTACCTCTCCTTCCTATGATGCCCTAAGGTAGTGTAGCGTAGAAGACCTGACTGATCCACTTTAAATCTGATACTAGATAAACTGGATGGCAACAAATATAGGTTTCACATGGGTTATCACCAGGCTTTCCTAGATAACCAAATGGCAAATCTGACTAGTTTTATATCCATATTGGCTGTCAAAGAACAGACAATGGTTGTATGGAATGTTTAAGGCTCTGTTCACAGATGCGCTATAGCTTCTGTTTATAATGGAAAGACCCAATGCAGATATGAACAGACCCCAACACATGTAGAAGACAAATCAAGGATATTAACTGCTGATTGAAAGCAATAGAAATGCTTCCGTCTTAGTCCAACAGTTAGAACATAATTCCCACGACAGCGTACATGTATTGAGGAATATGGCACAACTAGTGAACTACACCAAGTAGTGCCTAGAGTAGCTAACTGACACTTTTCTGCATGGAACATCATCGTTTCCTAAGAAAACGTAATCGCATACAAGCAGAATTGCATTGATAAATGTGATTTATTATATACAGATATATCTAATATCTATAATCCTAATAATCTGCAACATTTAGCATTCATATGAAGCTGACATTTCACAGAATTCAGCAGTTATGTTAGTAAGAGCTGAGCCTTCAGTGGTTATAAGAAGCCGTAAAGAACATTACTCAGCATGGCTGACATACTTGTTTTCTTCAGTTTAGAAAATTTTGCTGGGGAAAAACATATACTGGTATGTTACCTGCATATAGCAAACACATAAATGTACCAAATAACAACATGAGGGTCTTATTCAGGCGAAACATGATAGGCTTTATCTGGTGTGATGTTCACAATGCTAATAAAATGATACAAACACATATCTTATAATAATTATTTAGACAGATATATTCTGTAATATATCTGTAATGTTAAAAATGCATCCGATAATTTCAAAAACATCATTATTTCCTGACACGTCAGAGCCATCACACAGAACAGGGAACTAGATATTGTGGGGGCTTTAAATGTGGTTCTTGGCTCCATCCCATTCAGTCAGGGCAATGTAGGCACACACAGGTTTACATTTTTTACACAATTGTATTTGTGGCTGACATGTTCTCTATATATTTCATATAGATTTAAACTGGTTTGAACTTATCAGAAGAAAAAATAACAGCATACATGAGCGCTCATGTCTGATCATTATCCTGGGGAAGGCAGCTGCACCACATGAAAGTTCCTTTCCCCTGGGGCCCATAGGCGCAAGAGAACATTTTACATGCCCATACATGTGCAGCTGAGTTCACCATGTAATAGGCACTGCTGCACAAACCTTGTCTCACTTTAAAAAAAAAATCTATCCTCTTCCGTTATTTCGATATCGGTGCCATTATATTTGGCGCCCGATATGTAAATAACCCCCTGAACTGTCAATGGGGTGTTTCTTTGTTTCTAAATAGCATGGGGATGTGTTACTTATCACACTGACACTGTCCAATCAGCTACGGACAGTGTGAGAGCGGCTTGTGCTGTGTGATCTCTCTCACAAGATCACACAGTCATGTCGTTCTGCAGAGAGCGCGTGCACCCTCCGGCATGCGCACACGCCCATTCGCGCGCACATCTCCCGACGATACTCCTGCCACCATGAAACAGAAGACGAGGAGAAGAATATCTAGTCACATGCCTGGATGTGAGTAGATCTTCTTCTCCTAGTCTTCTGTTCCGTGCGCACGCTCTCTGCAGAATGACAAGACTGTGTGATCTCGCGAGAGGTCACACCGCACAAGCTGCTCTCACACTGTCCGTAGCTGATTGGACAGTTTCAGAGCGATAAGTAACACGCCCCCATGCGTTTAGAAATAAAGAAACGCCACATTGACAGTTCAGGGGGTTATTTACATATTGGGCGCCAAATATAACCGCACCGATATCTAAATAATGGAAGAGGATAGCATTTTTTTTTAAAGTAAGACAGTGTTTGTGAAGCCCTGCCTATTACATTCTGCACTCAGCTGCACCTGTATGAGCAGGTAAAAGGTTCTCTTTAACATTTAACAGATACATTTGTACTTTCAAATATTTATTTGTAACACATTATCCTAGTGTCACCTAGTTGTCAATAAACTAGGCTATACCCCTGCATTACAGCATACCCATCCACCAATGGTATAGTGGGCTGTCTAACTAGATTCCAACCAAAGCTGTTGTAATATATATAAAAAAACAACAACATATTTATAATTTATTTTCTTGTTTTTGTTTTGATGTTTTTTTCTCTATATAGTTTTTTATGTAAGAAAATAATAAAAAAGAAAAAACTTTGTTAAAAACTTTAAGTTAGAAATGCAGGCGTTTGGAGAACAGAGGCCCCTTCATTAGGCATTGCATTTCTGTAAAACCAAAATCTTCCGTTGACAGACCATTCTGCTAAGATTTTTAATGATACCTTTAAAGATGACCTGTCACTTGGCCAGAGATGTCTATTTCGGTAAATACTTGTATTCTTCATGAAATAATAATTCTGTAGCATCTGTTTGTGTTGTGCCGTTTCTCTGTTGTTCCGCCCAGAAGTTTATAAATAAATATACAACTGGGTGTCACAGACTGACAATGTCCAATCAGTGCTGACAGAGTGAGACTGTGTGGGACACGCCCCTTTAGCAAATGGAATAGTAACAACCAGTTATGAATTTGTTCATACATTTCCAGTAGGAATAATAGAGGAAAGCTACAGCGCAACGGTCTAAGAAATATTTTCAGAATTATTGTTTAACGGGGAATACATTTATTTATTAAAATAGACATGTCGGGAGACCTAACAGGTCCTCTTTAAAGTTATTTTTTTTAGCATTGCTAATAAACACAGAAGCATTTGCGCAGAAAACAGGATACATTGTTCTTACCTTCTTTAATTGGTGAAGGTTCTGGTGCTTCTGTAGAAGAGAAAGTACGTCATGGATTTTGTATTTTACATTGGTAAAGGTATGATGAAATACTATATGTATAAATGATTATATTATAAAGATAATAAAACTGTTCATAATGTGCCAATAAAAAACAATGTAAAACAATGACAATTTATTTTATGAATTTCCTCTACAACTTGATCAGTTAATATATTTGGAAGCAATGCCAGACAAGGCCACATAATGCCCATCTTCGAAAATGTGCTTGCCACACTGGATCACTAATGATGATTATTAATTTAATTATTGTCATGAGAATCAGAGCTTGTGTCAGCCAGCATTAGACTGGATTCACACACGCGTTTTGCTGCGTTTTTGTGCATTTTTCATGGCATTTTGAATGGTGTTTTTTGCTGTGTTTTTTAGTGTGACCAGATGTTACATTAAAGCCTATAGTGAAATATAAAATGCACTACATGCAACTTCATTGTGTGGTGATTTTGAGACCATTTTGTAATCAGTGTAATTTTTTTTCAAAACGCAGCATGCTCTGGACATTTTGGGTTTTTTTCAGGCATTTTTCTTTCACGTTTCTCTATAAAACTTAAAATATGCATGTACAAAATACCATCCAATGGAAAACGCCACAAAAAAATCCCACTAAAAACGCATGTTATATTTAAACAACGATAGCGTTTTTAGAAGCGTTTTTTGATGCAGTTTAAAGCGCCAGAAAAATTCTGTGTGTGAAGGAGGCCTTGCAGAGAAGCAATTTTGTAATCAAATTCACAGAGACATTATTTGCTAAGAGTCTACTTGCTGCCATCCATGACATAGTTTTCTGCCGTAGAGGAAATTAAAAATGTATCTTTTATAAGCTAAATAAAAAACACTAAATTAATCTTTTAACATTATTTCTAGTGATAATAATATTAATTTTACAATGTCCTTCACCCAAACAGCATGTTCTCTCCTGCCTGCTTTTGCCACATGCTGTAATGTTTCACCTGAATGCTGGTAGTGGGTAAATAAGGCTTCGTTCACATCTGCGTCGGGGTTCCGTTCGTGGGTTCCATCAGACCTTTCCGTTAGGGGAACCCACGAACGGAAACCAAACGGGAACCATAGCTTTCTGTTTGTATTACTATTGATTTCAATGGTAATGCTTCCATTGCTAATGGTTTCCGTTTCTCTCCGTTACGTAAAGTTTCAGTTTTTTTGACGGAATCAATAGCGCAGTCGACTATGCTATTGATTCTGTCCAAAATAATGGAGACCTTACGGTCAAAAATGTATCTGATTGAAATCAGTGGGAGGAATTTTCGGCTGTTTTTTGGCGCAGTTTCCGCGTCAAAAAACGTGTAAAAAAACTGTGTGAACTGACCCTAGGTGTATTACAAATTGATTTTCCTATTTTTTTGCAGTTTGGCGGAGTGGGGTTTGTAAAACTGGGAGAACCCGTAAATTTCATCATAACAAAAAAGTAATAAGTTAAAAAAAACTATAAATAAGTAAATTGTATCGTAGATGTTAAAGGACCTGTAACCTCTATTGCCAGGGTCCCCAGATGATTTGCAATCTGCCCCTGATTTGAATAAATGCCACATAAGATGATAGCTCAGCAAAGCTTTGTTAGTAAGGCCCAGGCATTCCGCTGTAATTGGCAGCTGAATATTAATGTACTTTATAGACATACTTGGTTTCTTCCTTCTCAAAAGTTTTGCTGTAAAGTGAAACATTTTACAATGTTAATACTACCAGGCAAATAGGTATTCTTAAATATTAGGCTCTGTTGAAATCTGCGTTGGGGTCCCGTTCTGACGTTCCGTCAGTGCTTACCGTCAGAACGGGACCCTGAACACACACAAATTGATACGAACGGAAACCAGAGGTTTCCATTTCCATCACCACTGATTTCATGGTTTGTGTCTGTTCAGGGTCTCGTTCTGACGGAAAGCTCAGACGGAACGTCAGAATGGGACCCCAACACAGATTTGAACAGAGCCTTATATTTAA
Organism: Rhinoderma darwinii; assembly: GCF_050947455.1. Classification (NCBI taxonomy): domain Eukaryota; kingdom Metazoa; phylum Chordata; class Amphibia; order Anura; family Rhinodermatidae; genus Rhinoderma; species Rhinoderma darwinii. Next base: position 240,639,494 of record NC_134690.1, read on the forward strand.
TATTTCTTCTAAACGTTATAACTACTTTATATTACAAAATAAAATAAAAAAAACTACAAGGGGCTGCCATAGTGAGGGAACACACATCCTTCCTCCTTCCTGCATTGTCGTATATAGCATTGTGTGTGCTTTATGGCAGCTGTAACGAATAAGACTTAGGGTATGTGCAGACGTAGTGTTTTCAGCCATTTTTCAGGCTGTAAAAGTCCCGAAAAACGGCTGAAAAATCGGAGGCAGAACGCCTACAAGCATCTGCGCATTCATTTCAATGGGAAATATGGCGTTATGTTCCGTTTTTTACTCCTCGTTTTCCAAAAACGGCACGTAAAAAGACGCCCGTGAAAAACAAGTCCATGTCACTTTTTGGGTCGTTTTTGGAGCCGTTTTTCATTGACTCTATAGAAAAACAGCTCCAAAAAACGTAAAAAAAACGTCTGAAGTCAGGAGCTGTTTTCCCTTGAAAACAGCTCTGTATGCGTGTGAACATACCCTTAATGTTCAGAGTAATACCAATAGACTAATACACTCTTGAGAAAATGATGGGGTACAGCCCCCTCCCCAGAGATCAGGGAATGACAGGTGAGATGCATACAAAGTATTATCTGTGTGTATATAGTGTTAAGGTCCTATCTTTCACCCAGATAGATGTGGACAATCCACGGATTTATCGTTCATCGCTCGATCGTTGCATGCTATTACACATGGCGAATATCTCTTATATTCGAACAATTATACAAAAATTTGTATGATAATCACTCTGTCTAATAGGACCTTTACTGTCCTGTCTTATCTACACCTCCAGCAGTACAATGGAGCAGTCATCTCACATTACATCCCCTGCCCTTTAGTCATAATAAGCCTATTCACATATTGCCTATTTGTTGGAGATTTTGATGCAGATTTTTGAGCCATAGCAGAAGAGCTTTAGAAAGGAATGAGAAATATAAAGGAAGAACTTATACTTCTCCTTCCTCCTGGATCCACTTCTGGCTTTAGTTAAAAAATCTACATCAAAATCTGCACTAAAATCTGCAACAAATACGCGATGTGGGAATCCAGTCTAAACCTGGAAAGTGATCTGCAGAAACAGGGATGGAATATTTCAGGAATTTTCATATTTAAAGCTTAAACCTTATAGATTTCACGGAGAAGGGAAAAAATAGTTATATGACTTATTGTAACAAATCGGTGCAAAGCGCCTTCAGCCATTTCCAGAGCTGAAGCGTCCTCAAGTGATCAAAATGTAGTACTACACATCAGAGCTCCCTCTATCGGCGAGCATGCGAAACAACCACCAAATTAGAAGACCTCCCTCTGTGCCACATGATTCAATTGAACTGCCTTTGTAAGAGTCTTTCTGAGCACCAGAAGATGCTAGAGTGATAGGTCCCATCCTGCCTCCAGAAGTCTTGTTCCAGCACCTGTAATTAACTATTCGTGTACTTGCAATGATGAATGCGGATTATAATAACCGCACACACCGCAAAACTATGCAGCGCTGCTAGCTGCCATGCTGTCCCGCTTCCAACTGAATCTGCGTCCGCAGGACGCAGATTCAGTTGGGTTGAATGCTGGAGCCTCGCTCCAGCATTCACTCTGCCGTGAGCGGCTCGGTGCAGGCAGGCGCGATGTAGTGACGTCATCGTGCCTGTCTGCATGGAGTCACTCACAGCACAGTGCAGAGGAGGAGAAGCATCCCCCACCGTCGTGGGAACCGGGATAGGTAAGTATGTTTTTTTATTTATTAGGTGCGTACATATGGAGGCAGTATACTGTATCACAGCTATGGAGGCATTATACCGTGTAGCAGCTATGGGGGCATTATACTGTGTCACAGCTATGGGGGCATTATACTGTGTCGCAGCTATAGAGGCATTATATTGTGTCGCAGCTATGGGGCATTATACTGTGTTGCAGCTATGGAGGCATTATACTGTGTTGCAGCTATGGAGGCATTATACTGTGTCACAGCTATGGGGGCATTATACTGTCTAGCAGCTATGGAGGCATTATACTGTGTTGCAGCTATGAGGGCATTATACTGTGTTGCAGCTATGGAGGCATTATACTGTGTCGCAGCTATGGAGGCATTATACTGTGTCGCAGCTATGGGGACAATATACTGTGTCACAGCTATGGAGGCATTATACTGTGTAGCAGCTATGGAGGCAATATACTGTGTCACAGCTATGGAGGCATTATACTGTGTAGCAGCTATGGGGGCATTATACTGTGTCACAGCTATGGAGGCATTATACTGTGTCACAGCTATGGGGACATTATACTGTGTCACAGCTATGGAGGCATTATACTGTGTCGCAGCTATGGGGACATTATACTGTGTCGCAGGTATGGGGACATTATATTGTGTCGCAGCTATGGAGGCATTATGCTGTGTAGGGTCAGTTAAGGGGAAAATTATACTGTGTAGAGGCAGCTATGAAGGGCATTATACTGTGGGGGCAGCTATGGGTGGCAATATACTGTGGGGGCAGCTATGGGGGACATTATACTGAGCAATTACAAGAGCTGCAGGTCCAATGGGGGAGACGCTGTGTAGCACTATATACAATGGGGGGATTGTTGTATAGCACTATATAGAAGGGAGCGCTGTGTATCACTATATCTAAGGGGGATTGCTGTGTAGCACTATATACAAGAGGGGGAGGGCTATGTGATGCTATTTACAGAGGGGGAGGACTGTGTAGCGCTATTTACAGGGGGCTGTGTGTGGTGCTATCTACAGTGTTTGACACAATTATATTCAGGGGCGCAGTCTATGGTGCTATAATATTTAGGGGCACAGTGTTTGTACTATTTTATTCAGGGGCGCAGTGTTTGGTGCTATTATATTTAGGGGCAAAGTGTGTGGCACCATGATAATATTATGTTTTTTTATAGGTGTGGAAATGTTGGAAAAGTGAGGAGCCAAAGACATCCGAGTGGCAAATTCTGCAGAAATGGGTTATGGCCGGGAAAAGTCGTCATGAAGTCTGGACTGGATGGAGAAGAAAAGAGGAAAAAAACTACGTCGTCACCTGTGAATCACTAGGTTTATAGACAATCTGTCATCTCTACTGACATGTTTATTATAGGAAATCCTTGTATTTCACAAAGTCTTTGTGCAGTACAGGACTGATAGACAAATAAGTGTTACTATTCCCCTTGTCAGGAGAATGTGTCCCTACACGGTGCGATACTGTCAGCGATGGTTGGAGACTGTCAGTATGTGGGGACACAGCCTTTTGACAAGGGGAGTAGTAACACCCATTTGTTAATGTCTGGACAAAAAGGAAGTGTTAACAATAGTTAGAGGGCGGCGGTGGAGAAGGGGGGCCCAAGTTTGGATAACAGGCCAGGGCCCATGGTCTACTTAATCCGCCACTGTGTACTTGAGCTTAGTTAGTGACTCAGTTTCTGAACCATTGCTTGTGACCCTAGCCTCGGCTTTGTTTAACTATTTTCTTGTCTCGCTTAGGCACTGCATCCTCACACAGTCATCTGCCTGTCTCCAACAAATTACGTTAAACGGCAGTTAGAACGCTATGAACTGCACGTCCCTTACGGGGTTCCATGTTAAGAACGAAGGGGCCTGTTGGACTCCACGCCTTGGCACTGCCAGCGCTAACCCTAAACTGGCAAAAAGGAATCCTTTACAGACAGACAGTTATGTGACAGTTATGGGGTAATTATTATCTTGCTTACCAAATCAATTTGCTAAGCCCATACCTTTCTTTGATGTTACAATTGATGGCTCCCCTCTGGGTTCTTCTAGTTCTACAACAGAAAAAAGTACTTGTGGGTTAAATCTTATGACTCAGTTCATACAAACAACACCAAGAAGATGGATTACTTTTATAGTACTTTGATGATTGCAATAGGAAATCATTGCTAAATGCTATAAACCCAAACTTATTTGCACCTTCAAGAGGCTCTGTCACCACATTATAAGTGCCCTATCTCCTACATAAGGAGATCGGTGCTATAATGAAGGTGACAGCAGTGCTTTTTATTTTTAAAAAACAATCTATTTTCACCACTTTATTAGCGATTTTAGATTTATGCTAATGAGTTGCTTAATGCCCAAGTGGGCGTGTTTTTACTTTAGACCAAGTGGGCGTTGTACAGAGGAGTGTATGATGCTGACTAATCAGCGTCATGCACTCCTCTCCATTCATTTAGGCAGCGCATAGGGATCCTTTTAGATCAGTATGTACTGCCTTATACTAACACATTATCGATACTGAAGTGTTTAGACAGTGAATAGACATTCCACGGGATGTCTATTCACAATCTGTGCACTTCGTTACTGTTTCTGTGGTAGTTACAGCAGAGCAAGCGTAATCTCGTTGTAACCTGTGATCTACAGCGTAATTTCGCGAGATCACGCTTCGTCTGCTGTAACTACCACAGAAACAGTAACGAAGTGCAGAGATTGTGAATAGAAATCCCGTGGAATGTCTATTCACTGTCTAAACACTTCAGTATTGTTAATGTGTTAGTATAAGACAGCACATAGTGATCTAAAAGGATCCCTATGCGCTGTGTAAATGAATGGAGAGAAGTGCATGACGCTGATTGGTCAGCGTCATACACTCCTCTGTACAACGCCCACTTGGTCTAAAGTAAAAACACGCCCACTTGGGCATTAGGCAACTCATTAGCATAAATCTAAAATCGCTAAATAAAGTGGTGAAAATAGATCTTTTTTTTTTTTAAATAAAAAGCACTGCTGTCACCTTCATTATAGCGCCGATATCCTTATATAGGAGACAGGACACTTATAGTGTGGTGACAGAGCCTCTTTAAAGAAGAGGATCTCCATGATTCCCGTTTATTGAGACTACTTTATGTAGTAGTTACAATAATCTTCTTTTCTCACTGGCATACCTTACAGGTAGTTTCATATCATTATACACACAGCAGCCAATTTAAGCAAGCAGATCTGTAGTGTAAGGATCGAATGAGCAGCAGAGCAGCCGCCTAGTAAATAAAAAAGATTTCAGACTGCCTCAGACCGCAAATAGATAATGCAGTGGAGCAAGAATCACCAACAACTGATGTGCCTTAATAAAGCAGAGCTAAAAAGCAGCCAACCAGCAAATACTGAGCAAAATAAATAGTAGGTAAGTATTGCCAATGTCTAGTAACTTACATATAAATTTAACATATGTATTTTGTGAAAAGAGTTTCTTTTTATTTCACTAAAAAAATATTCAAAAGCGTTCCTTATAAGTAATCATACTGCATTTCATAAAAAATGCTGCATTTCATAAAAAAAACAAACACCAGTCTACAGGGAGAGCTCACGGGCTGTATCATAGTGTATTGATGGAAAACACATGGTAGAGTCTGCAGGGAGGAAGAGGGGATCACACTTCAGTTTCTGCAGCGGGGAGAGGAGATCACATGTGTGCTGTATCAGTGTCTGCACAAGGGGGAAGCATTACATGAATTAATCTGTGCTAGGAAATCAGAACTAGTGAAGGAAGCAACATTCTGGATTCATAGAACACTCTTCCAGCATGTGTTATTGAGTGGGACATATCCAGGTGAGCCATGTTTGAAACTAGGAGCAGCTTGCAAAATGCATATCAGGGAGTTTGAAAATGGATGAAATAATTGCTGCTTGAAACTTTTTTTTAACTAAAGGTAACCCCTATATATATATATATATATATATATATATATATATATATCTAGATCTAGATTTTATACCAAGAGACACCTCGACGCGCGTTTCACAACCTTTTAACCACTAGAATATGTAAAAATTATGTTGTACCTGTCAAAGATGTCCATGGGATGTAGGATATAGACCATATCTACTTAGTTAACATGAATCCACATTCTCCCCTGTTCCTTTCAAACCACTTTGGTAAGGCATACAAAAATATTTGGTTAATAGTATATGTCTCTTTGCCCCATCAGCGGTCAGCAACGGCTTGACATTGAATTATTGTCTGTGAATTTCATTTTGAAAGACCTAACTCTACTTTATGGACCCCTGACTTTCACAAAATCCTAGACATTCTATTTTTTTAGTTTACATATTGGCAATATCCTAAAATGATTAGGAGATTATATTTTGACAATACTAGTTACTGCATCTAATGCTTTCCTTTCAAAAGTAAGTAGAACTTTGTTACACAATCTTTTGTCAACAGACAACTTTATGGTTAAATTATATGTTTCCCCAAAGCGTACCTAATTTTTCAGGTGACTTTTTAGAATAAGCGGTCATATGTGTGTACATGAGGAATAACACTATTTCTGGCCATTATATGCCTTGTATCCTACATTTTGTTTAGCAGTTTTCCCCTCTGTAGGCTATCTCTCTTATTCTGAATTGTCTCTGAGCTATTCAGTGGAGCCTGACTTCTATCATGTCTTCTATACACATCACACATAAAACAGGAGAATTCTTCTCTAGATGAGAACCCAGCAATGGGGTGATATAAAAAAATGTTACCAGAAGGACCTTTTCTTTCTTACTCTGTTCCTGCTTCCTCCACCTGCTCTCCTCTCCCCTCCCCATAAACTTGTATGGGCAACATGTCTCTTATGGGGCTGTGTGTCTTGGGGCTGTGTCTCTTTCTGTCCTTACTCCCTCCTCTTGCACCCCCTCCCGTCACCATAGACTTGTATAGGCAGGCAGTAAAGAGACACCCCCCACCTTCTACAGCCTGTCAATTCGGCTCTGTAACCAGGGATAGACTTTGCTTGACAACAGGGATTGGACAGCAGATTACCGGATGAGAGACACCTAATGGCAGTAACTTCACACAGAATTTGCATGGATAAAACAACTACATTTTAATAGTAAGTAAATTACAAAGGTTATCTATATCACAAATACTATTAGATTAGCAGAAGTTGTTTTAAAAGTTAAGGTCCTATTACACTGCCCGATACGGGCCGTGAAAACGAGCACCGATCAACGAGATAGCTTGTCGATTGCGCTTTTTTGCTCCTTTCCATCACATCGGCAGCACATCTTCTGTTTACACAGGGAGATGTATTGCCGACAACGATAATATTTTCTGCTGCATAAACTAGCAGATCAGCCAATAAACAAGGGTTTGCCCCTTTATCGGCTAATGGTTTACACAGGGCAATGACCGGTAACAAGCGTTCGTGTAAATGCTTGTTTGCCCTATCAATGGCACATGTAAAGGGACATTTAGTGTTCATTAAACTGTATTAACCACTTCCCAACATTTGTCGTAAGTATACATCATGGAAAGCCAGTGCTTACCACAAAATGTCGTATACTTACGACAAATGGATGGCACCGGCTCAGAAGCTGGTTGCCCCATTAAAGTTCAGTCTTTGGCTCTGTTCACACTACTATTATTTATAATGGGAGTCATAATGCTGTCAAGATTCTGTCATACAATGGAACAAAACGGAGACCAATGAATCGGTATCTGTTTGGCGGGGTTCTCTTAATGTTTTCTTCTTTTGATTGCAAGAATAGAGTTAAATGCTCTCTTCTTGCTGTCAAAAGTGACAGTGACCTCAACGAAACCCACCTGAAGTAGGCTCTTAATGGTAATGTGAATAGAGATTAAGTTGACTAAGTATTATCTACATGCGTGCAATCAACCACATTTTTCTTTATGTATTTGTATTTACAGAATCTCAATATATTTATTTGGGATTGCATTTTGTTCCAAAATTATTTATTTCACCCGTTATGTATCAAATTTCTTTCATTCACTGTGTGTAAGTATAGCCCTTTCCTATAAAGTCAATATCCACCTTTTAGGTGCTGTATACTGTGCTGATTAGTGTAATGATACATCTCTAAAGGTGGAAGCTGTATTTTCAGATAAAGAGCTTCATATCTTCTGCATAGACATAGTGTTAAATGTTTAAATTCTGGCTATTTATAGCCGCCAGTAGGGGGAGTCCTATAGCTCACAGGTTTTTATTATTGAGTTCAGTGCATAAAAAAATGGAGGCCGTCTGAATTTTAGCATTTATGAATATGCATCTAAGCAGGGGATTTGGAGCTTTGTATCAGAAAAACGCAACTCCGACAGCTATAAAGATTTATTATCAAATTAATCAGCACAAAATTGTAAACCTATTTAGACGGCCTCATGCACACATCCTTCACCATTTTCACGTCCGTTTAAAATGGATCTGTGTGTTTGTTGTGACATCCGTGTAGTTTCCGTTATCACTCCGCGTCCATTCCGTTGTTCCATTTTAAACGGATGCTGTGCTTCCGTTTGACTTCCGGTTTAAATCGTCTGTTAAAATCCATCTTGTGTGTTAAATGCAGGGAACTTTGGCATGCCCTGCCATTGCTTAGCAACGGATCCGTGAAAAACCGTGTGCCGTGCGTTACTTTGACGGACCTATAGACTTAATGCGCCACACGGTCACTGAACGACGGACAAAAGTAGGACATGCACTACTTTTGACAGAATGGACGAACAAAACCGTTAAAACAACGGAAGTGTGCATGGCCCCATAGAAATGAATGGGTTCAGGGTGCTATCTGTTAAAAAACACGAATAGCACCCTGAAGAAAAAAACTGAAGTGGGCATGAGGCCTTAATAGAAACAAAATAGTATTCAGGGCTGGATATTTACATTAAGCATAATTATATCCTACTGTATGTGCTGTGTCATTGAAGAGTGTGAATCTAAAACTTAAATAACAAAATATTATTATATGTTCCTATTTGTGTAATCATTATTAGTTTTATCTTTTTTCCATGATGAAAATAATTGTATATATCAAGGATTTTCCTCTTAATTAAATTTGAAGTTTTACTCTTCTGTTTTATCCCTACAGACAATTTCACCTAAGTAATTACACAAGTATAATTATTTTAATTTGTGATCTGATCATGATTTATTGAATACAATATTAAATAATGTGCTGGGTTTCTAGGTCAGCCTTTGCTGGAAGTGAGCTAATTAGGAGATTAACTTACATCTTTATATAACTTATGACAAGTATATATATATGGATAAATATGAAATAGATACATATACGATACATAGATAGATAGATAAACAGATAGATATAGATAGATAGATAGATAGATAGATAGATAGATAGATAGATAGATAGATAGATAGATAGATAGATAGATAGATAGATAGTTTTCTCTATCTAAAACCAATTATACATAAATTATCAGAAGATATGTATGCCACTGAGAACTCAATTACCAAGATAACGATGCACCTTTTAATATTGAGTCTCTCAAGTTGTGATAAATGTTGGCATTATTATATTATGCATTATTGCATTTCCATTATTATATGTCTTATTTGTTGACCCTACGATATAGGTGAAGTCAATCCGGCAAGTGGTTGTACCACAAATTGGCACAATTTTAGAATTTAACAATCTGAAGAAGAATGAAAAGCAAAAAAGCGGCAACTCACCATCCTGCATTAAAATCCTTTTATTTCAGCGTATAAAACATCCATGGGTGGGAGGTCTAACACCTCCTGACTGATGAGTAGAACCCTAGTGGTTGCAATGGGACCACTGTATTAAAGTCAGTAGAAAATTATGCAGACAGGACATATAATAGAGTATGCTGAAAAGTGGTACCCACAGACTACTATGCATCAAATTTATATAGCTAATATAAACTTTATTGGGGCAGAGGGGTAGACACTTACCATAGTACTTCTGCTGGCCTATGTAATGGCGCTCCAGTGGTCCTATTGTAACCACTAGGGTTCTACACATCAGTCAGGAGGTATTGATTTCAGTGGGTCAATCATAGCCACTAGGATTCTATGCATCAGTTAGTACTCACACGTACATCCCTCTTAGAATCATACATCCTCTGAATACCATGTTGCATTATGTCATACCAATGACCAGTGCCAGCTCCAGGTTTATGTGGGCCCTTGGTAGCGCCACACAGCCCCCCCTTCCTTGTAGTGCCACACAACCCCCCTGGTAGTGCCACAAAGCCCCCCTCCCAGGTAATGCCACACAGCCTCCCTCCCTGGTAGTGCCACACAGCGCCCCTCCCTGGAGGTAGCGTCTTTGGTGCTCCCTTAGCTTCAGGAGGAGCCCCTTATGTCACTGTCAATATATGGACAGTGTTGTCAGGGGCAGTGTTCTCATAGTCCTGAGCAGAGCGATACTAGTACTCTGCCTGGGACTCCTGCTCTGCTCCTGACATCACTGTCCATATATAGATAGTGATGTCCGGAGCAGAGCTGAAGTCCTGGGCAGAGTGCTAGTAAAGGCTCTGCTCCGGTACTCCGGCTCTGGGGAAGTCCCTGACATCACTGTTCATATATGGATAGTGATGTCAAGGGCAACCCCAGAGCCAAAGTCCCGGGCAGAGCACTACTAGCACTCTACCTGGGACACTGCACTGCTCCTGACATCACTGTCCATATATGGACAGTGATGTCAGGGGCTTCTCCAGAGAAGGAGTCCCGGAGCAGAACCACTTCAAGCATTCTGCCTGGGACTCCTTCTCTACTCCTGGCATCACTGTCCATATATGGGTCACATATAGCGTCAACCCCAGAGCCAAAGTCCTGGGCAAAGCGCTACTAGCACTCTGCCTTGGAGTCTGTAGCCTAGTAAATGACAGAGTAGGGAGCTACCTCCCTGCTCTGACATGGCCTTCAATAGTATCTGCATCCTAAGGACGCAGATACTATTGAACGTGGCGTCGCTACCACTGTAGCAGCCATAGCGGCTGCTAGCAGAACCACATTAAATGGATAATATTTGATGTCGAGAGTGATTCAATTGCGAAACAGCTAGAAGAAAATGCTTTATGTGAGAAATTTTTAGTAAGTGCATTTAGATTTGAACACATCTTTTGGATTGGTCATTAGACCATAATGGACGTAGGTAATCCAAAATAGCAGCCCTGTAATATTGCAGATTAGAAGGGCAACTGAGACCACCTAATTCGGGGTGCAGATGTAAAATGTCTGCTTTGATCCTTGATCTCTTTTTCTTCCATAGGAATTGTAAGATTAATCTATGGAGCTGCTTTAGGTATGAAACAGGAATGAACACTGGTCTATACAGAATAAATAAAGTGTTTCTGGAAGAAGTATCATTTTTAGGCCTTATTCACACGGACGTGTCCATTTTGTGCGCGCAAAAAATGCTGCGTTTTGCGCGCGCAAAAGGTCCGTGTGTCATCAGCATATGATGCGTGGCTGCGTGATTTTCGCGCAGCCGCCATCATTATGACACTCTGTTTTTATGTTTGTAAACAGAAAAGTACATGGTGCTTTTCTGTTTTCATTCATTCATTTTACTGATGTTGCGCGAATCACGTGCGGCAACCAGAAGTGCTTCCGTGTGCCGAGCGCGATTTGCATGCACCCATTGACTTCAATGGGTGCGTGCAGCGCGAAACACGGCCAAATATAGGACAAGTCGTGCATTTCACGCAGCGCACATACACTGCGTGAAATTCACTGACGGTCTGAACGGCCCCATTCAATAACATAGGTCAGTGCGACGTGCGTGATTTCCACGCGCGTAGCACAGACGTATTATACGTTCGTGTGAATAAGCCCTTACTGCAGCTATTTTGCCTAACCACAAGATACCTTGAGTTCGAAGGTTATCTGGGTCTGTTTTAATTGTTGCCAACAGAGGAAGGAAGTTGGAGTTAAATAGATTTGTAGGGGGATGTAAGTTTGATCCCTAAATAGGACAGTTCGTCCTTAACCAAAAGGAAATTGTACTTGTTTGCTAAGAAGTTCCTTTGTTTTAGAGGGATACTAAGATTAAGAATTTGACACTTGCGAAGATTAATCTTATAATACGAGACCCTCTTGAAATGTTGGATCAATGACAGATCTGTCTGCAATGTTTGCCATGAAATATCAGGATTTGAATGTACAATTAAAACGTCATCCGCAAATAAACCAATTCGATGTTCCTCGTTTTATTTCTAATATTATTATGGAATATGTATTGGTATAGCAGAGTAGAATTTTTTTTTTTTTTAAACTGAGTGGTCCCAGGAACACAAGATGTATATGCGCGTGTGTGCAAATGTGCGTTTTATATACGTCTTGCATTATTTTATATAAGGAATACGTATGATACATAATTTACAGATTATACAATCAGCTAGCCACCAATAATATCTATAAAACTACAGCCCAGATACTGCAAGTGTTGGATAAAGTGCATCATTTGAAATCATCACTGGCTTACAATATGTTCTTTGATTGAATTCAAATAAAAAACAAATTGCATTGATACAGTAAGGCCCCATGCACACGACCGTGCCCGTAATCATGGTCCGTAATTACGGGCACGGCCGGCAGCAGACAGCCGCAGACAGTCGCCCGCATTTGCAGACCGTGCTCCCATTATAATGTAAGGGAGAACGGTGCGTAAAATAAAAAAATAGGACATGTCCTATTTTTACGCAAGGTTTCTACGGCACAGGCACCTTCTATATGGGAATGTGTCCGTCGGCCATAGAAATGAATGGGTCCATAATTACGGACCGTTAATTACAGACAAAATCTACGGTCGTGTGCATGGGTCTTAAATCTCCCGCATGCTATCCTTTAGAAATAACACAAATGCTGGCAAATTGCTGCATGAGACTTGGGAATTCCATAGTAGACTGTTCTTGTACCAGGATCTTTCTGATTGAGGCAGTAGTGGTATACAGATAATGGAACCGATGAGAAGTACAGAGGGGCTAAAAACAATTCTAACTGCAATATATAACATGGACACAAGATGGCAGCCTTGCTTTTTAAATGTGCACATCTATGTACTTAAATATAGATTCCGGGCATCTGATCGGGCAGTTAAACCAAAACAGTAAATGTCTTGATTTCTGTTATTAGTTTAAAAAGACAACTAAAAACTATATTGAAAACATACATTATAGTGAGTTCAAAGTTCAAAAACTAGCATGTATAAATATTGTTTTTTTCCCCATGAACGTTTTATCTGTGCAAAAAGTAGAAAAAAATTGATGACAGCATTCAATGCCAAATTTCAATATCATGCGATAACCTCAGAATAACATCCAACAATAAAATAAAAAATAGAAGCACTCACTTGATGCATAGTAAATATAATGGTTTATAATCCGCTCGTGCAAACGTTGCACGACCAGATATAAAAACACTATATTTATTTGTATCAAGACGTGAGTGCTGTCTATTTTTATTTTATTGTTAGATCAATCTTTTATCCGTGAACATTTTATTGGCTGTGTGCCATATTTATAGGAGTCTTAGAAATGCATATTTACGTTGCCTTACATCTACCAGTAATTGGTAAAGGGCACAGCGCATTGCAATGAAGGGTATAAGGATATATTGTACAAATGTTTTAGGTATGTGTTTCTTAATACATCACTTATTTGTACTATATACTTATCTAGAGCACAATAAATGATATGTTGTGACATTTAAAGGGTAAATAATCTTTCAAAAAACTTCTGACATGTCATAGTGACATGTCAAAAGTATTGATCGTTGGGGGTCTGAGCACTGAGACCCCCACATCTGAACATGGCCAAAGGCCACTGTCACACGGCAATATTTTGGTTAATATTTTACATCCGAATTTGAACAAATCTCATCTACACGCTGCCGAAAAAATATTTACCGATAAACCAATTATAGATTGACCGGTGGTGCGGTTTTTTAATTTGCAACATTCACTGCTTTTCTGTTGTGGGTTTTCTCCATTGAATTCATAGCAAATGTTGAGATTTTTGCAGCGGAAAAGCTGCGTTTTCGCCACAAAAATCGCAATTTAGAAATAATTTTTTTTTTTGTTTGCAGGGTTAACCCAGGCCGTCCTGGAAGAGAATAGAAGAAAGTGTCGCAATGACAAGAGAGAACGGGGTAAGTATGAACGTTTTTATTTTTCAACCACTGTTTTCCGCAGCGGAGATTCTGCCTGAATAACTGCACCACAATTTGGTGCGGAATTCCCTGTGGGTTCCAGGACGGATACACTTTGTGCTTTTAAACAGCGTTACCGCCTTGTGTGAACATGGCCACACAGAGAAAACGTATAATGGAAAGATTTGCTCCTCTTCCGTGATTTGGATCCACTTCTAGTTTTAGCTTTCAAATACTAACCAAAGTACTTCCGTGTAAAAGTGGCCTTGGGGTCACACGTAGCTTTACAAAGTAAGCCTATAGGAAAAATATTCCGCAACGCACGAAAATGAGAAATCTCTCTGATTTGCGGAATATTTTTCACATTGGTCATTGTACAGTTTTCTGCAGCTTATTTTTACGCTGCAGAAATACGCTGCGTGTGACTGTACTCTGGGGATACAATCATCTGTCACAGGGTTTTTTTAAAAGTTCTTTGCAACACTTGAAAAATGCTGCAGTTCTGCAGAAATAGTTGAAAAAAAAGACATGTCAAGGAAGCCCAGCTCTTTACAGCTGAGTGAGCGGTGTACGGGCTCATAGACTTTCTATTGACCGCTTGCTCGGCCTTCCGAGAAAAGCCGATCAGAAACAAAGCAACACAGCGATCACCAGAGCACTTCCTCCGCTTCATTTTAGCAATCGGTAAGGGTCTCAGTGCTCGGACCCCCACCAATCAAAACTTCTGACATCTGACTATGACATGTTAAAAGTTTTTTGAAAGTTTAATTACTCTTTAAGCTTTTTTGAGAAGTGAAAAACAGGCTCTAATCCTGGCAAATAACGGGATTTTTTGTTTGTGCCTGGGTTTTTCCATTTCAGGCATTGCTGGCGTCCACTTTGCATTGCCAAACTAGGGAAAGGAAACACCTGTTCTTGTGATAGGTGAGGTCCAAGAGGAGGGGCCCTCATCTATCCTGGATTTGTGGCATATTCTGTGGGTATGTCATACATTTTTGAGACGAGAAAAAACATTTAAGTTACTAGATTTTATTCTATATACCGTATTTTTTGGACTATAAGACGCAGATTTTAGCAAGAATAAATCGTTCTAAAAAGTTCCTGCGTCTTATAGTCAACATTTAAGGGACCCGGCAGCCCCGGGCCCCATGACCACTTCTTACTTAACCTCTTCGCGACCCATGATGTGCCGGCGCATCACGGAGGGGGGAGGAGATGATGTTTGGACTGTAGTGGGCTCACGCGCTGAGCCCGCTCCATACACTGCAGGTGTCAGCTGTTGTCAACAGCTGATACGCTGCTCTAATGGTCAGGAACAGCGATGGCGCTGTTCCTGGTCATTGAAGTAGTTAAATGCCATGATCAATAGCGAGCTACGCTGTTTCCGGAACTCTGTAGCTAAGCAGCGTACATGGTCAAGTTACGGAAACAGCGTAACTCGCAGAGCTACGCAGTTTCCATAACTCCCATAGAACTGAATAGTATTTACGGAAACAGCGTATCATGCTACGCTGCTTCTGTAACTGCCATTCACTACTATGGGAGTTATGGAAACTGCGTAGCTCAGAGAGTTACGCTGTTTCCGTAACTCATCTATGTATTGCAGTGTATTGTACCATCAATCTAATGATCGTTGGTACAAGTCCCCTAGGGAAACTAATAAAATGTGTAAAAAAAAAAAGTTAGATACATTTTCAGGAGTATAAGAAAATATTAAAAGTTAAAAAAAACCTTTTCCCATTTTTCCCCAAGCACAATGTAAAAATAATAAAAAATAAAATTTTTATCACTGCGTCTCTAAAAGTCTGAACTATTACAATACAGCATTATTTGACTCACACGGTGAACGGATTAAAACATTTTTAAAACCCCGGAATCGTTGATTCTTGGTCATAATGAAATAAAAAAAATCGTATGTACCAAAAGATGGTGCCAATAAAAACTGCAGCTCGTCCCGCAAAAAAATCAGCCCTTACACCGCTCAAATGATAAAAAAATATAAAAGTTATGGCTCTCAGAATGTGGTAAAACAGAACAATTTTTTTTTTTAACAAATAGTTTTTTCTTTGTAAAAGTAGTAAAATAAGAACTTTTTTTCTATTTTCTGTCGGCTAAAACCTGGGTGCTTCTTATAGTCTGAAAAATATGGTACATATATATATATATATATATATATATATATATATATATATATATATAAATGTGAGTATAATAAAGCATATTAAAAAGCAGACAGCAAAAATGCAGACACTAAAAGAGCTAGGGATGTTTAAGCTACTGCAAAGCAGGCAGATCTGCTTACTTTTTCTCTTAATGGTCTTCAGATCTTTAGCTGAAGGGATGAAAGCAGGTTACAAAAGTACGTTATTTCGCTTCATTATCACTATGTATTGCGATGCAATTTCTACCATTTAGGCTCTATTCATATCTGTGTTGGAGACTCCATTGCAGATCCCGTCAAAAATAACAGAAAAAACTGTACAGCATGCTGCACTATTTTTTTCCGGTAATACTACAGAAAC
Source organism: Rhinoderma darwinii (assembly GCF_050947455.1). Classification (NCBI taxonomy): domain Eukaryota; kingdom Metazoa; phylum Chordata; class Amphibia; order Anura; family Rhinodermatidae; genus Rhinoderma; species Rhinoderma darwinii. The sequence goes on from NC_134690.1 coordinate 240,655,873, forward strand.
CATGGCGAAAACCAGACCGAACCCATTAAAGTCCATGGGTTTCATCGGGCGCTGTTGATTATGCAACAGATCCGTCTTCAGTTTTTCTTGTTTTTCTGTTCCTTTGACGGACTGGAAAAACTAACACAGATGTGAACATAGCCTTAATATATGCAGTTTAGGCACCAAGACTCAACTGGTTTATATTATTTAATATATTATCATATTCATGTTACTGCAGTTAAAGAGGTTCTCCAGATATCTATAGCCTATATTTCTAGTGATCTATCTATCTATCTATCTATCTATCTATCTATCTATCTATCTATCTATCTATCTATCTATCTATCTATCTATCTATCTATCTGTAAAGGATCTGCCAGGCACAGCTTCTGTGTCAACGCCCATAGGTAATCAGTTTGCACCTGCTTCTATGTCTGTGAGACTGACTCCATCTTCCACCACTCAGGATCGCAGGCTTAGGAGTGGGAGAGCCTATCACAGCCTGGCCAGACGGAGCTAGCTCCCGCCCTCTGTCTATTTATACCTGCCTTTCCTGTTCCTCCTTGCTTGTGATTCTTCTCGTTTGGTTTCCTGGCCCTGCTGCAGCTTCTGAACTATTTGACCCTGCTTCATACTACCCTGGCTTACTGACTATTTGACCCTGATTCATACTACCCTGGCTTACTGACTACTCTCCTGCTCTGCGTTTGGTACCTCGTACACTCCTGGTTTGACTCGGCTTGTTCACTACTCTCCTGCTCTGCGTTTGGTACCTCGTACACTCCTGGTTTGACTCGGCTCGTTCACCACTCTTGTTGCTCACGGTGTTTCCGTGGGCAACTGCCCCATTTCCCTCAGCTTTGTATACCCGTGTCTGTTTGTCTGTCGTGCACTTACTGAGCGTAGGGACCGTCGCCCAGTTGTACCCCGTCGCCTAGGGCGGGTCGTTGCAAGTAGGCAGGGACTGAGTGGCGGGTAGATTAGGCCTCACTTGTCTGTTTCCCTACCCCCGTCATTACATAATCACAAGCCCTATACCTAGTCTACCCTGGTCCCTCACACTACTATGGACCCCCTTGAGACCCTGGCTCAGCAAATGCAGGGTCTCTCCCTACAGGTCCTGGCCCCGGCTCAGAGGGTCAACCAGCCTGACGCTACCATGGTAGTGCCCCTCACCTCACCTCTTGAACCCCACCTCAAGTTGCCTAACCGGTTCTCAGGGGACCGGAAGACTTTTCTCTCCTTTCGGGAGAGTTGTAGGCTCTCTTTTCGCTTAAAGACTCACTCCTCAGGATCTGAGAGCCAGCGGGTGGGTATAATTATGTCCAGGAAGGGCCCCAAGAATGGGCCTTCTCCTTGGCTCCTGACACCCCTGAACTTTCTTCCGTTGATCTTTTCTTTTCTGCTCTCGGACTCATTTATGACGAGACTGACAGGACTGCCTTTGCCGAGGGTCAGCTGGTGACCTTACGTCAGGGTAAGAGACCTGTTGAGGAGTATTGTTCTGACTTTAGGAAGTGGTGCGTAGCTTCTCGGTGGAATCACCCTGCCTTAAGGTGCCAGTTTAGGTTGGGTCTGTCGAACGCCCTGAAAGACCTGATAGTTAGCTATCCCTCTTCTGATTCCCTAGACCAGGTTATGGCTTTAGCGGTACGACTTGACCGACGTCTCAGGGAACGACAACTTGAACGTTTTTGTGTTTTCCCCTCTGACTCCCCCATGATGCCTCCCGAGGTCCCGTTGCTTCGCTCCTCCACAGAAGACTCGGAGGTATCTATGCAACTTGGGGCCTCCGTGTCCCCCCGACAACGTAGAGAGTTCAGCAGGAAGAATGGTCTCTGCTTCTATTGTGGGGATGACAAGCACCAAGTGAACACCTGTCCTAGGCGTAAGAACTTCCGTGCCTAAGTGATCATCGGGGAGGTCACTTGGGCGCACAGGTATTTCCCGTAAATATGAAACGTAATAAAATCTTGCTTCCCATTCAGGTCTCTTTTGGTGGTAGGTCTGCTACCGGCAGTGCCTTTGTGGAATCAGGGTCTTCTGCTAATATCATGTCTGTGGAATTTGCTATGTCTCTAGTTATGCCTTTGATTGATTTGCCTAAACCTGTCCCGGTAGTGGGTATCGACTCCACTCCTCTTGCTAATGTTTTTTTTACACAGCATACCCCTGTTTTTGAACTCCTTGTTGGTTCCATGCATTTGGAGCAGTGCTCTGTACTGTTGATGCAGGGATTATCGTCCGATTTGGTTTTAGGCCTTCCCTGGTGCAGTTGCATAATTCCACGTTTGACTGGAATACTGGGGAGCTTACCAAATGGGGTAATGAATGCTTGATGTCATGTTTTTCTGTTAATTCTATTTCTCCCCCTGAGGAGGTGAACACGCTACCTGAGTTTGTTCAGGACTTCACTGATGTTTTCTCTAAGGAGGCCTCCGAAGTGTTACCTCCTCATAGAGAATACGATTGCGCTATCGATTTGGTACAAGGAGCTAAGCTCCCTAAGGGTAGGATATTTAATCTCTCTTGTCCCGAACGTGAAGCCATGAGAGAGTATATCCAGGAATGCCTGGCCAAGGGTTACATTCGCCCCTCTACTTCTCCGGTAGGTGCTGTCTTCTTCTTCGTAGGGAAGAAGGATGGTGGTCTTAGGCCATGCATTGACTACCGTAACTTGAATAAGGTCACTGTAAGGAACCAGTATCCCCTTCCTTTGATTCCTGATCTCTTTAATCAGGTTCAAGGGGCCCAATGGTTCTCTAAGTTTAATCTACGGGGGGCGTATAACCTTATCCGCATCAAAGAGGGGGATGAGTGGAAGACTGCGTTTAACACGCCCGAAGGTCATTTCGAATACCTCATCATGCCCTTTGGGTTGTGTAATGCTCCCGCGGTCTTCCAGAATTTCATAAATGAGATTATAAGAGATTACCTGGGGGTATTTCTTGTAGTGTACCTTGATGACATACTTGTGTTTTCCAAGGACTGGTCCTCCCACATTGAGCATGTCAGGAAGGTTCTCCAGGTCCTTCGGGAAAACAAACTGTTTGCTAAGACCGAAAAATGTGTGTTTGGGCTGCAGGAGATACTATTTTTGGGTCAAATCCTCATTCCTCATGAATTCCGCATGGACCCCGCCAAGGTCCAGGCTGTGGCGGAATGGGCCCAACCTGCCTCACTGAAAGCATTACAGTGTTTCTTGGGGTTCGCTAATTTTTACAGGAGATTTATTGCTAACTTCTCGGTCATCGCTAAGCCTCTTACGGACCTCACTCGCAAAGGTGCTGATCTCCTCCACTGGCCTCCTGAGGCTGTTCAGGCTTTTGAGGTCCTTAAGAAGTGCTTCATCTCGGCCCCGGTGCTGGTTCAGCCCAACCAAGTGGAGCCATTTATCGTGGAGGTTGACATATCCGAGGTGGGAGTGGGGGCTGTCTTGTCCCTGGGTACCAGGTCCCTCACCCATCTCCGTCCCTGTGCCTACTTCTCCAGGAAGTTTTCGCCCACTGAGAGCAACTATGATATTGGCAACCGCGAACTCTTAGCCATTAAATGGGCATTTGAAGAGTGGCGCCACTTCCTGGAGGGGGCTAGGCACCAGGTAACGGTCCTTACCGACCACAAGAATCTGGTTTTCCTAGAATCTGCCCGGAGGCTAAACCTGAGACAAGCTCGATGGGCGCTATTTTTTACCAGATTCAACTTTTTGGTTACCTATAGGGCTGGGTCTAAAAATATTAAGGCTGATGCACTGTCGCGTAGCTTCATGGCCAGCCCTCCTTCGGAGGAAGATCCTGCTTGTATTTTGCCTCCAGGTATAATCATTTCCTCTATTGATTCTGATTTAGTCTCTGAAATTGCGGCTGATCAAGGTTCAGCTCCCGGGAACCTTCCTGAGAACAAGCTGTTTGTTCCCCTGAAATTCCGGCTAAGGGTACTTAGGGAAAATCATGACTCCGCACTATCTGGTCATCCAGGCATCCTGGGTACCAAGCACCTCATTACCAGAAACTATTGGTGGCCCGGGTTGCCTAAAGACGTTAAGGCCTACGTCGCCGCTTGTGAGGTTTGTGCTAGGTCCAAGACTCTCAGGTCCCGACCAGCGGGCTTACTTCGTTCTTTGCCCATTCCCCAGAGACCTTGGACCTATATCTCCATGGATTTTATCACCGATTTGCCTCCATCTCAAGGCAAGTCGGTGGTGTGGGTTGTAGTAGACCGCTTCAGTAAGATGTGCCACTTTGTGCCCCTCAAGAAACTACCCAATGCTAAGACGTTAGCTACCTTGTTTGTCAAACACATCCTGCGTCTCCATGGGGTCCCTGTCAATATTGTTTCGGACAGAGGGGTACAATTTGTTTCATTGTATTGGAGAGCCTTCTGTAAAAAGTTGGAGATTGATCTGTCCTTCTCCTCTGCCTTCCATCCTGAAACTAATGGCCAAACTGAGAGGACTAATCAGTCTCTAGAACAATATTTAAGGTGTTTTATCTCTGACTGTCAATATGATTGGGTCTCATTCATTCCCCTCGCCGAATTTTCCCTTAATAACCGGGTCAGTAACTCGTCAAGGGTCTCCCCCTTTTTCTGTAATTTTGGGTTTAATCCACGGTTCTCCTCCGTTTCACCTGGTAGTTCCAACAATACCGAGGTAGAGGTCGTTCATCGGGAACTGTGCACAGTCTGGGCCCAGGTTCAGAAGAACCTAGAGGCGTCCCAGAGCATACAAAAAACTCAGGCAGATAGAAGACGTTCTGCTAACCCCTTGTTTATGGTCGGGGATCTGGTGTGGCTATCGTCAAAGAACTTGCGCCTTAAGGTCCCGTCCAAGAAGTTTGCTCCCCGGTTTATAGGGCCGTACAAGTTCATTGAAGTCCTCAATCCTGTCTCCTTCCGACTGGAGTTGCCCCATCTTTTCGAGTACACGACGTGTTTCATGCCTCCCTCCTTAAACGCTGCTCCCCGTCCTTGGCTCCCTCGAGGAAACCTTCTGTCCCCGTTCTCACCCCTGAGGGGGTGGAATTCGAGGTGGCCAAGATTGTGGACAGCAAGATGGTCCAAGGCTCCCTCCAGTACCTGGTCCATTGGAGAGGATACGGGCCTGAGGAGAGGACTTGGGTACCCGCCCGGGATGTTCACGCTGGGGTATTGGTCAGGAGGTTCCACATTCGTTTCCCCAATAAACCAGGTCCACCTAGAAAGGGTCCGGTGGCCCCTCATAAAAGGGGGGGGGTACTGTAAAGGATCTGCCAGGCACAGCTTCTGTGTCAACGCCCATAGGTAATCAGTCTGCACCTGCTTCTATGTCTGTGAGACTGACTCCATCTTCCACCACTGAGGATGGCAGGCTTAGGAGTGGGAGAGCCTATCTGTCTATTTATACCTGCCTTTCCTGTTCCTCCTTGCTTGTGATTCTTCTCGTTTGGTTTCCTGCCCCTGCTGCAGCTTCTGAACTATTTGACCCTGCTTCATACTGACACTGGCTTACTGACTACTCTCCTGCTCTGCGTTTGGTACCTCGTACACTCCTGGTTTGACTCGGCTCGTTCACCACTCTTGTTGCTCACAGTGTTTCCGTGGGCAACTGCCCCATTTCCCTCAGCTTTGTGTACCCTTGTCTGTTTGTCTGTCGTGCACTTACTGAGCATAGGGACCGTCGCCCAGTTGTACCCCGTCGCCTAGGGCGGGTCGTTGCAAGTAGGCAGGGACTGAGTGGCGGGTAGATTAGGGCTCACTTGTCTGTTTCCCTACCCCCGTCATTACACTATCTATCTATCTATCTATCTATCTATCTATCTATCTATCTATCTATCTATCTATCTATCTATCTATCTATCTATCTATCTATCTATCTATCTATCCCATATCTATCTATCTATCTATCCCATATCTATCTATCTATCTATCTATCTATCTATCTATCTATCTATCTATCTATCTATCTATCTATCTATCTATCTATCTATCTATCTATCTATCTATCTATCTCATATCTATCTATCCCATATCTATCTATCTATCTATCTATCTATCTATCTATCTATCTATCTATCTATCTATCTATCTATCTATCTATCTATCTATCTATCTATCTATCTATCTATCTATCCCATATCTATCTATCTATCTATCTATCTATCTATCTATCTATCTATCTATCTATCTATCTATCTATCTATCTATCTATCTATCTATCTATCTATCTATCTATCCCATATCTATCTATCCCATATCTATCTATCTATCTATCTATCCCATATCTATCTATCCCATATCTATCTATCTATCCCATATCTATCTATCCCATATCTATCTATCTATCTATCTATCTATCTATCTATCTATCTATCTATCTATCTATCTATCTATCTATCTATCTATCTATCTATCTATCTATCTATCTATCTATCTATCTGTCTGTCTGTCTGTCTGTCTGTCTGTCTATATATCTATCTCATATCTAACTATCTATCCCAGTATCATTTGGTTACACTATGGTCTAAAAATGAGATACCCATATGAATGCTTAGCCGCAAATGACAGCAGCAAAGGTAATACGGTTGTACTATCAAGCATGTGGCTGAAATGGCCTTCTTCGACCATTTTCGGCTCATTGTTTTAAGATACTACTCTAACTTTAATGCAGCTGCTGTCTGCAATAAAGTGAGCGGTTATGGGGTTTTTCGGTTGGTTGTCGGATGAAACTATGCATGTATGGCATTATCATCAATTACAGCCGATCAGTGGCAACTGATCGGCTGTAATTGATGATAATGCCATACATGCATAGTTTTTTTAAACTACGTCCCTGATCTCCTGATTCAGTCTGGCATGTTGATGGTCGGATTACTCATAAGATCAACCACATTGTGGCCAATCCTAAACTTAGGAGTATGGCCAGCTTTAGAAACAGCAGCTCCCACCAGGTAGTACTCAGCACAGCCATGTATTACATGTAATATTCTTTTGAAGTGTCGCTCAGTAACACTACAGTTCCCCTAAATTGGCTGTTAAGGGAGAAATGTGTCCCCCTCTACCATATCGGAAGCCTGACAAGTGGTGATCAACTGATCACTGAAGTGGCTACCTTTTAAAAAGGAGTTGTCGTATTGAAACATAGAATTGAAAAAGGATATTGAAGGCAAATGAAACAAAATCAGTAATAGATGACAAGCATATACCTAAATTTCCACTAATGAGTCATAATTGGTAAAAAGATGGATGAGAAACTAATGGGACTGGATAGGTATGTTAGCTGCTAATGATGCTTTTAACATGTGATAAGATCTGAAAATCGATCATGCCGCTTACCTGCTTTCTTTTCTTCCTTCTTTTCTTTAGCTGAAATATAATACGAGCATATATGTTTCAAACCAATATTTTTTTAATTATTTTTTTTTATATTACTTTTTATTTCCAAAGTTTTACAACTTTACTGCATAATAACCAATGCATCAAAGATAAGTACATTTACAGTAATAACATAAAGTAGGGAGGATATCGTTCAATTATTTAGATAGAGTTAATAATTCCTTCCCTATTCTTTTCCTTTCCTTTCCCTATTCTTTTCTTTTTCTTTCCCCTCCCACCCTGATTCCCCACGAGCTCCCGTGCAAATAAAAAAAAAAATAAATAAATAAAAAATAAAAAAATAAATAAAAAAAAATATATATATACACATAAATATATATATATATATATATATATATATATACACACATATATAAATATATATATATATATATATATATAAAAACACCCAACAAACGGAAAATTAGAAAATCCATTAGAACTTCATAAGTGGAAATTTTTTAATGCAAGGATTCTATTGGTCCACAAAGAGTATATTTTTCTCTTTTAAACAGGAAAGTCTATGCTCGATGTGTATAAATTTAATTACTCTCGCCTCCCAAGCTTTTACGGACGGGAAAGCTGAAGAGAGCCACCTTGCTTCTACTTCAAACCAATATTCAGTGTTGTATCTGAGATTAGAGAACACTGCACAGTCATTGTGGAGCTAAAATTATTATTTTATGTTAATAAATAGTCAAGCATACAGATTGAAAGGTAAGCAATGATACTGATTTACTTTGGGTAACTGGTCATGTTAGGATTAGAGATGAGCTAATTTCTTTACCTGATTCAAGCTTTGCCTATTTGCAAATCGAGTCAAAATTCCCTGTCCATTAGGGTGCATTTATTGAATCGATAACTGTATATTAGGTTTGAGATCTGTTGTTGCCGAATTTAGGAGAATCGAATGGATTCTATTATCATTTTCTATGAACTGACAGACATCTAGTCAGAAATTAGACATGAGCTAAACAATAAATAATAGGGTTAGGATAAATAAAACTTATAAAACTGTAGCTTAGTGCAGCACTATGGAAATGGAATGCATTTAGGGAACTTAATACTCCTCAAAATATGTCAATATTATAGTATCTTTTTCTTTAAACAGTAAAATCCAGTAAAATTTATCTATTAGAAAAAATTACTTATATATATATGAATAATATATATATATATTTTTATATGTATATACATACATATATATATATATATATATACATACTATTCATTAAGCTGCAAAACTTGTTTGTGTTTTAAAGAATGAAATTCACATTCTGCATGTAGTGAGTGTAATATAGAACAGCATTCAATTTGAAACCTTTCATGAAGGTGCTTCACGCTTCATTCTGAAATTGCTCATTTTATAAATCATCTTTGGAACTGAAAATAGCATCCCATATTACTTCAGCTCTTACAAAATGGGTGAAGAAAATGATCAAGTCACAAAATTTGATAGGAAAAAAAAAAGAAACAGGTATGACACATGGAAATTGAATGTCTTGTATATCCAAAAGCTTAGTCAAGAGATTTTAATAAAATTCCAAATGTGTTTCAGCTGATAAAACATGTGGAAAATCAATGTAGAAATATTCTATGATTTCAATTTGTGCTGAACACTTATTAAAAATTGCTTTCTTTAGATGATGTTATATGGCTGAGTAGAAATCCGGCGCTCACTGAATCTCCTGGAGTTGCGTCATTTCGAGATGGCCGGGTTATCTCTTTATGACATATTCTCTAGGATATTTCTCTGAGTTGTGTTCAGCATTCAATGTTTGCTGAGCAATACATGTCAAAAAAAGTAAATGTAACAGAAATGATCTGAGGAGATGACAGCAGGAAGAGATAAACTTCTTAAATAACATTTTCAATAAGCTGCTGTTATTTCTCTATTTTTACTTCTAACTCGGGTCGGAGAAAGTTGCAGAGAGAGCTAATAAAAGTTGTACTTTCCGTAGAGAACAAGAAATCCATATATTGATCAGGTGCTAGTTACCATATTTTCAGGGCTTAGGGGAATAATGGAAACCAAGTCAGAGATGAGAACAACACTCTCCTGAGGACCAGCCATCTTGGGCACCCACATGAATTGTATTTTGCTTTTATATATAGGAAGTTAACATAAACCATACGCGTACGTGTCCTGGTATCTGTGCTATTGAATAGTAGCAAATAATTGACCACAGAGAACACCAACCCCTCATGGTAAAAAGCGAACCTTAGCTTTCCCCATTTAGATTGAAGATAGCTAACAATCAGTTGACCGCTATGGGTCCAGCTACTCTAACTCGCAGAGGATAGTGGACTTGTTAACACATAAAGCGGAAACTCCTCTTTGCAGGTGCTCTCCACTGTGGCTCATGCAAGAAATCTCCCTGTATGGCAGGAATATACCCAAATGGTTCACATGAACAGGTCTTATCCAGATGCAAAACCCCTTTAAGTTTTATTATATACTGTGATGTCCTGCTGGACAATATCAGTCTTTACCTATATACACATAAGATAGTTTGGAGCGCTACTGTAGGTTACATTTTTATTAGAAGACCATCCAAGTCAAGAGAATGTATACCCAGCGTATATGGCGGTAAAAAAAAAATTCTATACATATACAACGCACATATAGCCTGGACATCTGCTATTGACTCCCATGATAAAAAAAAAAGTGATATATGTATTTTGTGGGAAGCCCTTGTATTGGAATACGTATTTGACGACGCTTTCCAATACAGTTGAAAATAGGTATCTACTAATGTTGTGTATGCCAATAGAACTTTTTTCTGGGTTATAATCCCTGCATACACATCAAACGTGGTGGGAACAGAGCCTTAGAAGTTTCTAGACTGGATAGGGCTGCAGTAGTGAGTGTACCATTGTTTAGTTAAAAAATAGTATTCTCATTCATACTAAGCAGAATGATGTCTCAGTCCTTAAGGATAAAATACAAATAAATTCTAAACAGTTTCAGTGTTGTCAATAAAGGCAATAGTAGGCAGAATAGATAAAGGCCAAATACAGCTGAAAAGTGGAATAGAGGGAGACTACGTTCCTTGGATGATATTCTCTGGTTTTGAATACAATTATAGTTGTTTGTGATTTTGCAGGGACATTGTAATGGGGCTAAGTACGGTAGTGTGGGGTGGGGGGGAGGTCCAAAACAAAAGTCTCGGCAAAAAGTGGGTCCCAGTCTCAGAAAGTTTAGGGACCACTGCTCTAGTGTATAAACCTTTCATTTATTTACAGTACATTTTAGTGTGGACCAATAGGTGGTGCTGTCAGGCTAGCTATAATGCCACGTTTACCTATAAAACCTACAACATTTTGGAATGCATGCCGTATTACCTTGAATTATTTTTGGAGCCTCTTCTTTAGCTGCTGCAGCTTTCACGTGTTCTGTAAAAAAAAAGACAAATTGCTAAGCACGATATTCTATATCTTCTTTACAGGGTTTACAAGCACACATTTATTTGAAGCTGATCTTAATCTCTTTTATGTTAAGAATATATGTTATTGGAAGAATTGGAGGACTTTACCTCTAGTGTATAGAAGAAGTAATAATTTAAAAAAAATAAAGGGAAAAAGCAGCATTGTGGTAAAAGTGTCTGTATTTTTAGTGCTTTTACGAAATATTTTACTTTTACCATTACATTTTATTTTTATTTTAAGATTATTAACAAACACATTTTATTGCTAGATTTTTAGAACATGGTGTTTAGCAATGTACCGTACCCCCAGCTTTAGAATAAAAATGATTACCCAAACCACAGACACATGTAATAAGTTAATGCCTGTTCACATCAGCGTCGGCCTTCCGTTCATAAGTTACGTTCGACCTGTCCATCAATACAATACTTACTTAAGGTTTCAGTTTTTTAACAGAAACAATAGAGTAGTCGACTGCGCTATTGTTTCTGCTAAAAAAAAACCTGAAACTTTACGGAACGGAAACAAACAGAAACCAATTGCAACGGAAGCATTACCATTGAAATCAATAGTAATGCAAAAGGAATCTATGGTTTCCGTTTGGCTTTCGGTTCATCGGTTCCTCCGACTGAAAGGTCAAACGGAACCCATGAACGGAAGGCCGACGCTGATGTGAACACACCCTAACCTGTTAGGTGATATGTGCTTATGGTGCAAGCAGCTCACTGCATAACATTTTTTTATTCGTTATTTTTAGTCCCAATGTTACCGTAACAATGTGTGCCACCAGAGATGCCTCTAGACAGTCCCACAACCTCAAATGCCACCACACAATGACTAAGAGAGTGTCACCACAAATACCCCCATAGTGTCTGACACAAATCCGCTCCCCCAGAGCGTCTGCCATAGAGTTAGTGGAATGCCCAGGACTGGAAATATTTCCATTGTAGGGTGGCCTGGTGCACCTGCACCGTTTGCCCTATGGATATTGCACCCCTGTATTCAATGTAGTTGCCTAGATCCATCATTTTAGATCTAACAATCAGTTCATACTATAGTCTGATCTGAAAGTACCTGCCTGCCCCTGCTGGTATTATGTGGCACCACCTGACCAGTCAAGGATGGTGATCCAATGGCTGTTATTGATGCACTATATATTATGGTCATGGACAATTTGTATAATAGTCCTTAGCCATTGAGAAGAACAACACAAAATATATACAATCTTTCTGAAATATTAGAAGAAAAAGTAGAATTTATGTTTTTCTTTTGGTAGTAAAACCTCCACTTTATCTAAAAAAGAAGTACAATTTATTCTTCTATTGATTTACTTGTTATTTGTACAAGGCATCTAAATGAATTAGTTCAGATGATAACTACAGTCAGTGCAATACACTCAAGGCTCGAGTCGAAAAAAGTCACTGTCAAAATGCAGTCAATAATAATACCAAGGAGAACTCAATAACAGAAGAATGAAGAAATGAAAAGTAAATCATTTTAAAATTGTATATATCCAGATTTCAGGCCTGTAAAAGTCTCTTACTTTCTGGGAACAGAAACATTGATCTATAATAGACATAAGCATGAAACTGAAGATATCGTGAACATTTGTATAAACTACTATCAATATAATGAAATATTTTCTTTATTATTTCTAGATTGACTCCTTTGCAAAGTTGCACGATGATGAAATTGAGTTCTAACATCATTAAAGCTAGCCATAGATATTACGTTCTATTAGTCATCTTGCCAATTTCAATGGGATCTTCTAACACTCACCCTGAGATAAGCAGAACCTGAGATGTCGTGCAACCGCTTCTCTCCCCTCTCTAAGAAAATGACATGCTTGTTCGGCTCATTCTAATGTGCCTGATAATTGTAGAGCCATGGCTGATAGCTGTCACTCAGATTGTTGTGTCTTGTGTCTGTGGTCAGCTTAAAAGGGTTGTATAATAAAGACAACCACATTTTAAATAGAAGTAGTCCCGGTGATCAGGTGATTGCGGTGAATCCAGCTTCAGAGGAAGCTGCGTCTGGCCAGACATTTCCCCTGCAGTGGCTGCATCAGGAGGACGGTAGTATTACATCGCAATCCTTTCAAAGGCATGGATGGGCCAGGTCCACCAAAACAGAAGCCACTCATATCATCTGTCTGCACTAGCTCAGAAAAAGAAGCCCCGAGTTGGGGGATCGTCCTCTATAATGTCTATATGCCCTAATAGAGCATATGGAAATAGGTTGTTATTGTGAGATAACCCCTTTAATACTTATCTGTCAACAGTTAATATTTTAATTTTGTTGAATAATACAACCTTATTGGATATGGATATTAGTGAGTCCCGCTTATTTTCTAAACCTGAAAAATGAAAAAATGAAACGTGACATTGTGCAGATCATCTAGTCGCAGAATGCTGAAGGGTAAAGTTGAAATTGTGATCACCTGAGCTAGTTGTGCAAATGGCAGGCACAACCCTGGTGTAAGCAAACGAAGATGTGCGTCAGCTGCATTCCGACCGGTCGGCACAGTGTACCACTGCTAGTAAACAGGATCACGAAAAGGGCAAAAATTGTAACCTCTAGCAAAGCGCTGCTGACCATAAATTAGGCAATGGTAGTGATGATGTTTTGCAGCAAGTTTATTTCAGGCTACGCGCTTTGACGCTAAGTGTATGTTCACACGCAGTGAGCAAAAACGTCTCAAAATACGGAGCTTTGTGCCTCTCGCGATTTTCGCGTCATTTTTCGTGGTGTTTTTTACGGCCGTTTGTGAGCTTTTTTCAATAGAGTCTATGGAAAACGGCTCCAAAAACGTCCCAAGAAGTGTCCTGCACTTCTTTTTCGCGGCTGTTTTTTACCCTTAAAAAAACGCTTAAAAAAACGCTCTGTCGGAACAGAACGCCGTTTTCCCATTGAAATCAATGGGCAGATGTTTGGAGGTCTGCTTCCGATTTTTCGGCCATTTTTTTGGGCATTTACAGCCCGAAAAACGGCCGAAAATAGGCCTTGTGAACATACCCTTACCCAGCAACTTCCTCAGGCCAATAACACAAACAAGTAAAAGGCATGACTTATATAACTTCCAAAACCAGCCACATGACATCAAATTAGGTCAGGTGCGGTGGTTGATGGATAGAACTAAGGACCTATAAAAACAAAGGAAGCAATTCATGCGTTCATGTAGCTGAAAGCAATAGTGGCCAGTTGTGAATGACATGTATGTATAGATAAATATAATATACAAATGAAAAGATATTCATACATAAAATAATGAATGTACACATATGTAAAATATAGAAAAATATATATACAGATGTAGCTGTCTTTATCTTGACTTTTAACCCATTATATACACAGTGGCAAGATCCTTTATCTTGAGTTTTTCAATGACTTTTCAATGGCTTTTGTTGTGTGATATCTCTCTGCAGCAAGTTATCAGAGTCAAGCTAAACATGGCTACAGCCGTATAATATAAAGTAAGTAAATAAATAAATAGATCAAAATACATAAATGGACAACAAGATGGATAGCAAACAAGGTTTTGTCCATTTATTTTTATCTATTTATTTAGTTATTTATTTAATTAATTAATTAACATTATATATATTTTTTTTATATATTTTACATATCTGTACATTCATTATTTTATGTATGAATATAATTTCATTTGTATATTATATTTATATATACATACATACATGTCATTCAAAACTAAGCACTGCTATTTATTTTAGCTACATGAACACATGAATTGCTTCCTTTGTTTTTATTGGTCTTCAGTCCTGTCCATCAACGCCTTTGACCTAATGTGATGTCATGTGGCTGTGATGTCATTATCTCATTTTGGAGGTTATATAAGTCATGTCTTTTACGTATTTGTGTTATTGGCATGAGGAAGATGCTGGGTCAAAACATCATCACTACCATTGCCTAATTCATGGTCAGCAGCACTTTGATAGCGGTTCCAATTTTTGCCGTTTCCTGATCACGCTTATTTTCTGACACTTCCCCATCCCCCCTCACCGATTTGCCATATTCTTATCATTTATAGCAGGATATAGATAGCCCATATATAATTCGTAATGTTTTGGGAAAATATCTCCATTATATTGTACACTGTGATTTGCTAGTTTATAGCAATTCCTATGTTATTAATCCCACTCGTCATGTGGGGGTCACAGTTCTAGGGAAAGAAATGGTATTTTGCAGATGATTGCACTTGCTAGAGCTGTATATTGGGAGTAGAACTAGACTATTTTTGCTTGGGCATCTGCCAAACCCAAGCTGCGGTTTATTTGTGAATGCGCTGATACTGTATATTCAGGTATAAGTAAAACCATAGCAATAATTCAGTAATTAGCATTTATCTGCCTTGCACAAATTAGGCAATGAAAACAAATGCCTAATGACTAGTTTAGGATTTTATGCATACTTGCACCTTTGAGAAATAATTCTTTTAATGTGATAATGAGATATAGTTCAATTGATGTTCTTAAAATATGCTGTGCTTTACATTTCATGTACTCTATGTAGTAAAAAGGCGAATCAGGTAAATGGTAACTTGTAAAGGAATTAGTGAAATCATTTTTATGTAAGTATATAAAGTATTTTTTTCATTTGCTAATATACTACCCACCCCCAAGTTCTACATACACTATATGAACAAAACCATTTAGACACCTATACATTACAACCGACATGAGCTTCTATGACATCCCATTATAAATCCATAGGCATTACTATAGAGTTGGTTCCCCATTTGCAGCTAAAACAGCTTCCACTCTTCTGGGATGGTTTCTACAAGATTTTGGTTTGTGTCTGTGGGAATTTTTGCCCATTCATCTAGAAAAGCATTTGTGAAGTCATATACTGATGTTAGACGAGAGAGCCTGGATCGCAATCTCCGTTCTAGTTCATTCCAGAGATGTTCGGTGGGGTTTAGGTCAGGACCTGTGCGGGCCAGTCAAGTTCTTCCTCACCAAACTCACCCCACCATGCCTTTATGCACCATACTTTGTACACTGGAGCACAGTTATGCTGGAACAGAAAAGGGCCAAACCCCAAACTGTTAACACAAAGTTGGAAGCATAAAATTGTCCCAAATGTCCTGGTATTCTGAAGCATTAAGATTTCCCTTCACTGGAACTAAGGGGCCTAGACCAACCCTTGAAAAACACCCTATATCATTTATCCCCACTCCACCAAAATTTACAGTTGGCACAATACAGTCAGGCAGGTATCAATGCGCCTCAGCACTCGGCGACCCCTCTCTGTGACGCTATGTGGTCTGCCACTTCATGGCTGAGTTGCTGTGTTTCTACTTCATGGCTTCCACTCTGCAATAATACCACTCACAGTTGATCGTGGAATATCTAGGAGGTAAGTAATGAATTGAATTGTTGCAGCAGTGCATCTCATTACAGTACGCTGGAATTCAGCGATCTCTTTAGATCAAAACGGGGACCTGCAACCACTAATCCACATTCTACGCCTTCTTATCCCCTTAAGGATGCGGCCTAGTTTGGGCCTTAAGGATGCAGTAATTTGTATTGTTTTTTCATCTTCTCATTTCTAAAGTTATAACTTTTTTATTTTTTCGTCAGGATGAGTTGTATTTTTAATAGCACCATTTTGGAGTATATCTAATTAATTCAACAACTTATAGAGTTTTATTTTTACGGTATTTACCGTGTGTTATGAATGACATATTAACTTGCTTTGTGTGGTTGTTACAATTATGGTGATACAAAATTTATTCTTTATTCTTAATTTTTTAGTTTTACTATTTTTGGCACAAAAAAAGCACCTTTTTTTTTTTTTTTTTTTTTAAATAATTTGTTTTTGTGTCCCCAACTTCAGAGTGCCCAAACCGTTTTTTGATGCTTTATGAGGGCTTATTTTTTGTGGGACAAGTTGCAAAAAGTACCATTTTGGGGAACATATGAGGTTTGGAGTGTAAGATGGCCAAAAACACAGCAATTCTGCCACTATTTTTTCTTTTTTTCTGTATAGCGTTCACTGTGCGAAGTAAAAAGCTTACATGGCAGAGCTAAGGGACATTGTTAGGCCCCCAGCTGCAATTTGGTACTTCACGATCACATCGCATAGGTGCTGATGGGCTTACAGAGGGAGCCCCGTCACTCGGTGAAACCACTTAGGTGCCGTGGTCGCTATTTACCGTAGCATCTAAGGTGTTAAACGGCCAGGACCGGAGTAATCTCCAATCCCAGGCATTAGAGCGTTGAGCTCTAAATCTCCTGCTTCCCTTCTCACAGCCTAAGGGCTCATGAACACAACTGTTTATTCTTTAGTGTCCTATCAATTTTTTTGCGGCTAGCACACTGAACCATTTATTTCACAAATCCATTTTTTTGCAGATCCGTGTGTCCGTTCTGCAAGATTATTGAACATGTCCTATTCTTGTCTGTATTTGCAGTCCGCCCCTCCCACTCTACTGTATGGGTCCGCAAGGAAACAGACAGCATACGGAAGCCACTAGGATTCATGTTTTAAAGTCCAAAAATTGGAAACGGTCATGTACCTGATGTCTTAGAGTACAATAATAACAATCTACCTGTAGCCACCACTAGGGAGACTTTAGGAGTTTACTGAAGATGGAATTATTAATGAACCATTAGTAAGTTCCTCCTCATGGGGACTGCAAGCACCACAACATTTTTAACCTTTCCAAGTACAAGTTATCTTAGGCTATGTTCACATTTGCGTAATTATTTTCTGTTATGCCATAGGAACAAAAAAACAAAAAAATAACTGAAATGCCGTATCCATTATGTGAAGCATACAAATTGCACCCGACAGCACCCATTCACTATAATGGTTCTGTTGGTTTTCCATCATGTTTTCCGCCATTTTACCAGACAAAATAGCGCTGTATGCTGTGCTCTTTTGTCCAGGACTTTTGGCGAAATATGTGATCTTAGGCTGGGTTCACACGACCTATTTTCAGACGTAAACGAGGCGTATTATGCCTCGTTTTACGTCTGAAAATAGGGCTGCAATACGTCGGCAAACATCTGCCCATTCATTTGAATGGGTTTGCCGACGTACTGTGCAGACAACCTGTAATTTACGCGTCGTCGTTTGACAGCTGTCAAACGACGACGCGTAAATGGACTGCCTCGGCAAAGAAGTGCAGGGCACTTCTTTGCCACGTAATTTGAGCTGTTCTTCATTGAACTCAATGAAGCACAGCTCAAGATTTACGAGCGTCTCAGACGCCTCGTAAATTACGAGGAGGAGCATTTACGTGTGAAACGAGGCAGCTGTAAACAGTCTGTCTTTTCACACGTAAATGCCTCTCATCGTGTGAACATACCCTTAGCAGAGACTGCAATTTAGTTGTGAACGAAGCCTTGATATACAAATAAAATATGTTGCAGGAGAGGAATTTGAAAATAAAATTAACTCTAAATAACATCTTGCAACATACTTGCAGGCATAGACTCCTAAATTAGATCGCTCAGCTAAGATATTTTATCAGGCTTCTATGTCATGAATACAGTGGAATTAATAGTAATGTAACATACATTTCCTTCCACTTTGCAATCAGCCAGTTGTTTTTCCCCATAATTTTACTCTAAGGTAAATATATGTTCTGAAATGAATAAATCACATTTGATTTGTTTGGAATGACGAGACAATCAGTGTTGGCCCAGATTCTGAAAAACGTCAGTCGATAAAACCAAGTTGCTGATACAAAATGTAAATTTTTTTCCATAGTAGATCTGAGTTTTCTGATGGTGGTCAAAGTGATTTCACAGTAAAAGTTTAGGATATAGAACATGATTAATAGCGGTAGGTTGTGGTACAGTAGTACCGCATACAGGCATTACACGGAAATGGTCATAGGATCGAAAATCCTTGCATCTCACTAGTATCCCTCTGTTTATGTCTTACTTCTCTGGGAGCATATTGCTTGTACATGTGCCACACTTTCAATATACTCTTTGTAGAATGAGAGGGCAGATCTTGGGCACTGTGGTTATAGCTGATTCTGTATTTGCTTACATGAAGTACACAGGTGGATGAGTACATTGAATAGTGTAAGTGCTTGGGGTCCTCATTTCAATAAACTATTTCACTCCAGGAAACTTCTCCATATACCAATACAGCGCTCCCTCAAGTAACAATATTCATTGGTTCCGGGACGACCATTGTAACTTTAATATATTATAACTTGAGACAATAACTCTATGTAAAACCAGTAAATTGTTCTGAAGCCAACAAAATATGAATAGATGAAGATTAAGCCCCATCCCGCAAATGGAAGTAACTGTACATCCATTTTAGTGGTACATTCCTGCAATTTTTCATAAAGTTAAGTCCATGGCATAGTGTGGCAAAGAAGCTGTAACCACACCATCCATAGCGGGTGCCGGCTGTAATATACAGCCAACATCCCGGTGCAAAGGCCGAGATGGGTGTCACCTCTGATCCCTTAACCTCTAAGATGAAGCGGTCAATATCAACTATGGCATCTAGGCGTTTAGACATATCACAATGTGAAATCACCTAGTAGGACTAAAAAGGAACTAATGAAATGTATATAAAGTTTCATTTATAAAAAAAAGTGTAACAATAAACAAAATACAAAATAAAAACGATGTTTTTATTTTTATTTTCTAAAAATACACACTATTGCCACAATCATAATGACCCATATAATAAAGTAAAAATTATTTAAACCTGCATGGTGAACAACCTAAAAATAAACCACAAAAACAACAATGGAATTGCTATTTTTCCTATTCCGCGCTCAAAAAAAATAATAAATAAATCAGTAATTTATGTGTAGTCCAAAATAATTCCATTAAATAATTTGACTTGTTCCGTAAAAAAAAAAACAAGCCCAAAAACTGCTATGTTGATGGAAAAATTAAAAGGTTATGGCTATCGGAAGGCAAGTTTTAACCCCTTGAACCGCCACCATGTGTTAATACATATTTCCAAACAATATTTCAAAACATTCCCATGTATGTTTTTTTCAGATGCAGCAAAATCTATAGTCAACTTTTAAAAACAGCACATGCTATATGCTAACTACTCATTAAAGTGTCATGAGGCGGTGCCGCTATCCTGAAGAGTCACATAGTCCTGACTCCAAACCCACCTATCCATGTTTGATTGACATCCTCCTGGCTGTTCTACATCACTACCACTTGCCATTGTCTTATACATGGAGTACCGAGGTGTACTCTACAACGGCACATCCACAAGAGTGGCTGGTAGTGATGTAGAACAACCAGGAGGATGTCAATCAAGATCTGGCTCGCCATTTACATTTTCACCTCAGGCAGCAGAAAAGCTAGAATTGGCCCTGGGTGAGCAGGTGGTTAATGCTGTTAGCTCGGTTGTGAATTATTCAACTTTGTGTTCTGTCTCTATTTTGTGTGTATTTGAGTGTATTTAAGTTGTTGAAGTTGATATGGGTGTGCTATTGGTGAATAAGTTTAGGATACAAATTGATATAAAGAAATATAAAAAATATTATAGATACAAAGAAGTAATTGAAATTTGTTTTAGATTTTATTTAGCATTCATTACGTAGAAAACAAGAGGAACAAATAGTACAGGACAAACTATGGATGAAGTAACCAGTAAAATGAACTGTTAGGATTAACCCCTTCCTATCACAGCCACTTTTGTACAAAATGACAGAGCCCCATTTTTCAAATCTGATATGTGTCACTTTATGTGGTAATAACTTCGGAATGCTTTCACTTAGCCAAGCGATTCTGAGATTGTTTTCTCATGACAAATTGTAATTTATGTCAGGGGTAAGATTTGGTCGATAACTTCATTGCTTATTTGTGAAAAACACCAAAATTGTGAGAAAAATTGCAAAAATTATAATTTTTCTAAATTGGAATGTATCTGCTTGTAAGATAGTAATACCACAAATAAATATTTGCTAGTTAACAGTTTCCATATGTCTACTTTATGGTGGCATTGTTTTTTGAATATACTTTTATTTTTCTAGGACATTGCAAGGCTTAGAACTTTAGCAGCAATTTCTCACATTTTCAAGAAAATTTCAAAAGCCTATTTTTATAGGGTCCAGTTCAGTTCTGAAGTAGCTATGAAGGGCCTATATTATGGGAAAACCCCCATAAATCACAACATTTAAAAAAAAAAACTGCACCCTCAAAGTGCTCAAAACAGCATTTAGAAAGTTTCTTAAACCTTTAGGCGGTTCACAGGAATTGAAGCAAAGTGGAGGTGAAATTTACAAATTTCATTATTTTTTTTGCAGAAATTCAATTTTAATCAATTTCTTATGTAACACAGAAGATTTTACCAGAGAAACGCACCTCAATATTGCCCAGATTCTGCAGTTTTTAGGAATAGCCCACATGTGGCCCTAGTGTGCTACTGGACTGAAACACAGACCTTAGGAGCAAAGGAGCACCTCGTGGATTTTGCGGGCTTCTTTTTATTAAATTATATTTTAGGCACCATGTCAGGTTTGAAGAGGTCTTGTGGTGCCGAAACAAAGGAAACACCTAAAAATACCACATTTTGGAAACTACACCCCTCAAGGAATTCATCTAGGGGTGTAGTGAGCATTTTGACCCCACAATTGGGCAGTGAAAATGAAAAATACATTTTTTTTCACTAAGACGTAGCTTTAGCTCAAAATTTTTCATTTTCTCATCAAATAAAGGAGAAAAAGCACCCCAATGATTGTAAAGCAACTTCTCTAGACTAGGGAAATACCCCATATGTGTCATAAACTGCTGTTTGGGAGAACGGCAGGGCTCAGAAGTGAAGTAGCGCCATTTGGCCTTTGGAGCGCAGATTTTGCTGGATTGGTTTCTTGGCAGCATGTCGCTTTTGCAAAGCCCCAAAGGTACCAGTACAGTAGAAACTCCACAAAAGTGACTCCATTTAGAAATCTACACCCATTGAGGAATTCACCTAGGGGTTTAGTGAGCATTTTGACCCTACAGGTGTCTCATAGATTTTATTAGAAATGGACAGTGAAAATGAAAATTTTATTTTTTTCCAATAAGACGTAGCTGTAGTTCAAAATTTTTCATTTTCTCAACAACAAAGGAGAAAAAGCACCACAGCATGTGTAAAGTAACTTCTTCAAAGTAGGGAAATACCCCATATGTGCTCATAAACTGCTGATTGGATCTGCAGGAACGCAGATTTTACTGGATTGATACCTGGGAGCCATGTTGCATTTACAGAGCCCCTGTGGTACCATTACAGTGAAATCCCCTGAAAGGTGACTCTATTTGGTAATCTACGCCCCTTGAGTAATTAATCTAGGGGTGCAGTCAGCATTTTGACCGCACAGCTTTTTGCTGAATTTATTAGAATTGGGACGCGAAAATAAATAAACAATATTTTTTTTTTTCAATAAGATGTAGTTCTAGCTCAAAATTTTGCATTTTCGCAAGGACTATAGGAGAAAAGCACCTCAACTTTTGTAGAGCATTTTCTCCCGAGTACAGCAATACCCCATATGATATCGCAAACTGCTGTTTGGACACACGGCAGGACTCAGAAGGGAAGGAGCGCAATTTGGCACATATTTTGCTGAATTGGTTTCTGGGCGCCATGTCACATGTGCAAAGCTTCCTGAGATACCAGTACAGTAGAAATTCCCCGTATGTGACCCTATTTTCAAGACTTTACCCCTCAAGGAATTAAATTAGGGTTGTAGTGAATATTTTGACCCTACAGGTGTTTTATAGATTTTATTAGAATTGGACCATGACAATTTAAATCTAAATTTTTCCAAATAATATGTAATTTTAGCTCAACATTTTACATTTTTACAAGGAATACAGAAGAAAAGACACCCCAAAATTTGTCACGCAATTTCTCCCAAGTGAGGCAATACCCTATACGGATGTAGCCATCTTTAACTAGACTCTGATAACTTGCTGCAGCGTGATATCACACAAAAAAGCCTTTGAAAAGTAATTGAAAAAGTCAAGATAAGGGATCTAGCCACTGTTTATTTAATGCGTTAAAAGTCAAGGTAAAGACGCCTACATCTGTATGTGGTCGTAAACGGCTATTTGGCCACAGCAAGGCTCTAAAGGGAAAGCGGCATTTTGTTTTTGGAGTGGAGATTTTACTAGCTTAGTTTTCGGACATCATGTTGCATTGCGCTGAGGTACCAGTACAGTGGAAACACCCAAAAATTACCCCATTTTGGAAACTGCATCCTTCAAGGAATTAATCTAGAAGAGTAGTGAGCATTTTAACCCCACAAATGTTTTGTAAAAATTAGTAAACAATAGATGTTGCAGATTGAAAATTGCCATTTTTCCAGCGATATGCCATTTTAGTGACCAATATGTTGTGCCCAGCTTGTACCACTGGAGACACACACCACATAAATTAAGCAGGTTCTCCAGAGTACAGTAATACCCCATATCTGGTCATAAACTGCTGTTCGGGCACACTGCCAGGCTCAGAAATATCGTCATTTTGCTTTTGAAACGCAGATTCACTATTTATTAAATGTTTTGGGAGACGAGGAAACCAAAAAACAGCAATTCTAGCTCTGTTTTGTTTCTTCTTTTTTAAAGTGTTCACTGTGCAGTATGAACAACATGTTAACTTTAATCTGTGGGTCGATACGATTACAGCAACACCAAATTTATATTGTTTTTTTTACGTTTTACTACTTTTACGCTATAAAAATACTCTTTTCTAAAAAAAAATCATGTTTTAGTGTCCCCATTTTCTGACAGCCATAACTTTTTTATTTTCCAGTTCATATAAATGTGGGAGGGCTTGTTTTTTTGCATAACGAACTGTAGTTTATATTGGTACCATTTTGGGGTTCTTGCGACTTTTTGATCACTTTTTATTACATATTTTTTTAGACAAGATGACCAAAAGCAGAAATTCTGACATTGTTTTTTACTTATGATTTTCACGGTGTTAACTGGGCGGTAAAAATAACATGATATATTATATCCATTCTGCCATTCCGAATGCAGCACTTAAATTTTTTTTCAATTATAAAGAAATTGATCAAGGAAACAGGGCACTTATTGTTTTTATTACATAAAACTTTTTATTTATTTATGTAGTGCAGTGCATTGTAACTGTCATTTTTCAACTGACAGTTAAGCCTATTAGGTCCTGCCTTGGGCAGGACATAATAGGCTTCCGTACCCGGCCAACCAGGAAGCCATTGCTAGGATTCCTTGTCACCATAGCAACCATTGCCACCGGCGATCACTTACAGGGGGGGCGGTGTCGTACAGAGGGTGCCCCCTCCCTCTGTCAACCATTTAAATGCGGCAGTTGCTATTGACTGCCACATTTAAGGGGTTAAATGGCAACGATCGTCGGCAACGGCGATCGCTGCCGTTGCAGCGGGATGTCAGATGTATATTACAGCCGACACCCACTGTGCCCACTTCATCTTCAGGACGTGACTGTATGCGGTTTTGCGGGAAGGCACTTGCAATCCCGACGTACAGTCACGTCCATTTGCGGGAAGGGGTTACTTATTGAACAACTAATTATATAGCACATATATAATTGTATAATTAAAATGTACAATACACACAATACAGACAGAACACAGAAAAACATTTTTTGTCTATGCAATAAAGAAAGTTGAGAAATTGCAATGCGTTTGGGACATTTATTTTTATAGGGCTATCAAAGCACAAACACAAACGAAAGAGCAAGAATCTTTTGATACAGTATGCGTGGTTTTAACCCCTTCCCGCCGCAGCCATTTTTCAGATTTTCAATTTAATATCTCTTTCCCTATTGTTCAAAAGCCATAACTTTTTTTTTTATATCGATATAGTCCTATAAGGGCTTGATTTTTGCGGGACGAGTTGTAGTTTTTTGTAGCACTATTTATTGTACCATATAATGTTCTAGGAAACGGGAACAAAAATATTTGTGGGGTAGAAAATGAAAAAAAACATTGATTGAATTCACCGAGCCTAAAAACAACATGTTAGGTTAGGCCTTATTCACACGAACGTATATTACGTCCGTGATACGCACGGACCTATGTTAGGCTATGGGGACGTTCCGACTGTCAGTGATTTTCACGCAGTGTGTGTATGCGGCGTAAAACTCATGACATGTCCTTTACTTACCCGTGTTTCGTGCAGCAGGCACCCATTGAAGTCAATGGGTGCGTGCAAATCGCACACGGAAGCACTTCCGGGTGATGCGCGTGATTCACTCTACAGTTGTTAAAGAAGTGAAGGGAAACATAAAAGCCCCTCCTTCTTTACTGTTTCATAACATAAAAACAGAGTGTCATAATGATGCCCGCTGTGCGAAAATCACGCAGCCACGCACCATATACAGATGCCACACTGAAATTTTGCACGCACAAAACGCAGCATTTTTAGCGCGCGCAAAATGGACATGTTTGTGTGAATAAGGCCTAAACTTTATTCTGTTGGGCAATACAATTACGGTGATTCCAAATTTATATAGTTTTTTCTATATTTTGCTACTTTTACAAGTAAAAAATAAAAAAAATTTTTGTGTCGCTAAATTCTGAGAGCCATAACTTTCTTATTTTTCCGTCAATTCAGCCGTATGAGTGCATATTTTTTGAGGGATAAGCTGTAGTTTTTATTGGTACCATATAGGGGTAAATGCGAAGTTTATATCACTTTTATTCCATTTTTTGTTGGAGATGAGGTGACCAAAAAACAGAGATTCTGGCGGTTTTTTTTGTTTTGTTTTTTTTTATGGTGTACACCGTGCGGGTTAAATAATGATATTTGTAATAGTTCAGACTTTTATGGATGTGGCGATTCCATTTATGCTTATTAATTTTTTACAATGCTTCAGGGGGGAAATGGGAAAAGATTTCTTTTTTTAAC
Source organism: Rhinoderma darwinii (assembly GCF_050947455.1). Classification (NCBI taxonomy): domain Eukaryota; kingdom Metazoa; phylum Chordata; class Amphibia; order Anura; family Rhinodermatidae; genus Rhinoderma; species Rhinoderma darwinii. Next base: position 240,681,489 of record NC_134690.1, read on the forward strand.
TTTTAATATTTAAATTTTTTTTTGTACAGAAAAAAACCCTTAATTTAACTGATTTTTACTTTTTTATTAGTCCCCCTAGGGGACTTGAACCAGTGATCGTTTGATCGCTTGCACTATATATTGCAATACTAATGTATTGCAGCATATCGTTGTTCTGACAGGCTTCTAGTGAGCCCTAACGGAGGCAGGGTTTAATAGAATCACAAAGATGGCAGACCTGGAGGTCATCATTAGGCCCCCAGGTTGCCATAACAACCATCGGCACCATGTGATCGCATAGAGGGGGGGCGATAAGCTGTTAGAGGGGGTCGCCCCTCTTTCTAATGATTAAAATGCCGCGGTCACTATTGACCGCGGCATTTAATGGGTTAAACGAGCGGGATCGCGTTCGAGCGCAATACCACTCATTACTTTTAAGTGTCGGCTGTAACATATAGCTGACACCAGCATTGTATGGGGCGGGCTCAGCCAGTGAGTCCTCTCCATACTTCCCCAACCTGGCTATGACGTAGGCTTACGTCAAATGTCGGGAGGGGGTTAATATTTTTAAAAAAAATACAAATGAATGTATATGTTAAATGAATAAGCATACATAACGGGACGGACTGCGAGTGGTCTTTTCCCAGGGCATTAAAGGTCAGAGGCCATAGGATACTATACTTTTTGGATTTTCCTCCAATCTCTCCTACTGTACTCAGGCTTACATTTATAAATATTCCATTGCTTTGGCTCATTTTACGCGAAAATAGTGTCTAATATGCTGTGTGACATATTTATTAACCATTTGCGCCTAGCAATTCAGTTTGTAAAAGTGAAGTGAAAAGTGGGTGTGGCTTACTGTTTGGCCAAGATTTATGAAAAATTTAACTTTTTGGGAAAAGTCGCAAAAAAAGCTGTTAATGGGAAAAAAGTTGCATCTCTTCTCCACAAAGACTCTAGCGTAAACAAAAAGTGGTGTCATTTTAGCCTGTTAATCGCAATATGTTGTGACAGATTTATCAAAGGGGGCACATGTAATCATAAATCTGTCACAACCTATGTCAATAAAACAGTTTAACTTTAAATTAGAAATTGGCTAAAACGGCACAACTTTTGATAGATATGTTGGTATGTGTTTATTAGCTCTACTTCCTCTCCACCTTCTCTCTGTGTCTGGGTTCCCGAAGGTACAGTATTGGGCCCCCTCCTGTTCTCTCTTTTCACAATCCCAGTTGGACAGACTATTAGCCGGTTTAGTTTCCAGTACCATCCTTATACAGATTACAAACAATTTTATAAATCGTTAAGTGTTCCTGTTCTCTTAAAAATGACTAGTGAGTGTTTGTCAGCTGTCTCCGCTGTCATGTCCTCTCTATATCTCAAACTTAAAGGGGTTGTTCGAGATAAAATGACTATGTTTTAATGCTTGTAATTTATTTATGTAAATATATTTGTAATATGCTTACATTTTCCAAATTGGGCTCGTTTCCAGATGCTGCCATGGTGTACTTGACGGGTGACGTCACTCTCTGCACTGGCTCTGGCCATTGTGTTGATCTTGAATCATTTTACGGGTATACGACACATCACTTCTGACATGCCGTGTATGGGCTGTTCTGTTGTACTGTCCGTAACGTGCATGCGCAGTCCCTGCTGTTATCTCGAGAACTGCAGGGACCGCAAGAACAGCAGGGAGCGCGCATTCCCATTTCGGGCTGTACAGCAGAATAGCCCATACACGGCACGTCACATGTGATGTGTCGTATACCCGGAAAAGAATTTAAGATCAACACAGCGGCCAGAGAGTGACGTCACCCGTCAAGTACCCCACGCCAGCATCTGGAAACGGGCACAATTTGGAAAATGTAGGTATATCACAAATGTATTTACATTAATAAATGACAAGCATTAACACATAGTAATTTTTATCTCGGACAACCCCTTTAATCTTTCTAAAATGTAACTCCTTCGGTTTTCACCATCATCTCTTCAAAAACGCCTGTCACCTAATTTTATTTAGACTACAGTCATAGTCCATGGCCCATACACAATGAATATCGGATATCTTTAGTCTACTCTGCTATGTCCTCAACCCACTACCCTTGTCATATCACTCTGCACTTTATATCCATGTTGGCTAGGGACTGGCTGAATCATGGGTTCAGGATGCTTTATTTATTTTCCAATTGCCAGCACAAGCGGCTGGTCCCCTGGACAAAATTAGAACCGAGTTTTTACGGTCATGGTTCTAAATCCTTTGCTCTAATTTTTTGGTTCATCATGTATTATTTTACTTGTTTGCTGACTCGCTAATTGTAAAGCGGTGCAAAATATGTTGGTACTGTATGAGTATTATTATTGTATTAACTACTAGAGCCATAATAGACTTGAGTTGGGTTTGCAAATTCCACCATAATGGATAATCCAATAATGGTTATGGGAGTGTGCCACATATATGCATGGCTGAGTTACCCCCACCTCTAATCCCCTTTTCAGCGGAGTTCTGCTATTCTCATAGGCACAATGGGGAATGCAATACCCAAGTTTTCTAATCTTAGGGATATGAGACAAATATCTATTGTTGGAGTACATAACCTCATGCTCAAATAGTAAGTCTGCGACATATAACATACCAAAGTTAAACACATGATGGCCTTTTAAGAAAACATTCATGTATTCCAGTCAAATATGTTCAGTATGAGGTAGGTGCAAATGTTAGCACTTAGTACTATAATAAAGAGAGAGAGAGAGAGAGATCCAACAATAACTCCTTGTTCAATATAATAACAGACCGCCACTTTATACACAGGCACCTTCAAGTAATTTTGTTTGTGGCTAAAAGTCTGAACCAAGCAAAAAATTAGACACACAACACCTCCTTAAAATAAAGATGTATAAAGGTGGTTCATGTCAATTGCGTATTTGTCTACATGAAAATATCCCCACAAAATCAACAGAACTGGAGACCAAAAATCTAGTTTTATACTGAAAGTTTTATAAAGAACATATAAAAACAAGGATTACACACCTTGAAAAGTGAGTTCCCCCACACCCAGTTTACAGCCATGACCACCTTCCTGTAACTTTGTCACAAATAGAATTTAAAAAAATTGCATTAAACCTTACATTTGCATCCAAGCAGTAGCTTACCCACAAAGACAATTTAAAAATATTTCATCAAGGCAAGCAACGTTCATATAGCCCACAAACCTCTACATCAACAAGAGTGCAAAACAGAATCAGCTAATGTTACGAAAATCTATCATTTTTGAGAAAGCAGACATCATGCTATGTATAAAGATACAACTTAAAAATACAACCATGTTCACGCAACTTTGCATCAAACAGTGATCATAAGCAAAAATTGCATGGAAATTCAACTTTGTGACTAAAATGCGTATTCAAGCAGCCCACTTATACCAAGAAAATGTACTCTGCAAAAAACTGTACGAGTTCATATATATCACACATGTTAACATTCTCACCCCATTTCTTGAAAAAACTTTCATGTTATCCCAGCCTCAGGGGTCATCTAAAGCCATACAGAGACAGGAGGAGAATCACAGATCAGCACGTCCCCTGTTGACCCCACCTCTGCTTCTGCTTCTTTACTGAAGCTGGAGATGCACGTCTATGCAGCTTCTACTTCAGCCTCATCCAGTCGCAGATTAAGTGTACCATGGGCCCTGGGCTGTTAACACCACTTGGGCCCCCTCCTTCCCCCACACACACAATGCAACCCCCACACTACCCGCTGACACTGTACCAGTCATTGCCACTGACCTGACGGATACAGGTTTTAGCGCTAGATACAGCTGCTCTGTATACAGAATACAAAGAAGGCGTATATGAAAAAGTAAAAGTAATTTTAAAATAAAAAGTATAGAAAGTTGACACGCTGATTGACATTTTTATAAAGAAAAAAAAAAATTCAAAGGTCTACATAGACTTTAACACATCAAATAGCAAACAAAAAAATTGTAACACCTCTCTTTAAAGGTTAATTAAACTTTTCAAAAACTTTTGACATGTCATAGTGACATGCCAGAAGTTTTAATCGGTGGGGGTCCAAGCACTTGGACCCCCACCGATCGCTAAAATGAAGTGTCAGAAGCGCTTGGTTGAATGCTGTGACTCTTTGTTTCTGATCGCCATTCCTTGGAGCGGTGTACGGTCTCAATAGAAAGTCTATGAGTCCGTACACACTAGGCTTTCCGAGAGAAGCAGATAAGAAACAAAGCGGCACAGCGCTCATCCAAGCGCTTCTGCCACTTTGTTATAGCGATCGGTAGCAGTCTCAGTACTCGCACCGATCAAAACTCCTGACATTTCACTTTGACATGTCAAAAGTTTTTAGAAGTTTAGGTACCCTGGTCATGAGCAACGGCTTCACAACAAGGCAGGACAATTAGTTATTTTTTGGAAGTGATGGAGACAGGAGATACTGCTTTGATCTCCTGTCTCCATTTTAAACTTCCCTCACGGGCTTTTGTGTGCGCGCTCTCGCAGGATTTCCTGCGGGCGCTCATGAGTCAGTCGTTGATGTGTTATCACCGTGCCGACCCATGTTATCCGGGGGCAAGCGCCACTCTCCCACATTTACGAGCATCCCGACAGGGTTTAAATAGCCCTGTGTCGGTACGCTCAGGAGAGCAGCCTACCTCCCTCACCACTCCACCGGCGAGGAGCAGCTAAGTCCTGCCTCCCACACCACCAACGGAGCTCACCTCTGCAGTGGGACCTCACCAACGACCTGCTCCTGTCTCCTGCTCTGGCTCCATTCTCCTGCATCACCAGAATGACACTCTAATTATGAACTGTAGCCACAGCTACACTTCAACCCACTCTCTCCCTGTCACCCCCTGAGTACATCCCTAGTTAACCATTGCTGCTCCTGGTTAAACCTTGCTGCCACTGAGTCCCTAATTAACCCTTGCTACCCCTGAGAGTAACCCTTGCTGAGTCCCTAGTTAACCCTTGCTACCCCTGAGTAATACATCCCTTGTCAACCCTTTCCCTCCTGCCGGCACATTCCCATTGTTAACCCTTTACCTGACTTCCCTGGCAACCCTTTATCCTCCACCTCCCTTGTTAACCCTTTGTGTACAGGAACAGTTATTTAGAAGGGAGTGGGACTGAAATAGTGAGCGTGTGAGAATTACAATGTAATTTATGTGTATGTACTGTAACGCTATGTATATATATATATATATATATATATATATATATATATATGTACATTTAGGTAAGGTAAGTGAGTGGTGGTATATATTAGGATTGTAATGCCTCGTTTATACTGTACCACGTGTAGTGTCAGTGTATTCAATACATATTAAGTTATTTATGTGTATTGGGATACACTGATGCTAACCTGTGATTATTAAACTGTGTTTGATGTATTTTATCTAAGTGTGATTACTGTTTGTATTCAATCATATTCCCTTAATTAGTAACAAAAGCAATAAGATTGACGTTAGAATAAGAAAAAGGTAGGGGAAATAGGCATAACCCTAGTGACCCTGATATAAAGGAGGTAGTAGTAATGGACAACACTAGCAGATGAACCCCGTTACTACACCACTCGCCCTTTAACACACCTCTCACCTTGCAGTAAAATAACTACTGAGGGCTGTATGGGGAGATTATATTGCAAGGGGAGGTTAGATTGTCTGACTGACTGCTGAGGGCTTTATGGGGGGTCTGAGCGAATGACTCTGATGGCTCTATCCCCTCCATAGATCCCTCATTTGTCAGTCAGATGCTCAGACTCCCCCATAGAGCCCTCAGCAGTCTGTGAGAAAATCTGACCTCCCCTTGTAATATAATAACTACTGAGGGCTCTATGGGAAGGGGGGATTATACTGCAAGTGGGGTCTAACCATCTAACTGACTGCAGAGAGCTCTATGAAGCAGGGAATAGATCCCCCATCCCCCATAGAGCCCTCATAAGTTATTATTCTGCAAGGTGGGGTTTTGAGCATCTAACTGACTGCTGAGACCTCTATGGGGGGAATTCATAATACCACCATAGAGCCCTCTGCAGTCAGTTAGATGTTAGACCCCTCCTTGATGTATAATCCCCTCTTGCTGTATAACCCCCCTAGCATCGGCCGTTTACTTTAATTTTGGCTGGGACAGGAGGATGAACAGGCAGTACCACACTACCCTCACCGCCCTGCTCTCCTGTTCCTCTCTGGCGGCGCGTGCAGCTTCAGATAGGTGTGTTCACAAAAAGCTGTTACCAGCAGAGAAATTCCCTTAAGTCCAACTGCCACTGAATAATTAATGACTAAATAAATAAATACATTTTTATTGTGCTTCTATGAGCAAAAAGACTAACTACACTAAATGGTTAAAAGAGTAACATCACCTCCGTTCAAAGTATAAGAGCTGTGCACACCTGACCAAGTATGTATGTATTGCATTCAGTGGTGCTCGTGGCTGCAGACCAACGAGTCCCACAACTGACACTTGTAAGGAGCAACGGAGGTATATTAGATTAAAATAGGAGTATCAAAGCCCCCCTATATAGGTGTGTTCTAAACACTCGCAGAGGTGCCTCACGTGTCCCGCACATCTGGAAAGCCCTATGCCGGCCAGGCCCACCCCTGCAATTGCTCTCCCTGCCTCTCCTCCCTATCAGTAGCGGCCGTCAGCAGCGCTAGTCCACTACATAGATTTTTTAGTATTTTTTTTAAATTATGTGTGGTTCGGGCTGATCATACCCATTCCGCCCATATGATGATCCGCCACTGGCCTCATCCCCAATCATTTGAATAGAGTTTAACTACAGCAATACCAGACACAGCCCATGGACAGATGTGGCGCTGTTTCTGGTTGAAAAAAAGGCAAGCCTTTGTTTTCTAATTCTGAAGAAACCTTTTAGGGCCAGACACGTAGTTTTTTTTATGCAGAAACGCTCCAAAAAATGGCCGAAAATGGCACCCATCAATTTTAATGGAAGGCAGAGGCGTTTTTTTCCCACGAGCGGAAAAACAGTCTCGCGGGAAAAAGAAGCGACATGCCCTATCTTCGGGCGTTTACGTCTCTGACCTCCCATTGACATCAATGGGAGGCAGAGTAAGCGTATTTTGCTCCGTTTTTTGCCCGCAGCGCTCAATGGCCGCGGACAAAAAACACCGCAAATAACGTGGCAAACGGTGTGCAGGCAGATCAAAATTTTTCTGCCTGCAAAAAACTCTGTGTGAACATAGCCTTAATGTATATTTCTATTTGGCAACACTGTTAAATATTAGGAAAACATTTTTAATGGAACAGAAACATTAACAACGATGTTCCATTTCATAAATGGAGATATTTCAATACACTGAACTGGCAAATACAAGCCATCTACAGACAATTGCTGAACCAGATTTGAGCACTTTCAGCCAGCTTCCCTCACAGATTACAGCTGGATGGTAGGAATTCTAGTAGGGACACAGTCTGTGATTGGCTTAAAGAGATTTTTGTGGATTTTAGGATCCTTATGTATGATCGGTGTATGGTATAAGTATGGCTGTGCCTCGTACTACAGTTGAGCCCATTCAATTGAATAGGATGGAGCTGCACTACCATGCACAACCGCCACACACTTATACACCACATTCCAAATTATTATGCAAATGTTATTTTTCGCTGATTTTCCTAAATAGTCGATGCAAATGACAGTCAGTATAATCTTCAAGCCATCAACCGTTGGAGTATAATGCAAATTTTATTGAACAAATCTCCTAATGATAACAGATTTTTTTTTTAGAAGTAAAAAACTCAAAATGCACTGTTTCAAATTATTATGCAAAACAGAGATCAAAACATTTTAAAAGTTGTAAAGAGAACTAAAATGGTAATTTGTTGAATTTGCAGCATCGGGAGGACATATTTACAGAAATCAAAAGCTCTTTCAATCAAAAAAAAACTTAACAGGCCAAATTACATGTTAACATAGGACCCCTTCTTTGATATCACCTTCACAATTCTTGCATCCATTGAATTTGTGAGTATTTGGACAGTTTCTGCTTGAATATCTTTGCAGGATGTCAGAATAACCTCCCAGAGCTTCTGTTTTGATGTGAACTGCCTCCCACCCTCATAGATATTTTGCTTGAGGATGCTCCAAAGGTTCTCAATAGGGTTGAGGTCAGGGGAACATGGGGGCCACACCATAAGTTTCTCTGCTTTTATGGCCATAGCAGCCAATGACACAGAGGTATTCTTTGCAGCATGAGATGGTGCATTATCATGCATGAAGATAATTTTGATACGGAAGGCACGGTTCTTCTTTTTGTACCATGGAAGAAAGTGGTCAGTCATAAACTCTACGTACTTTGCAGAGGTCATTTTCACACTGTCAGGGACCGTAAAGGGGCCTACCAGCTCTCTCCCCATGATTCCAGCCCAAACCATGACTCCGCCACCTCCTTGCTGTCGTCGCAGCCTTGTTGGGACATGGTGGCCATTCACCAACCATCCACTACTCCATCCATCTGGACCATCCAGGGTTGCACGGCACTCATCAGTAAACAACACGGTTTGAAAATTAGTCTTCATGTATTTCTGAGCCCACTGCAACCGCTTCTGCTTGTGAGCATTGTTTAGGGATGGCCGAATAATAGCCTTATGCACACTTGCAAACCTCTGGAGGATCCTACAACTTGAGGTTCGCAGGACTCCAGAGGCACCAGCGGCTTCAAATACCTGTTTGCTGCTTTGCAATGGCATTTTAGCAGCTGCTCTCCTAATCCTATTAATTTGTCTGGCAGAAACCTTCCTCATTATGCCTTTATCTGAATGAACCCGTCTGTGCTCTGAATCAGCCACAAACCTTTTCACAGTACGATGATCACGCTTACGTTTTCTTGAAATATCCAATGTTTTCATACCTTGTCCAAGGTATTGCACTATTTCACGCTTTTCGGCAGCAGAGAGATCCTTTTTCTTTCCCATATTGCTTGAAACCTGTGGCCTGCTTAATAATGTGGAACGTTCTTCTTAAGTAGTTTTCCTTTGATTGGGCACACCTGGCAAACTAATTATCACAGGTGTCTGAGATTGATTACAAAGATCCAAAGAGCCCTAAGACACAATACCTTCCATGAGTTTAATTTAAAAACTAATAATTAAATGTTTATGACACTTAAATCCAATGTGCATAATAATTTGGAACACGGTGTAGATGTTTCTGTGCAGGGCACTGCAGTGAAAGCTTACAAGACTCCAATCGTAGAACTGGCGGTGGGATATAAAATCCTGGATAACCACTTTAACTTTCGGAGACAATACTAACCAAAGGGATTTTCAAGTCGACAAACACTTTTTATAAATTTGTTGCAATTTTAACTGGAGCTATGTCTATACAAAAAGTCTAGAGTATGGTACATCTATGTTAATATTCTGTCATTCCTTGACAAATGCTGTCCAAATCTTTACAAACATATATGCTGATATATCTATTGGCATACAGCGACTATAGCCATACACCCTGTTCTACAACTGTAAAACTGTTGATAAAAATAGTTGACAAACTGTCTGACATATTTTCTGTAACAGCTTGATATATTTGCCCTACTTTGCTTCATATTTTCTATCTTTCATGGACCAATACAGCCAGAAACTAGCTGAAATATCTACCATGTAAAAGCAGAACAGAAACAAAATGATTGAGCTGCAGTGAAATCACTGATCGACATTTTGTAAGTGTAAAACAGCGAATTTGATTCTAGATACTATTCCAGTTCCTTGACATTGACATCCTATTTCCAATAAGTATTTTTAATAGTCGAAATACAATTTTGAAGCGTAAAAGTGGATCAGGCTGATTCACCTGTCAGCAGAATTTCCTTTGTGCTTTTAAAATCTACTGAACCATTGGAATTGAATTTGCCACATAACTTCAGTCTAGAATATGAGCTTTCATGCTGGAAAATGATGGGATATCATTTCCATAAATCACAATATTAAAATGACAAATAGCAGGCTTAACAAGAATAATACTTTACAAATGATAAAATACATAGAAGCCTGTATCTGGGATATTCAACCTAAATTAATACTGTATGTTACTAACCCTTTTCTATTAATTGAAATTGACCCTTCTTATACATATGGTATGTATCACCTGATAACAGTTTCGGACTATTACTACAGAGCCACTGTATTGAAATTGCCAATATATTCATGTGCAAGACAAGCATAAAGTAAAAATATACTCTACTAGAAATATTTATCTAATGTTAAACAATAGAAAGTTGGTCAATATTGTGTATCAAATAACAGGAAGTGTTGTTTTACACCCCCTCTGAGTGTCTGTGATTGTAGCTACATGCTTTTCTCAAAGTATATCTCCACATTTGACTGAAATTTTCAGTTGCAAAATTTTGAATTATTTACCCACAATGCATTGATCTAAGAAAAATATCATTAAAAGAAAGCTAAAGCAAGTTTTATAATAGTTACTAATAACTCCAGTGTGATGAACACTGGCATTCCACAGTAGGAACATCATACCAACAGTTAAACATGGTCGTAATAATAGTAGGATACTATATAGAAGCTTTGCCATATAATTTGGACCCAGCGGCGAGTGGGCCATTGTAATTCCCAGGAAGATTCCTGTTGGGCCGCTAGTTTATAATACATAATGGGCTGCCTGTCCACCCATCCCTCCTCCTCTGCGTTTACATTTATTTTGGGAATATTTACTCAGTTTTCTTCGGCGGTTGCCGAGCTACTGGCCAGCGTCAGGACGTACTGTGCGGAGCTAGAGCTGCCTTCATTCTAAATACTTGTCTCTGCCACCTCTCTTCAAACACCCGTAGGCATGCAGCGGCAGCGCCATCATTGTCTTCTAGCTATTGAGCTGAGCCGACTTACTGAGCAGTCGAGCTGACCAGCCACCCCCCAGTCACAGTCAGAAATTTAACTTGTGTGATCGTGACAATTTGTGAGTGTGTCTGTCCATATGCCTTTTTTTTGGCTGACATGATCTCTGTACTAGGGGCTGATAATCAACACCACCCCTAAGGCTACATAAGTGACGAGTCTCTTTAGTACAGAAATCATGTCAGTCCAGGATAGGGGATACATATGTGATCGCTGGGGGTCTGACTGTTGGGACCCCCAGCGATGAGTGGACTGAAATTCCACTTAAGTGCTTGATGAGAATGGACCAGCGCTCCATTGATTTCTATGGGACTTCTGAGACTGCTAACTCCGGCAGCTCTATAGAAATTAATGGAGCGCATATCGTTCATGCGCACCAGCCAGGGCTGGCGTCAGCTGCCATCGTTAAGGCATCACTGTCTATATATGGACAGTGATGTAAGTAGGAGAGGAGTCCCAGGCAGAGCGCATATATGGACAGTGATGTCAGGACCAGAGCAGTGTCCCAGCCTGGCGTATCTAGCAACTGCTGTCGGGCCCCTAAGCCCGTTGCCACAGAGCACTAATTGCGCTGGTCCCGCTTCCAACTGAGCCTGCGTCCACAGGATGCAGATTCAGTTGGGGTGAATGCTGGAGCCTCTCTCCAGCATTCACTGTGCCGTGAGCAGCTCGGCGCAGGCCGGCGCGATGTAGTGACGTCATCGTGCCTGTCTGCAACGAGTCACTCCCAGGACAGTGCAGAGGAGGAAAAGGATCCTCCACACGTCGTGGGAACAGGTGTAGGTAAGTAATTATGTTATCTTTTTTCTATTAGGTACATATGGGGGCATTATCCTAGGTATGGGAGGGGGGTCATATTGTAGCTGCAGAGGGAGCATTATACTGTATGGGGGGAATTATACTGTATGGGGAAGTTATGGAGGGCATTAAACTGTATGTGGGGCATTATACTATATGGGGCAGCTATGGGTGCATTATACTGTATGGGGCATCTATGGGGGCAATATAATGTATGGTGCAGCTATGGGGGGCATTATATGGTATGGGGGGCATTATACTGTATGGGGCAGCTATGGGGGCATTATACTGTATGGGGGCATTATACAGTATGGGGCAGCTATGGGGGCCATTATACTATATGGGGCATTATACTGTGTGGGGGCAGCTATGGGGCAATATACTCTGAGAGGGGCAGTTATGGGGGGCATTATACTGTATGTGGCAGCTATGGGGAGCATTATACTGTATGGGGGCATTATGCTGTATGGGGAAGTTATGGGGGGCATTATACTATATGGGGGCATTATACTGTATGGGACAGCTATGGGGGCATTATACTGTATGGGGCAGCTATGGGGGCATTATGCTGTGGGGGCAGCTATGGAGGGCATTATAATGTGGGGCAGCTATTGGGGCATTATACTGTGTGTGTGGCAGCTATAGGGGCATTATACTGTGGGGGGCAGCTATGGGGGCATTATGCTGTGGGGGCAGCTATGGCGACATTATACTGTGGGGGCAGCTATGGGGGTATTATATTGTGTGGGGCAGCTACGGGGAGCATTATACTGTGGTGGTCAGCTATAGGGGGCATTATACTGTGTGGTGGATTTATACTGTGGGAGCAGCTATGGGGGGCATTATACTGTGGTGGCCAGCTATGGAGGGCATTATACTGTGTGGGGGCAACAATGGGGGCATTATACTGTATGGGGGCAGCTATGGGGAACATTATACTGTGGGGGGCAGCTATGGGGGGGTCATTCTACTGTGGGGGCAGCTATGGGGGGTCATTATACTGTGGGGGCAGCTATGGGGGCATTATACTGTGGGGGCATTCATGGGGTCTGTCAAGCAAGGCAGCTGGGCATAGGCATGCGCAGGGGTCTGGTGGTGTTGGGGAGAGGTAGGGGGGCCTGAGCTGAGTTCTTGCACTAGGGCCCATGAGCCTTTAGCTACGCCACTCCCAGGCAGAGTGTAGTAGTGCTCTGCCCGGGACTATGGCTCTGGGGTTGTCCCTGACAACAACATCCATATATAGACAGTGTCGTCAGGGGCTGCGTGGCACTACCTGGGAGGAGGGGGCTGTGTGGCACTACCTGGGATGGGGGGCTGTGTGGCACTATCTACAGAGGGCACTAAATTCATAGGGGTAGAAACTGGGGGCCTAACTTCTATATGGCGGCATAAACAGGGCCTAACATCTATATGGGGGCACAAAGTGACGATTTTTGGCATTTTACTGCCGCCGTGAGTTCCCCTGCAAAGGGACCCACTAAGTCTGTGTTGCCCAATGGCCTACATAGACCTGTAGCCGGCCCTGGCACCAGCACTGCATTCTCATCGAGCACTTCAGGGGAATTTCAGTTCCCCATTCTCCTCATATCTAGGGGTCCCAACGGTCAGACCCCAGCAATTACACATCTATCCCGTATTTGTTAAAACAGCTTTTTTTCCATCCCCCCTTCCACAAAAAATGTGATAAAAGTTAATTAATAAGTCCCATTTACCCTAAAATGATCCCAATCAAAACTACATCCCATCCCTCAAATATCAAGCCAAATAAAGAGGAAGGAACTGCAGCACTCCAGTAGAAAATTGTTTTCTTTATTCACCAAAACATCATCTGCATGGGTAGACAGAAGCAGAAGAAACTAGGGGAGAGGAGGAAGCTCTGCCAACAGGCCACCCCTGCAAGAAGCCTGTGAGTAAGGGAGATGGTGAGTGCCTAATGGAGAATCTGTCTGCGATTTGTTCCTCTATATGTGTCTGTGTGTGTGTCTATATGTCTCTGTGTGTGTATATATGTGTCTGAGTTTGTATGTGCATATGTTCCAAAATGTGTGTCTCTGAGCGTGTATTTGTGTGACTAAGTGCCTATATATGTGTATATGTTCCTGTGTGTGCATCTACTACATTATCTGTACTCAGAGTTATCACTGTGTTATCTGTGGTGTTATATAGGACTGCGGGTAATATCTACTACATTATCTGTGCTGTGTATAAATGTGGCTGTGTGTTTATATATATATATATATATATATATATATATATATATATATACATATATATACAGTGAAGGACATAAGTATTTGATCCCTTGCTGATTTTGTAAGTTTGCCCACTATCAAAGACATGAACAGTCTAGAATTTTTAGGCTAGGTTAATTTTACCAGTGAGAGATAGATTATATATAAAAAAAAAAAAAGAAAATCACATTGTCAAAATTATATATATTTATTTGCATTGTGCACAGAGAAATAAGTATTTGATCCCCTACCAACCATTAAGAGTTCAGCCTCCTCCAGACCAGTTACACGCTCCAAATCAACTTTAAAGACAGCTGTCTTAAATGGTCACCTGTATAAAAGACTCCTGTCCACAGACTCAATTAATCAGTCTGACTCTAACCTCTACAACATGGGCAAGACCAAAGAGCTTTCTAAGGATGTCAGGGACAAGATCATAGACCTGCACAAGGCTGGAATGGGCTACAAAACCATAAGTAAGACGCTGGGTGAGAAGGAGACAACTGTTGGTGCAATAGTAAGAAAATGGAAGAGCTGGAGGTTTCCTCCCTGTTTCTATACTACATTAAAAATGGCTCGTGGCTGGGTCTTCCAGCACGACAATGACCCGAAACATACAGCCAAGGCAACAAAGGAGTGGCTCAAAAAGAAGCACATTAAGGTCATGGAGTTGCCTAGCCAGTCTCCAGACCTTAATCCCATCAAAAATTTATGGAGGGAGCTGAAGATCCGAGTTGCCAAGCGACAGCCTCGAAATCCTAATGATTTACAGATGATCTGCAAAGAGGAGTGGGCCAAAATTCCATCTAACATGTGTGCAAACCTCATCATCAACTACAAAAAATGTCTGACTGCTGTGCTTGCCAACAAGGGTTTTGCCACCAAGTATTAAGTCTTGTTTGCCAAAGGGATCAAATACTTATTTCTCTGTGCACAATGCAAATAAATATATATAATTTTGACTATGTGATTTTTTTTGATTTTTTTTATATATCTCTCACTGGTAAAATTAACCTAGCCTAAAAATTCTAGACTGTTCATGTCTTTGACAGTGGGCAAACTTACAAAATCAGCAAGGGATCAAATACTTATTTCCTTCACTGTATATATATATATATATATATATATATATATATATATAGCATTCTTTTATATATTCTGGACTTATTTAATGAACTGTTACCTTGAACTGTCTGTGCTTAGAAAAAGCCTCCATCTTGATTCTTACATTTCCCCAGCTTTCTCTTCCTCTCTGCATTGCTATCAATCCCATGATGCTTTAGCACAGCATCACATGACCAGCTAAAGACCGTACTATTTCTGCATGCAGGGGGACACTATGATTCTCAATCTTTCTATATTCTTCTAAATAAGCTGAGAAATAAGTATACAGACAGGGAGGCTGCACTAAATTATTCTACATTATACCTGTGTGACAGGAACCTAAGTATCAGTATTAGCTGATGTTAGAAGTTTCTGTCCCCGCCCCCCCCCCCCCCTGTGCAAAACTAGTTTGGAACTGCTGAAGCCTGTGATGGGTGACACATAAATCTCCATAGACTCAAGTAGAGAAGACGTGTCACCGACCCTGATTCACGTTGCAGCTAAGCAACCACCCCAGTCTGATATATAGAGATAGAAGCAGCAATAAAAATAACAGATAGGAGACTGACGCATGGAATACTATTATGGTACACATGGGAAATTTTCGTTTTGGCCAGAGTGCCCCTTTAACAACCAACAGCAATAAAGAATGTATTGAACATATAATACAAAGAATTCAGATATTAGATTTTATAACTATATATGCAAAGTATATGAAAGGTAGCATTGTACTTTACATTGTAAACATATTGTAATCGACTTTTTGTGTGGTTTTATTTTTTTGTGGCGTTGTAACAACCAATAGAAGTTAAATTCATATAGAGCTGATTAGATGTCACCATTACATAGTTGTAGCTCTTCACAGGGTAGACTGAAACAATTTCCCTATATCCTCTCTCTTCCCGAAATATTTTCATAACAGCAGGCCAGAAAAAAACAACCAAGAAGGGCAGGAATAGAGAACATCATTTAAAAAAAATATTATATATTATTATATTAAGAACTACATACAATAGATACAAACCTTTTACCAAGTAAAGTAAGTAGTTATCACACTAGTGTACACAACAACTCAAGGACGTGACTGTCGCTGCTTCCAATTTATATCCTACAATAGACAAATTAAAGCTGGAACCTGATTGGTGACTACAGTCAGCTGTTCAAGTTTTTTTGCAAAGGTTTTTTTTAATATGACGGCCCTATGTGTGATTATCTTTAAACTATTTTAATACTGCATTAAGCTCTGTTTATATAACTGTATGATCTTATTAGATGCGCTAAATACAATGTGATAGTTAACCATGCAATCAGATAGATGAAATAAGAAGCTAAAAATAAAGTCAAAGTCAAATTACAATTCTTCGGAGGACTCTGCTCCAAATGTAATGATGAATGCACTATCACAATTAGTTCATTTCTTTATATATTAGAACTTTAATACCATCACGAGTTGCCTTCTTTAAACTGCTTTGCTGAGTTTTTTCATGCCTACTTATAAATCAGCGCAAATCCATTTAAAGTCATTTCAATTATGATTTGCTTGCCAGCCCCTAATGCTCTAGTTTGCATTAAAGAGGAGGCAATTAAAGAATGTTGAAAAGCTCTTCAAGCGAACAGGTGCTGCCAATCAATACTAAAGCGATATCAAGAAGTCTTAGACTAATTAAAGTAATAATCTGAAAAGAATTTGAGATGGACTGTCATGACATGCACAGATTGCTTGCAATTGCTCCAAATTTTCAAGGCGGTTGATACAACAGCAATATACAGAGCAGTCAATCACCTTAATTTTGTATCAATTATTAAACTCTTTCTGTAAGCAAAACATAACTTTGAAAGATTATTCATCATTGGAGGATAGCTTGTATGGATGTCTGTTCTGATAGCTTCACATTGTATGGATATCTGTTCTTGGGATAGGCCATCAATTTTAGAAACCCGAATAACCCCTTTAGTATCTGATTGGTGGGGGTTCGACTCTCGGCACGTCGCCTATCAGCTGTTTTGAAGGGCCCAGCAGCAAGTGCTGCTTCCCCTTCATTCCTTTCACTGCTTCATACTGTTAAATGCTGACATGCTTGTTGTAGCGGTGGTTAACAGCCTTCTCCCATTCACTTGAAGGCGAGATATGCTGTGTTTTCCTTCTAAGTTCAGTTACTTATGCTTATTTTTCTAGCACAGGAAGTAGCTGTCTGACAGTTACCAATGTCAGCCATATTGTTTCTCAAGGGGAAAATTTATTTGTCACCTGATCCACTGCTTTCACTGTTTAGCGACATGTGTAATCGAACATATTCCTGAGGGTGTAAAATATAATGTAGTATCAGTTATCAAATATTCATTTGACCATCAAAGATGTATTAGACAGTCCAGAGTCTTCATCCTTTATAGTCTCTAATGTTTTTGTTAATTTTTTTCCCTCTGAGTATTGCTCAGTTCAGTGGTGACATTAGGGATTAAGTAACTAACTTAACATGGGTTTCAATAGAAATGAAAATAGTTGGTAGCTTGGGACATAACTATGTAAAAGAAAGGTAATATTAGGTAAAGAACGGTATTTTTTAATGTACACCCTGAAGGCCATATTCACATCACGTTTTGTGGTTACGTTCAGCATATGTAATGGAGGAGTGGTTTGTTGGTCACAGCTGTGTAACATATTTGTCTCAGTGTCTAAAGAAATAACCTGATAGTTAAAGGGGTTTTTCAGCCAGCAAAAATTGATGGCCTATCCTCAGGATAGCCACTTTCCACCAGCTAGTGGCAAATGACCAGTCTATTCTAAGTAAAAATGTGAAAAGGGATCTGCTTCCACACAACACCAGCACACCTTTCCACACAACGCCAGCTCCTAATTTTTCTATAACTTACCCAAAATTCATAAATTCCTTGGAAATCCACCCAGAAGACCCACCTTCTCAGGCATCCACTCCCACACCTGCCGTCTCACATTATCTGAATGATACTACTGCAGATATCCCTGGTCTGAGAACTTGCTCTTCCTCACCATGGATGTCATGGCACGCAATATCCAACAAACCCTTGGGCTCAATGGCCTGAGATCTTTTTAGACTAAAACCTTGAAATGACTGAGTAACAAGCTGATTTTGTTGGTTAAGGTTTGGACTTTATACTTAAGAATAATGTTTTAATTTTTAAAGCTCTATATATCCTCAATGGAAAGGTACAATGATGGGAACCAGAGTGGCCCCCATTTACGCTAACCTTTTTATGGGAGATTTTGAACACTCCCATATCTGAAAACATCTCACAGCGTATCATTTTGTACTCCTATACAGGAGGTATATAGATAATTTGTTTTTTATTTGGAAATTTAGCTATTGAATTCACCAACAGTCTCAACAATAACAAATGGTGACTAATATTTACTAGCATTATCAATATGAGTGAAATACAATTTTTAAACCTGGTGGTCTCCCTCAATAACGACTCTATTATCACCCGTACCCACTTCAAAAAAGTTGATATAAACAGCTACTTAGATTACATTGTGTAGCCACAAATCACTCCCAAGACCAATGCAATTTATGCTATTTGTAGGCATTTTATACAGTCAATAGTGTACATAAACTTATCGGCTTTTCAGTGCCACCCAAGATTGTTTTAAAACATGCTACCACTATTCAGTTTTTTTTTTTTATATGTCATTAGCTGCATTCCTATGGAGTCGTTAACTTATTCATGAGCCTTATATATATATATATATATATATATATATATATATATATATATATAAATAAACAGCAGGAACAGAAGACAAGTAACATCACCAGGACTTCAGAGTTGGGGAGATGTTGGTTTATTCACCACAAGGTGGAAAGAATGAGCTGAATAAACCAACATCTACCCAACTTTGAAGTCCTGGTGCTGTTACTTGTCTTCTATTCCTGCTGTTTATTCCTTTCCGAGGAGTTGATTCATTCTTTCACTGGTATTGTGCACATGGCCTAATGTTCAGCTTGCCTTGAGTGCTGTGTTTTCCCTATCTGTTTTGAACTGTATATATATATATATATATATATATATATATATATATATATATATATACATACATATATATATATATATATATATATATATATATATATATATATACATACATATATACCTATATATGCATATACACACCCACATATATATATATATACATACTACACATTTATATAAATCTATAATGTACTGCTTTTCTACCAAACAACCTACTCATTTTGTGCTATATTACGCTTGTATTGCCGCTACACTAAAAAGCTTTTCATCAGTAACTGTGAAATATATATTAACCACTTATTGGCTGAGATAAGAGTAACCCAATAAATTATTGCTCTCCTTTGTATTCTTCCTGATCCCTGTTCCCATTCCTCATTCATATGTATAATTTTTTTTTTACAAAATAACAGCTTTTGTCGTAATAGATTTGTTTACCACTTCAGTCTTCCTCTATTTTGTTTTTTCTACAGTGGCCTGACCCGCTAGTTTTCTTATCAGTTTCCCTAAGTGCCGCTTATATTTTAAACATCAAGTAAACAGGCAACAACCATCTAAAAATCATTAAAATCCATTTATCAAATTATATTGAATATAACTCGCAAGATATCCTACCAATCATGTAGGGTGAGACATTCAAGCAACAAAATAACTCCACCGTAACTTCTATTGCCATTAGAGAATTTGTTTAGCAGTAAGCATGGAACTTGGACACTTTTGCTTTCCAACAACACTTCACCACAATAACACACTGCAATTCCATAAGAATTGATACACCCTCAGTACCAACCCCACTATCTTTGAAATGAGGACGAGCTCCGTTGTTGAGTGGTTGACTTCACAATCTTTCACACTCTTTCTTTAAAGCTACACAAATACAACCTAGATTTACAAATGGAAGTAACACCATTTCACCTTAGAACAAGTACCATGCATGACATGGAATTTTATCCCTTGAATGTTTGTTTTAAAAATAGTGTGACTACTATTGCAACCCATTACCATTTCCAGTTCTTTTATGTTGAAATATGAGTGAGTTTGTTGATCTACATTGTGTATTTGCCTGATGAAAGAACCAGTACAGCTCAATTCTATAAATTAATGGAAAATCAAGTTGGATTAAAGTTAGTACACTAACTAATTATTACGGAAGAATTGAGAAGCTCCATCAAAGAGTCACTTATTATTTATTCTTCAACTATCAAATTTTTTACCCCCCCCCCCCGGATGGACTCATCCTGGACAGACTGGAAGTAAGCACCTCCAGCTATACTATAATGCTTCATGGCCTCTGAGATGTTGTGCTCCTAGCACAACACTATAAGGTGAGCATAACTATTAAATGTCTATGATGATGCACAGTGTTGTGCCGTTGCATGCAAATTTCTGTCTCCAACCTCCCCCTGACAGCCGCAGACACGAGTCGGCAAGCGCTGGCCCCAGCCTCCTCCTCAGGAGACGCCAGCGCTCGCATCCACTCACCTCTGCCGGATCCCGCGCGCACCGGACCTCATGGACGACCTTTGACCCGTGAGTACCCTGGACTATAAGAGGGGTCCAGCTCCCTAGTTCGATGCCTGAGCATTGTTGTGTTCCCTAACTTTGTCTATGTGATGGCCTCTTAGTTGTTTCCTGTTTCGGTCCCTGTTCCAGTCCCCGTCCCTGTACCTGTCCCTGTACCTATACTTGTTTCCAGTTCCTGTTACTAGCAATCCATACCTTCCTGGTCGAGCACTGTGCTGTGCCAAAGTCGTGCTACGCTACATCCACGTCTGACCTTCTTCATCTCGCCTGACGTCCGCCTGCTACCTAAGTCCCAGACGAGCCTGCCCTGCCGCTGTCTGAGCTGCCACAGGTACCTATAGAACTATAAACAGTCACCTGCTCCCTGTTGGCCAGCTGCCTTACCGCCACGGCGGTACGGCCCAGTGGGTCCACAGACCCTCTGTGACATTAGCTCACAAAAGTGGAACAGACGACAGGTTATGCTAACACAGAGAGTTTTACTGTTTTATATTTCAGTGCATGTTTTGTAAAATTTGCTTTTGTTTGATGTTCTAGTGATACACATTTTTTTTAATGTACCATTGCAGTAATCCTGTATTCATGCTTCACTTTTATATACCATGCTTTCAAGGACTTCAAACAATGATATATTGGCCATTGTTGGTATGGATAAAAGATATGTAACAGTGATGTTTTAAGAAATGCTACCTTATATGTATACCAATAGTGCCAAAGCACCTCAAAGAGTTCAATAGACAGTATTGCTGAAGACAGCATTCAGATAAAAAATGAAGGCAGAACAAACAATACAGTACAGCAACAAAGAAAGGAAATATTGCAAAGATGGATAATAATAAACCATAAGAAAAATCTGAATGAGACAAACGAGTGGTTGAAATGTAATGGTAAAGTAGATAATTAAAAAAATATACATTTCTAGTCAATTGGTATTTCCCATGATACCTAATCAGATGCTTGCTTAGCTTTTTTTAATGTTTCTAGCATTAGGTGTCCAAACCCTAATTATTATATATAATACGATTCTTAAAAAATAAGCAGTCCTACCCTTGGGATTGTTGTGAAGCTGCTACAACGGAGCAACAAGAACAAGTATTCATCGGAAGAAAAGAACACCCTTAGTTTATTTAATTTAATGACAAAGGATTCGATAGTATAATACAAAATAGATTCACTGAAATTAGATAGTGTATGTCGTTCAATATTCAATATAGTTCACCGCCTGGAAGAACGATTAAAAAGTAAGTTTATTGGTTAAATTCATAAAATTGTGGCTCTACTAGCCGTTGATGCCAGACCAGGCTAAAGCAAGAGATTGCGACACGATAGGTGGTGTGGAGTGATAAATGTCTCCTTCACCCCAAAGAAACCACCTATCTATTTATTGTATAATAACGCTATATCTTTGCCATTAATAATTGTCTATCTAAATCCTAAATCCTACGCGTTTCATCATCACATGTAAAGTGATGCTTCCTCAGGGATTGATAGATTTGGATTATTTCAAATATCGAGGTGATAACAATATAACAGCACTGGATAGCACTGTTTTTGTGCTGATTCATAGTCTCTAGACGCATGCACGGCACTGATGCATTGGCCGTACACGCGCCGGGAAAACTAAGGGCTTAAAAAGGCTAAGAGCCCGCCCTCCAAAGGTAGTCCCCTAGGTAAACCGCCAATCCGCGTATTACACGGCAACTAGTGACGTGCCGGAGGCGGGGTCCCGAGGGCCTAGCAACCGATGGAGGTTCCTGGACGACAAAAGCGTCCATGGTAACTGGGGGACGCTAGACGCGGCTCCTGAGTTGTCAAATGACAAGAATACATCGTGTGGATATAATGGTAACATACGGCCCTGTAGAAAAGGGCCGTGTTAATACATGGTGAGGAACTCAACCGTAGGGGGAATCGTCTCACTCCGAGACTGACTCCCCAAAGTACCATAATTAAACCCCATATCCGTCCAAGATCAAAAATGGGTAGTATCCCATCACACAATAAGCATGAGTAGAAGAGAGATTGCGGCCAACCTGTACTAAATAGACCTAGGGAGGGCGCAACGTAGATTCTTTTGCGGTTAGTGAAAAAATGTTCAATAGCGCACTATTGGCAACCAAGAAGAATACCCATGTCGTATTTAAGATGTATGTATCCAATAATGTCAGTGACCCATATGAAGCCCTGTATGAAAAACGTGACACAAAAAAACCGCGGTAAAACCGCATGGTGTGCATAAGGACAAAGGTATAGATAGAGAGTAGCATGTTAAGGTATGTTATAATGAAGTCTATGGTACATTGTATACATGCCCAGACTGAACATAAGGTAAAATAGTGCAGCTAGAGGAAACACGAATAGGAGATTTGTTCATTAATGCCTTGCGGGCTAACAGTCTGCAATCTGAATATCCATTCAGCCTCTTTTTGGAGTATTTTCCTGTCCAGGTCCCCCCCTCTAGGGAGGGGTCTCACATGTTCTATACCCTGGAAAACCAAGGATGTAGCATCCCCGTCATGACAGGACCACACATGTCTTGCTACTGGGGTATCTACTTTCCTTCTGACATCACCAATGTGGTCCCGTATCCTTCTCCTGAATTCCCTTTTGGTCTTTCCCACGTATTGTAGGCCACATTTACATGTCATGAGATAGACAATACCCTTTGTTTTACAATTTATGAATGACCTGTTGTCAAAGGTTTTGCCAGTGTGAGTACTTGTAAAATTCTTACTGCATAATATGGATTCGCAGGCCCTGCATGTTCCACATCTATATGTCCCTCTAGCACTATTCTCCAGCCATGTGCCACATTGTGTGACAGGTTGTAAGTGGCTATGGACCAATCGGTCCCTGAGATTGCGTCCCCTCCTATAGGTAACATGCTACTCTCTATCTATACCTTTGTCCTTATGCACACCATGCGGTTTTACCGCGGTTTTTTTGTGTCACGTTTTTCATACAGGGCTTCATATGGGTCACTGACATTATTGGATACATACATCTTAAATACGACATGGGTATTCTTCTTGGTTGCCAATAGTGCGCTATTGAACATTTTTTCACTAACCGCAAAAGAATCTACGTTGCGCCCTCCCTAGGTCTATTTAGTACAGGTTGGCCGCAATCTCTCTTCTACTCATGCTTATTGTGTGATGGGATACTACCCATTTTTGATCTTGGACGGATATGGGGTTTAATTATGGTACTTTGGGGAGTCAGTCTCGGAGTGAGACGATTCCCCCTACGGTTGAGTTCCTCACCATGTATTAACACGGCCCTTTTCTACAGGGCCGTATGTTACCATTATATCCACACGATGTATTCTTGTCATTTGACAACTCAGGAGCCGCGTCTAGCGTCCCCCAGTTACCATGGACGCTTTTGTCGTCCAGGAACCTCCATCGGTTGCTAGGCCCTCGGGACCCCGCCTCCGGCACGTCACTAGTTGCCGTGTAATACGCGGATTGGCGGTTTACCTAGGGGACTACCTTTGGAGGGCGGGCTCTTAGCCTTTTTAAGCCCTTAGTTTTCCCGGCGCGTGTACGGCCAATGCATCAGTGCCGTGCATGCGTCTGGAGACTATGAATCAGCACAAAAACAGTGCTATCCAGTGCTGTTATATTGTTATCACCTCGATATTTGAAATAATCCAAATCTATCAATCCCTGAGGAAGCATCACTTTACATGTGATGATGAAACGCGTAGGATTTAGGATTTAGATAGACAATTATTAATGGCAAAGATATAGCGTTATTATACAATAAATAGATAGGTGGTTTCTTTGGGGTGAAGGAGACATTTATCACTCCACACCACCTATCGTGTCGCAATCTCTTGCTTTAGCCTGGTCTGGCATCAACGGCTAGTAGAGCCACAATTTTATGAATTTAACCAATAAACTTACTTTTTAATCGTTCTTCCAGGCGGTGAACTATAATACAAAATAGAGCAAAGTCTTCTTTAGTTGAGGGTACATTCAAATCGCACTTTATTGCCGCGATTACGACAGGACCACAGCAAACTGCTGTGAGACTTGCGAAATCATGTAAAAACCACTGCATTTTGCCGCAGATCATGTTTCCCAGATCATGTCTTGAGGACTTCCCATAAAAAAAACCATGTCTGTTCATTATTGATTTAGTGAACTTAATTAAATCACATTGGAAACATTAAGGAAATCATCAAGATATGGACTATTGGGGTTCCTTGAGGGCAGATTTAGGAAACACTGGTTTAATGTACAGTGTATCCAAATGAAGAAATACGTCACTAATGATTTGTTTGGTGGGTCAAAGAACTGTGGTGGCAGGCATGGTGAGACCTCAGATCTGAATAAAAAAGTGTCAAGATAACAAGGTGCTACAACTTTAATGCACCTAGAATGGTACTATGACCTCACATAGCCTTTATCAATATAAGTTTATAGGTTCTTTACAAATCCCAGCAACTGTGGACATATATTTATAGAGGGCTAAGTTCGCTGACTGCAATTTTGAACAGGTGAGAGATTTGTTCTGGTACTGCATTTAGCTCATAGACCATTACCTAGAATGATACATTGTTATACATCCATTAGCTGTTACAGCAGGAAAATCTCAGGACGTGCTTTCAGCCTCTGATTGTAAATGATTTTCTATTTACTGACAGCAAGCAGATACCTTCAAAATAGTGTGGAATTGTAACAAAACATATATAAAGCTGTAAAAGTTATCGCTAAGCAATTAATTCAAACAAGGGATTATCAAGGATTAGAAAAACATGACTAAATTTTTTTCAGAAACAGCACACCTGTCTAAGGGTTGTGTCTGGTATTGCAACTCTACTCCCCTAAAGTGGAACAGGCTTAGCTACAATACCAGACACATCCTGTGGGCAGGTGTGGTGCTGTTTTTGGAAGAAAGCAGTCATGTTTTCTATTCCTTGACATCCCCTTTAAGCTTTACTTTACAGTTCCTATTAACACGTAAAAAAACGTAATTCTGGGGTGAAATTACTTGTTAAATGAATAAGTTATAAATCAGCCCTAAACTCATCCTACACCATAAATAATGAGCATCATATACCGCACCTGCTTTTTTCTCTCTCTTTATTTCAGGCACTGCCTTCTCCTTTTCTTTTGCTGTTACTGAAATAGGTCAAATAAAAGACAAGATGTATTATATTTAGTTAAGATTTCTAGGCGGCTCTGCAGAAGTTACAAACTGCTTTCACGCTGAAACTTTATAAAAGTTCTCCCCATGTCAGTGCATTACCAAGCCAAGACCATAGAGACAGTGATGTCTGGAGATGTGTGTGTTTGCAAAGTGCCTATGCAGTGGCGTAGCTATAGGGGTCGCAGCGGTCGCAGTTTCGACCGGGCCCGTAAGCCACTAGCGCTGACTGCAGGGCCGGGCTGCCTATCTGGCAAATGCCAGATGCCGGTGTATGTAGTGGGCTGCTGCTGCTACCCGCCCACCTCTTTATCCCCAGCGGCGGGCCCTGCTCTGTAGTGTGACACATTTCCCCTCCCTTAGCAGCTCACAGCCCACTTGCTGGGCGCTATACTATGCAGCCTGCTGCAGTCCAGCCAATTAGTGTGGGTCATACTGATTGGCTGGGCTGCACTAGGCTGTGTACTACAACAGCCAGCATGAAGACTGTGCACTGCATAGGGGGGAATTGTCGTGGTCCTAGCAGCAGCAGGAGCCTCATGAGTCATGGTGGACTTAACTTTTAACCCCCCCCCTCCCCCGGTCCCATCATATTGCATCACGGCTCACAGAGCTGAGCAGAGAAATAGTCAGACTCCAAGGTAAGAGCCAGGCAGCACTGCAGCAGCTTATGAGAAAAAAGTGTGTCCCCAGTATTTTGCAAAGAAACTACTGTCTGTTATGCCCTTCCCCTGCATGGGAAACTATAACTCCAAGCATGCCATGATACCTGTAGGTTTTCAGGACCTGCTGTGAGTTGTAGTTCTCCTCACCAATTGTATTCAACAAGTATTTTATTACTTTCTTAAAGAGGTATTCCTATTTACAGTATATGCCATAAGTACCACCCACTGACGTAGCTATAGGGGTCGCAGCGGTCGCAATTGCCCCGAAGCCAGGGGGGCCCACAGCCCCCCACACCACATCAATAAAAAGTTACTATAGTAACTCGGGCCGCGGGCCCCTGTTACTATAGTAACAGGAGACTAAACCAAGAAAATATGATTGACTACAGCACACAATGTTAGAAGCAATATACAAATTTTATCAAATTATAGACATGAGACAAATAAAAAATAGAAAAGGGTATGAGTCACACAATAAAAAGACGTCAAATCAATTAGAAACCAGATATGAGTGTTGTGTCACCATGTGAACAGTGTAGATGTTGCGTTATAGCAGCAAAAATGAAAAATGCATATGATAACATCGAAAAATAGTGTCCGATTGAGATCAAGGCAGATTATGACCAAGTATATCCGAAGACGACATCAGTATAGTCGTGAGAGAATATATATAATGCTGGTAAATGTAGCGATATAAATGTAAGTATAAAAGGTAAGTATGAATCGCAAGAGGTTATGTCAGCAATATAAAGCAGTATTACATACCAGATATATTTAAAGGAACAGTGTCATCACAAATTTTTTTTTTATATGTTAAAGATGTTAGTGCTTTATTAAAAACGTTTATATTTATTTGTGTGTTTGTGTTTTACTTTTTTTTATTTTTACACTTTTTCTTCCCTATGGGGGCTGCCATTTTTTGTTCCATTTCTGTATGTGTCGATTAACGACACATACAGACATGGAATACGGCAGCCACAGTCCCATAGGGACTGCGAACGGGTCCCGTCCCATTCAATTCTGTGTACGGCGTCTGTGTGGGAACTGCGCATGCGCCGCTCCCACACAGTCCAATTTGAAATTGGCGCCGTCCGGCGCCATTTTCCTGTGGACCGGAAGTCGCGGCCGGACAGTAATATTACTACTTCCGGTCGCGGCTTCCGGACTTGTGCACTTGGACCAGCGGCAGCAGACGGAGCGGACGGGCCGGAGGGAGCCGCGGCGGCAGGAGCAGGTAAGAGATTTCAATGTATGTTCGTGTTTGTGTGTGTTTACTACTGTATGTAAACCTACTACACTGTGTGTTAGCTCAAAAAATGGCGACACACAGTGTAGGAGGTTACACCGTTCAAACCCCTCGTTTATCCCGTCACTAGCCAGGATAAAGGAGGGGGGGGGATGCTGAGAGCTCACTAGAGCGAGGGCTTTTTACCCAATTTTGCAATGCTGCAATTTTGGAAATAGCTCCATCTAGTGACCAGAAATGGGAAATATTATAAATTAGAATTAATTTATAATATTTCCTGACTCGTGAAAAAAATAAAAAAAATTTGAACAATGTTTAATCACCCACACACTAAATGTTTAATTAAAAAAAACAAACATGTTTTTCTGGCAACACATTCCCTTTAAGGTCAGAGAAAAATCGAAAATAATGAGCATGGTAGAGCAACAACTGCTAAACATGACAAGAGATGGAGAACATACCGGTGGACATAGTGTGAGATGAGACGTCTGAACCCGACGCGCGTTTCGGCTACTGCCTTCGTCCGTGGTCTGTAACAGACTGTACTTACCTTCCTGGTTCCGGATCGCAGCGGGGGTCCTGACGTCAAGCGCTGTGCGCCGCGCACAACATCTAGAGGACAGGACTTCCGCCGCGGGTGAAGAGGAAAATAAGATTAGTAGCCCTGACTGGCGGGGTCCGACTCTCTGGACCTGCCAATCAGCTGTTTTGAAGGGGCCGCAGCACTCGTACGAGAGCTGCTTCCCCTTCATTCCGGTCACACTGTGAATCGGTGTCGGCGATTCACAGTGTGAGCGAGTAGTGAAATGAAGGTGAAGCAGCTCTCGTATGAGCGCTGCGGCCCCTTCAAAACAGCTGATTTGCGGGTCCCGGGAGTCAGACCCCGACACATCAGCTATTGATGGCCTATCCTGAGGATAGGCCATCAATGTTTAGGGACTGCACAACCCCTTTAAGCCTACGATGTTGCAGGCTTAGAGGGCCCATGAGACAGGATCACAGATTGTGTGATCCTGTCTGCTGGGCCCTGTATCTAAGCCAATCACTTGGTAGGCTTAGATACATGGCCTACATGTGATCCTGTCCGATGGGCCCTGTATATAAGCCAATCACATGGTAGGCTTAGATACATGGCCCATGTGTGATCCTGTCTGATGGGCCCTGTATATAAGCCTACCACACTGTAGGTTTAGATACAGGGCCCCAGCACACAGTAATCTTATACTGTATAAGATTACTGTCTGCTGGACCCTGTATCTAAGCCTACCTTGTGGTAGGCTTAGATACAGGGTCCCACAGACAGTATCACACATGGGCCCTGTATCTAAGCCTAACACATGTGTTACTAATTATTTTTTTTGTGTTTTTTCTTACAGGTTTGGTCGTTGGACTACGTCGGATTCCAGGACTACTTCGATGACGGCTTTTTTTTTTATTATCAAAAAAATGGTTAATGAGGGTTGTGTCGGTTTTTTTTTATTTCAATAAAATATTTTTTCTATGTCTTTGTTTTTTTTAAAACTATTACTACCGCCTTAGTAATGGCCGCCGGCTGATTGACAGCATCCATTGCTAAGGCGGGGCTTAGTGTTAGCCGGTGCATAGGCTAACACAAACCCCCTTTATTACCCCGGTACCCACCGCCACCAGGGGTACTGGGAAGAGCCGGGTACCATCCAGTACTTGACCATCTGTAGTGATGGTCGGGCACTGGGGTGGCCACAGGCTGGTATTATCAGGAGGGGAAAGGCCAAAAACAGTGGCCCTTCCCACCCTGGTGATGCTAGGCTGCTGCTGCTTTATTGTATCTGGCTGGTTATGAAAAATGGGGGGGACCCCACGTCATTTAAAAAAAAAATAATAATAATTGGAAAGAACGATGTGGGATCCCCCCCCAATTTTCATAACCAGCCAGATACAACACAACAGCAGCAGGCAGCATTACCAGGGTGGTAGGTGCCACTGTTTTTGGCCTTCCCCAGCCTAATACTACCAGCCTTCGGCCGCCCCGGTGACCGTCACTGCAGATAGTCGGGTACTGGTTCATACCCAGCTCTTCCCAGCACCCCCTGGTGGCGGTGGTTACCGGGGTAATAATGGGGTTAGTGTTAGCCTCTGCACCTGCTAACATTAAGCCCCGCCTTAGTAATGGAGGTTGTCAATCCGCCAGCGGCCATTACTAAGGCGGTTATAATAAAGTTTAAAAAGATACAAGCACATAGAAAAAATATTTTATTGAAATAAAAAAACACAACCCTCATTAACCATTTTATTGAGAATAAAAAAACGCCGTCATTGAAGTCCTCGTATCCAAAGTCCAACAACCGAACCTGTAAAAAAACACACACACAAAAATAATCAGTAACACATAAAGAAGCAAAATTATTATTCTTACCTTTCCCGGGTCCAGCGCTGGAGCCGCAATGTCAGCGAGCTGGGCCCTATATCTAATCCAATCATGTGTGATACTGTCTGCTGGGCCCTGTATCTAATCGTATCATGTGTGATACTGTCTGCTGAGCCACTGTATCTAATCCTATCATGTGTGATACTGTCTGCTGAGCCACTTTATTTAATCTTATCATGTGTGATACTGTCTGCTGGGCCCTATCTCTAATCGGATCATGTGTGATACTGTCTGCTGAGTCATTGTATCTAATCGGATCATGTGTGATACTGTCTGCTGAGTCATTGTATCTAATCCTATCATGTGTGATACTGTCTGCTCAACCACTGTATCTAATCCTATCATGTGTGATACTGTCTCCTGAGCCACTGTATCTAATCCTATCATGTGTGATACTGTCTGCTGAGCCAATGTATCTAATCCTATCCATAGTTTATAGGGTCGTAGTGCTATAGATTTGCTGTCTCCTATACATACACACACACACACATAAAAAAAAATTTGGGCGGACACATATGTATTGGGGCTATTTCCCCTGACATTTTAAGTCCTTAGTGACGCCCCCGGCTGCTAGTGCTGCATTGTTGGGTCACTTAGGAGACCCAGCGATGCAGCTGAAAGCTGCGGACCGTCGGCCATGAGAAGTTTGCGCGGGGGGGGGGGCCCAATAAGAACTTTTGTATCGGGGCCCATGAGCCTTTAGCTACGCCCCTGTGCCTATGGATCTCTTGTGTACATAAAAATTAATACATACTCCACACCTATACACTGCCCTGTGGACGTGTGTGTAAACAAACAAACAAACAAACACATACACCTTCATATAGCGCAGTGTCCAAGGGCTTCAATCAGACTATCTCAGATTCCTAATAGGCAATGTGCTAGGCCGCAGCCTGTAATCATAGCTCTGCCCTAATAGAACCAAGCTAAAAAGATTAAACTATAGTAAATAATTGACAACAAAGCATTATCCAAATGTACTGACACACATATGGACAATCCCTATTCTAAATGTGGAACCACTGTCGATCTGCTGGTCGCTATGGGTCCGTCATCTGAAACCCTGAATGATCAGCTGTTATTGTCGGAGGAAACTGCGAGTGGCCGCTGCACTGAAAATATAGTATCACATTGCACCCATTTTTATTAAAAGAATGACCATTTATTACATGGTCATGCCAAATCCTTCAGAACGCGCAGGGCAGGTGTCAGCGCCAGGTAAAACCTGGGCAGATGTCAAGGCTTGAATGGGTCTATGGTGATCTGGGTGAACATGTTCCACACGACAGTGTCTCTCAGCTATGGCAGATAGAGGAAACTTCTTAGTGGGAAATACTCCCTCTATAATTGATGTAGATATGTCCTAATAGAATTATTGCAAAGGGAAGTCCTGATCAGACAATCCCTTTAAGCCCAAAACTGAAAATTGCATTAAATGCGGGTAACTATGTAGAGATTTTTTACACTTTGACATTAAAGTGTTATTTTCTGTTTAAAGGCATAATTAAATGCACCATGATTCATTGCTGTTACATAATAACGAATGAAATATACTTTTTATAGGTTCTTTAAGCTTGGGTATTGCTTTGTTGCAGTATTGCTATGTACTGTTCAACTGATTTTTCTGAGTAGGTATGGGAGTCATGATCAGCTTAAGTTTCTTTATGACCTTAGAGAATCATTAGTGACGTCATTTGGGTTGCAGATTATCTCTAGTGAGTCCTAACCACTGTTGAGCAGGAGTCGTCTGTATTGGATAACATTTGGACATTGTTGCTTTTGTTACAAGGTATCACTTTTATTTAAGAAAAGTGCCACCAGCCATAGTTGGGTTCTATTAAGGATTTACCTATTATACATCTAAAGCTAGTTAATTCTAGTCATGATCAGATGGAACCAAAGTAGCCATTGTTACATCTCATACCGGCTTTCTTCGACTCTTGAACTTCCTTCTTCTCTGG
This sequence comes from Rhinoderma darwinii, assembly GCF_050947455.1. Lineage (NCBI taxonomy): Eukaryota > Metazoa > Chordata > Amphibia > Anura > Rhinodermatidae > Rhinoderma > Rhinoderma darwinii. The sequence goes on from NC_134690.1 coordinate 240,713,441, forward strand.
AACTTTTTTCTTTAGGTCTTCTTTTACTACAATGAAGTAAAATTGTAATTATATATTTATTGTAACCATTATTTTACTTATTAGTTCCCCTAATCATATGTTGCACAACAATGATATTATACACATACAATTTTGAGATGCTGTTTACACGCTATTCACATATAATATTTCTGGTAAAGCTTTTACTTTTAAATGAAAACATCTTCAGCTTTTGGATCTTTGACAAGTTGTTATAATGTAGAATATGTTTTCATGTATAATTATTTTCTAATGTTTAATATGATTAGGCATATGATTAGGTAGAGATGGTAGGATCAATTTTCCAGGTTCGAGATTCTCATCGAATCCCATTTTCAAAATGAAGGATAGTCCCGGTTGGGTTCTTATAGGAGGCATATGTGGCTTATACTGAAGGAGGGGCTTCTATGTCAGGCACTGATGGAGGTATATGTGTTTAGCACAGTTTGGAGCATCTGTGTCTGCACTGTTGCTGCTACTGTTTGGGGTATTAGTCGCAGGCACTATTAACAATATTTGTGGCTGGTTTTGTTGGGGACATCTGTATACCACATTGTATATTACTTTCAAAATTGCCACTGAGCACTTTTAATATCTTATTCTTTTCTTTTGCTTGAAACGAGTGAAGAGGGTTGTATCTATTTTCAATTTTAGGATTTTAGAGTGCAGAGTACTAATATGTCAAACATGGTTTATAAAAAATATTTCTAATCTAATTAAAAGGAAAATTGAGCCATGTAGGCTAAAGCTCTATGACACATCTGTTTGCTGTAGCCCAGATGCTGATTCAGCAATGGGACATCATACTTGTTTCTTATGCTGGCCCGACCTATTATATAATAGGGCATTGAATATCAAGTCCAAAGTCAGCGCAGCCGTCTAGTAGGAAATTTTCGAGCACTTCTTGCTTCCCTCTGCTGACAAGATGGAGATACTGATTTCATTTTCCAGCAGGACTTGGCACCTGCCCACACTGCCAACAGTACCAATACCTGGTGTAATAACCACAGTATTACTGTGCTTGATTGGCCAGCAAACTCGCCTGACCTAAACCCCATACAGAATCTATGGGATATTGTCAAGAGGAAGATGAGAGACACCAGACCCAACAATGTAGACGACCCAACAAGTGACTTGATTTAGCCATGATTAAGAGCACAGCCAGTGCTTGAAACGCATAGGCTTTTTTACTGCCATAACTCACCACCTTGTCATTTCTCCTGGTGTTTTTTCTAAGCTGTGTTTGCTTGCATCTGAATAAAGTGGAAATTGAGTTTTTCCGATTCATACCACATATCGCTGTATCTTCTCTGTTTTTTTCTACAAGTATTGAGGGCATATACTGTACATTCTAATATAGGCCATGTGGCATTTGCTCTCCCCTGTGTTCCTCTTCCCTAATGCTGCCTCTGTGTGAGAGCTCTCCTCTCTCTTTGCACTAATGCTCGGTGTGTGGTCTCTCCCCCTCCACCTGCTGATTCTGCCATGGGTTCTATCTTTTCTCTCGAGACTGATGCTGCCGGTGTGGTTTCTCCCCCTGAGACTCTGAGTGCTCTCCTCCCTCTCTGATACAGTTTATTCGGCTGTGTGCAACCTCCTCCCTTCCCTGCTGGTATCTCTAAAACTGAGAGAAGGGAGGATGAAGAGGAGGAGGAGAGCAGATTGAGCGCAGATAATGTCACCCCTTATACAACAGCAGACAGGAGTAGTGTCATATCTATGTCAGAAGCAGGACAGCCAGCTATGTAAATGAGTAGCACAGACTCTGCAGCAGCAAAATGGTAGGATATTTTAATAAAGGCTATTTAGAAAGTTGATTAATTTTACATTTAGAAAGCAAATAAATAATAGTAAAAATCAAATCAATGTAAATTTATCCATAGCCCTTAATGATACCTATAATGTGCACCTTGGAGATTTACGTTGTCAGAAATTAACACCAATCTTTAATGAGTTTCTTCAAACTATTTTGGCAAGTACAGCTATTTATGCTGTTATTTAAATAACTGTTTAAATAACTTTTATATAATCAGTATCCATCTATTTACTACACAAATGTAGCATTGCTGGTGATTTAAAAACCCCAAATCCCCTAATTTTTTTCATAAAAAGATAAAGGTATAGAAATCGTGCCCATAGTAAGTACATTTGGTCTCCCCAAACAAACAAAGTGATATATGTGCTACTTACTTTCTAAAGTTGTGTATTAGCCACAACGCTATTTCAGACTTTATATCAATTGAAAATCCACTGTTGCTACTGTTCTCCGATACACACATCCAGGAGGTGGTAGGAGGCAATTTGTAGAGAAGAGTTCAGATATTTCCACCAACACTGCTCACAGGAATGGAAGATGACCAGATGAGCTGTATTTTTCAATCAGAATTTATTGGACTATTTCCATTAGACTAGGAGTAGCGCTGGTTGAAATTTCCTGGCATCAGATAGTCATTGACAATCCGCTCACAAAAAGTCAGTAATTTATGACTAGCCTAGCAATATGCTTTCAACTGCTTTGTCAGTGTTGTGTCATAAAGTAATGTAATTTTAAAGGATACATCAAGTCTAACAAAATATCAAAAGAAAAGATAAGATAATATATATTCTCTTAAGATTTATTTAGGTCAAAATTCCATCATCTTTATGAGAACAGTCAACTGCCAAAAATGACTAATGTTTTTATTCCAGAACATTTTATTACAAAGTATTTGATCAATTCATAACAACCTTCAAGATACCAACCAAAATCAGAACTAATAGTAAACTAAATAGAGACCTCTTAATGTTGTTTTTATAGTAAGTATTTACACCAAAATGTGGAATTGGGAATTTCTAGTTAAGAAGCTCTAACCACCTGGACCAGACTTGAGCATGTGTATGTCCATTAGAATGCTTCAGTATGTAAAGGTGAGAGCATCCACAGTGGTTGTGAACACCGGGAATTATTTTTGGTCAAAATCTCAAAACACATGAATGTGCAAAACAAACATCAACTCTTGTGTTTAATCTTTTAAATTGTAAGATTATGTACACTTTAATAAACTAATCCATAAGCTAATTTTTTATTCATGTGAATTAGCACAAAGATCTCACCTACTTGGTTGTCGTGAGCTGGTGGTTTGGACATCTATTTCCCAACATTGTTGGTTTAGGATTGATAAATAATTGATAAATAGCTTAGAATATTTACACCACATATAAACTGAATTGAGTAAAAGAAATAAATGATCACAAGGAAAGTTCAGGTTCTATAAAATATTCATTGAAAATGTAAAGTGTGCTGAAAGCAAAGAATTTTCTCACTACTTCTTACACACAAGTTAACCCCTTGCCGCAGCAGCCATTTTTTGTTGTTTTAATTTTAGTTTTTTCCTTCCCGCATTTTAAAAGCCATAACGTTTCTACTTTTTTTTTCAACAAATAACGGCTTGTTTTTTGCGAGACAATTTGTAGTTTTAATGGCACCATTTAATGTACCATATATTGTACTGGAATTGTAAAGGATCTGCCAGGCACAGCTTCTGTGTCAACGCCCATAGGTAATCAGTCTGCACCTGCTTCTATGTCTGTGAGACTGACTCCATCTTCCACCACTCAGGGTGGCAGGCTTAGGAGTGGGAGAGCCTATCACAGCCTGGCCAGACGGAGCTAGCTCCCGCCCTCTGTCTATTTATACCTGCCTTTCCTGTTCCTCCTTGCTTATGTCTTCTCGTTTGGTTTCCTGGCCCTGCTGCAGCTTCTTGAACTATTTGTCCCTGCTTCATACTGACCCTGGCTTACTGACTACTCTCCTGCTCTGCGTTTGGTACCTCGTACACTCCTGGTTTGACTCGGCTTGTTCACTACTCTCCTGCTCTGCGTTTGGTACCTCGTACACTCCTGGTTTAACTCGGCTCGTTCACCACTCTTGTTGCTCACGGTGTTGCCGTGGGCAACTGCCCCATTTCCCTTGGCTTCTTTGTACCCTTGTCTGTCGTGCACTTATTGAGCGTAGGGACCGTCGCCCAGGTGTACCCCGTCGCCTAGGGCGGGTCGTTGCAAGTAGGCAGGGACTGAGTGGCGGGTAGATTAGGGCTCACTTGTCTGTTTCCCTACCCCCATCATTACATAATCACAAGCCCATATACCTAGTCTACCCTGGTCGCTGACACTACTATGGACCCCCTTGAGACACTGGCTCAGCAAATGCAGGGTCTCTCCCTACAGGTCCAGGCCCTGTCTCAGAGGGTCAACCAGCCTGATGCTACCATGGTAGTGCCCCTCACCTCACCTCTTGAACCCCACCTCAAGTTGCCTGACCGGTTCTCAGGGGACCGGAAGACTTTTCTCTCCTTTCGGGAGAGTTGTAGGCTTTATTTTCGCTTAAAGCCCCACTCCTCAGGTTCTAAGAGCCAGCGGGTGGGTATAATTATGTCCCGGCTCCAGGAAGGGCCCCAAGAATGGGCCTTCTCCTTGGCTCCTGACGCCCCTGAACTTTCCTCCGTTGATCTTTTCTTTTCTGCTCTCGGGCTCATTTATGACGAGACTGACAAGACTGCCTTTGCCGAGAGTCAGCTGGTGACATTACGTCAGGGTAAGAGACCTGTTGAGGAGTATTGTTCTGACTTTAGGAAGTGGTGCGTAGCTTCTCGGTGAAATGACCCTGCCTTAAAGTGCCAGTTTAGGTTGGGTCTGTCGAACGCCCTGAAAGACCTGCTAGTTAGCTATCCCTCTTCTGACTCCCTAGACCAGGTTATGGCTTTAGCGGTATGACTTGACTGACGTCTCAGGGAACGACAACTTGAACATTTTTGTGTTTTCTCCTCTGACTACCCCATGATGCCTCCCGAGGTTCCGTTGCTTCGTTCCTCCACGGAAGACTCGGAGGTACCTATGCAACTCGAGGCCTCCGTGTCCCCCCAACAACATAGAGAGTTCCGCAGAAGGAATGGTCTCTACTTCTATTGTGGGGATGACAAGCATCAAGTGAACAACTGTCCTAGGCGTAGGAATAAGCAACCTGAAAACTTCCGCGCCTAAGTGATCATCGGGCAGGTCACTTGGGCGCACAGGTATTTCCCGTAAATATGAAACGTAATAAAATCTTGCTTCCCTTTCAGGACTCTTTTGGTGGTAGGTCTGCTACCGGCCGTACCTTCGTGGATTCAGGGTCTTATGCTAATATCATGTCTGTGGAATTTGCTATGTCTCTAGCTATGCCTTTGGTTGATTTGCCTAAACCTGTCCCGGTAGTGGGTATCGACTCCACTCCTCTTGCTAATGGTTATTTTACACAGCATACCCCTGTTTTTAAACTCATTGTTGGCTCCATGCATTTGGAGCAGTGCTCTGTACTGTTGATGCAGGGATTATCGTCCGATTTGGTTTTAGGCCTACCCTGGTTGCAGTTGCATAATCCCACGTTTGACTGGAATACTGGGGAGCTTACCAAATGGGGTAATGCATGCTTGACGTCATGTTTTTCTGTTAATTCTATTTCTCCCCCTGAGGAGGTGAACACGCTACCTGAGTTTGTTCAGGACTTCGCTGATGTTTTCTCTAAGGAGGCCTCCGAAGTGTTACCTCCTCATAGAGAATACGATTGCGCTATCGATTTGGTACAAGGAGCTAAGCTCCGTAAGGGTAGGATATTTAATCTCTCTTGTCCCGAGCGTGAAGCCATGAGAGAGTATATCCAGGAATGGCTGGCCAAGGGTTACATTCGCCCCTCTACTTCTCCGGTAGGTGCTGGCTTCTTCTTCGTAGGGAAGAAGGATGGTGGTCTTAGGCCATGCATTTACTACCGTAACTTGAATAAGGTCACTGTAAGGAACCAGTACCCCCTTCCTTTGATTCCTGATCTCTTTAATCAGGTTCAGGGAGCCCAATGGTTCTCTAAGTTTGATCTACGGGGTCGTATCCGCATCAAGGAGGGGGATGAGTGGAAGACTGCGTTTAACACACCCGAAGGTCATTTCGAATACCTCGTCATGCCCTTTGGGTTGTGTAATGCGCCCGTGGTCTTCCAGAATTTCATAAATGAGATTTTAAGAGATTACCTGGGGGTATTTCTTGTAGTGTACCTTGATGACATACTTGTGTTTTCTAAGGACTGGTCCTCCCACATTGAGCATGTCAGGAAGGTGCTCCAGGTCCTTCGGGAAAACAAACTGTTTGCTAAAACTGGAAAATGTGTGTTTGGGGTGCAGGAGATAGCATTTTTGGGTCAAATCCTCACTCCTCATGAATTCCGCATGGACCCCGCCAGGGTCCAGGCTGTGGCGGAATGGGTCCAACCTGCCTCCCTGAAGGCGTTACAGTGCTTCCTGGGGTTCGCTAAGTATTACAGGAGATTTATCGCTAACTTCTCGGTCATCACTAAGCCTCTTACGGATCTCACTCGCAAAGGTGCTGATCTCCTCCACTGGCCTCCTGTGGCTGTCCAGGCTTTTGAGATCCTTAAAAAGTGGTTTATCTCGGCCCCGGTGCTGGTTCAGCCCAACCAAATGAAGCCATTTATCGTGGAGGTTGACGCGTCCGAGGTGGGAGTGGGGGCTGTCTTGTCCCAGGGTACCAGGTCCTTCACCCATCTCCGTCCCTGTGCATACTTCTCCAGGAAGTTTTCGCCCACTGAGAGTAACTATGATATTGGCAACCGCGAACTCTTAGCCATTAAATGGGCATTTGAAGAGTGGCGCCACTTCCTGGAGGGGGCTAGGCACCAGGTAACGGTCCTTACCGACCACAAGAATCTGGTTTTCCTAGAATCTGCCCGGAGGCTAAACCCGAGACAAGCTCGATGGGCGCTGTTTTTTACCAGATTCAACTTTTTGGTTACCTATAGGGCTGGGTCTAAAAATATTAAGGCTGATGCACTGTCGCGTAGCTTCATGGCCAGCCCTCCTTCGGAGGAAGATCCTGCTTGTATTTTGCCTCCAGGTATAATCATTTCCTCTATTGATTCTGATTTAGTCTCTGAAATTGCGGCTGATCAAGGTTCAGCTCCCAGGAACCTTCCTGAGAACAAGCTGTTTGTTCCCCTGCAATGCCGGCTAAGGGTACTTAGGGAAAATCATGACTCCGCACTATCTGGTCATCCAGGCATCCTGGGTACCAAGCACCTCATTGCCAGAACCTATTGGTGGCCTGGGTTGCCTAAAGACGTTAAGGCCTACGTCGCCGCTTGTGAAGTTTGTGCTAGGTCCAAGACTCCCAGGTCCCGACCAGTGGGCTTACTACGTTCTTTGCCCATTCCCCAGAGACCTTGGACCCATATCTCCATGGATTTTATCACCGATTTGCCTCCATCTCAAGGCAAGTCGGTGGTGTGGGTTGTAGTAGACCGCTTCAGTAAGATGTGCCACTTTGTGCCCCTCAAGAAACTACCCAATGCTAAGACGTTAGCTACCTTGTTTGTCAAACACATCCTGCGTCTCCATGGGGTCCCTGTCAATATTGTTTCTGATAGAGGGGTACAGTTTGTTTCATTGTTTTGGAGAGCCTTCTGTAAAAAGTTGGAGATTGATCTGTCCTTCTCCTCTGCCTTCCATCCTGAAACTAATGGCCAAACTGAGAGGACTAATCAGTCTCTAGAACAATATTTAAGGTGTTTTATCTCTGACTGTCAATATGATTGGGTCTCCTTCATTCCCCTCACCAAATTTTCCCTTAATAACCGGGTCAGTAACTCGTCAGGGGTCTCCCCCTTTTTCTGTAATTTTGGGTTTAATCCACGGTTCTCCTCCGTTTCACCTGGTAGTTCCAACAATCCCGAGGTAGAGGTCGTTCATCGGGAACTGTGCACAGTCTGGGCCCAGGTTCAGAAGAACCTAGAGCCGTTCCAGAGCAGACAAAAAACTCAGGCAGATAGAAGACGTTCTGCTAACCCCTTGTTTATGGTCGGGGATCTGGTATGGTTATCGTCTAAGAACTTGCGCCTTAAAGTGCCTTCCAAGAAGTTTGCCCCCTGGTTTATAGGGCCGTACAAGGTCATTGAAGTCCTCAATCCTGTCTCCTTCCGACTGGAGTTGCCCCCATCTTTTCGAGTACACGGCGTGTTTCATGCCTCTCTCCTTAAACGCTGCTCCCCGTCCTTGGCTCCCTCGAGGAAACCTCCTGTCCCCGTTCTCACCCCTGAGGGGGTAGAATTCGAGGTGGCCAAGATTGTGGACAGCAAGATGGTCCAAGGCTCCCTCCAGTACCTGGTCCATTGGAGAGGATACGGGCCTGAGGAGAGGACTTGGGTACCCGCCCGGGATGTTCACGCTGGGGTATTGGTCAGGAGGTTCCACCTTCGTTTCCCCAAAAAACAAGGTCCACCTAGAAAGGGTCCGGTGGCCCCTCATAAAAGGGGGGTACTGTACAGGATCTGCCAGGCACAGCTTCTGTGTCAACGCCCATAGGTAATCAGTCTGCACCTGCTTCTATGTCTGTGAGACTGACTCCATCTTCCACCACTCAGGGTGGCAGGCTTAGGAGTGGGAGAGCCTATCACAGCCTGGCCAGATGGAGCTAGCTCCCGCCCTCTGTCTATTTATACCTGCCTTTCCTGTTCCTCCTTGCTTGTGTCTTCTCGTTTGGTTTCCTGGCCCTGCTGCAGCTTCTTGAACTATTTGTCCCTGCTTCATACTGACCCCGGCTTACTGACTACTCTCCTGCTCTGCGTTTGGTACCTCGTACACTCCTGGTTTGACTCGGCTTGTTCACTACTCTCCTGCTCTGCGTTTGGTCCCTCGTACACTCCTGGTTTGACTCGGCTCGTTCACCACTCTTGTTGCTCACAGTGTTGCCGTGGGCAACTGCCCCTTATCCCTTGCTTCTGTGTACCCTTGTCTGTTTGTCTGTCGTGCACTTATTGAGCGTAGGGACCGTCGCCCAGTTGTACCCCGTCCCCTAGTGTGGGTCGTTGCAAGTAGGAAGGGACTGAGTGGCGGGTAGATTAGGGCTCACTTGTCTGTTTCCCTACCCCCATCATTACAGGAATGCTAAAAAAAAAACTATTTGCTAGGTGAAAAAGGAAAAAACTGTGATTCCTCCATTGTTTGTTGGATTTAGTTTTTACGGCATTCACATGCGGTAAAAATTACATGTTAACTTTACCCTGCAGATCAGTATGATTATGGAGATACCAAATTTATATAGTTTTATTATGATGTACCATTTTACAAAGAAAAAAACATTTGATAAAAAAAAGTTTTTGTGTCGCCTAATTCTGAGAGCCATAATATTTTATTTTTACATTGATGGAGCAGTGTTAGGGCTTGTTCTTTGCTGGGCAAGCTGTAGTTTTTATTAGTGTATAAAACTTTTTGATCACTTTTTATTCATTTTTTTTTGGAAGCTTATGTGACCAAAAAAAAAGCAATTTTGGCATTTTATATAGTTGTTGTTTTTTTTTTTACAGCGTTCAACCTGAGGGTCAAATAACATTCTATTAGAATACTTCACACTTTTATAAATGTGGTGTCACCAATTGTGTTTATTTTTACATTAGGGGGGAAATGGGAAAAGTTTTTTTAACTTTTAATATTTTTATTTTTTTTGTACATTAGATGTACCAGTTTTAAAAAAAATTAAATAAAAATAAAAATGTTATTCCCTTGGGGGACTTGAACAAGCAATCGCTGTTAAAATATTTTTATTTTTACCTCTGGTAGAGCTTAATAGGTGCACAAAGATGGCAGAACTGGGGGCCTTCATTTGGCCCCCAGGGTGCCATGAGAACCGTCAGCTTCCTAGGATGATAGAGGGCTCCCCTTCCATTCTAACAGCTTAGATAGACATAAGTAGCGCTGTTTCTGGAAGAGAAAATTCTGATCTTTTTTTTAATCCCATACAACCCCTTTTTAATATTGTGTGAAAACCACAATATCAATGAAGAGTCTTGTGGAACAGCGCCAAGTTCTTCACTCTCTCTCTCTCTCTCAACTAACCATGAAAATTTTAAAAGGTATATATTTTTGAAAAAAATATATATTAAAATATTTATTAAAAATGGATATAGGAAAGCGCTACTCAAAGGAAGGATAGGCAGAGTAATAATAATGGGTGGATTTATTTTGCAAAGAAATCCACCCATTGTTATTACTCTGCCTATCCTTCCTTTGAGCAGCGCTTTCCTATATCCACTTTTAATATATATTTTTTTCAAAAATATATACCTTTTAAAATTGTTATTTCTCGCGGCACAACATAATTAATGCCGGCATCTGGATATTGAAAGCTGCAACCTTGTTTTACTACTGCCTACATCTCAAAGTTGTACCTGCCAGTACAAACTACTTTAGGTGAGTGCAATAACTTACCATCACTACGAATTACCTTACCTATCAGGTTTATCTTGCACCATGTGGCGCTGTGTACGGTTTTTTTCTTCCCAAACGCAACTAATCATGGGCATACTGTATAAAAAAAGTGTGGGCTATTGAAGACTTCCCCAGAATAGGCTAAATTGTTTAGATCTTAGTCGTATTAATCAAGCTTATGTTTTAAAACAATCCGGCAACGAAAACATAATAGATAACTAGTTGAAAAATCATAGCGTTCGTGCCCAGCAGATCTATATCTCTTGGTTTATTTGATATAATACCAACATATTCTGCAGTGCTGCACATTCAGGTAAACTTAAAGGGTATGTTACTGGGATGAAAATTGTCTTTCGGAATAACTTTCAGCCTACAGTTGCCTGTATAAAACACCAAATCAATAACAAAGGAATCTTACAACTGTTTTATATTTTATGCTTTGTCAAAAAGTGAACATTAAAATAACTTTTACAACTTTTCTATATCATTTATATATAGAACAGAAAATGTTAAGACAAAAACACTGGCACTGGCCCATTCACAGGCCCATATCCAGAAGGTTTTCATAATTATTCTTTCTTCAACTTTGCCTTATGCTGTAAACTGGAAAGACAGTGATAAAACTGTGATGCCAATTGGTGTTGATTGTGAATATGTGTGTGAAAAAACACAAGGACACCTCCAATGTCATCTACTAAGGAGCGTGAACATTTGGGCACATTCTAGGAACCGCTGGGATATCAGAAATCAAGCTGTTTTTTTTAAAAGACTTTCAGAGCATTAAAGCAGAACTCCAATTACACCACCTGCTAGGATGTGTTAGCTAGATGTTTAACATCAGCTGTTCTTTCTGCTTAATACTTTTTCTTAGCACGCCCTGCAGTGAATTTAAGATAAAAGGGTTAATTGAAAACTTTTTCTATTCTTACTTAAGGAATGTACTATATGTGCACCATACAGAATTTTCAAGGATGTAGAGTAGACTTTTCTACGAGGAAATTACTTACAGCATTTTCACAGGGGATTATTTAAAAGGCATATGTATAGTATAGAAGTTTTCTTAAGATATTTAAGTGGTTCCATGAAGGCAAAATCTGTACAGTCCAAAACTTGATGCTTCTTTTATTACATTTACTTTGTTTCCGTCTCCAAAACCTATATTTTGCTACTAAGCTATGCTGCTTCTTTTTTAAAAAAGAAATAAATATGTAAGCTAAACTCACCAGTTAAACTTTGGGTATGATGTCAGGAATGAAGCACTAGCAGCTAGATAGCACTAGCGTGATCACGACTGTAGTACTGATAGATGTTGCCAAGACTTTCAAATTATTATTTCTCCTCAGTAGGGTGTCGGTAGTCTGAGATTGTGCTGACGTCTGCACTTATACATCACCATAGTCTAAGTAAATTGAATTGGTAGGTAAACCTGATGACATCGCTCACTTATGTCTGCCCGCCAATTCCATTCTGAAGTAAAGAGCTAGAAGAGGAGATGCCAGGGGGAAAAAAATCCCACCAAGGTGGTTGTCACATCAAGACAAGCCGTTTTTCAAATAAAATGAGCAACTTCGACTTCTGCAACAATAAAAAAACAACAACAAAAGTTGATCTTGCCATGGGAAATACACGGCCAGTCCTGGTCAACAGAGCAACAGAGGAAAAGACACTGTTTGTTTGCGGCCCTCGACATTGGCTAATAAAGAGGGAACTGGAGTGGAAAGGAGCTGTTTAACTGGTACAACTCCTTTAATAGTATGGGGCACAAAATGACTGCCTAGACCAGGGGTCTCAAACTCAGCCGGCTAAGTGGGCCACATATAGAAAAAATGTAAAGTTAACGGACCGCATTACTTTCAAATTTGATACAAAATTACTAAATTATTGTTAATCAATTAGTTATTTGAACTACTATAACAATACTACATTGCTATAACAATACATTACATTACTATAATACTGCATTACTATAGTACTGCATTACTATAATAATACTACATTACTACTACATTAATACTACATTACCATAACATTACTACATTATTATAATGATACCGCTAGAAATGTGCGTGTTTACTCCACGTGCAAATTTTAACAATCCAGTTTTCCAGTTTAAGTGTCGCTAAATGCAGTCTGGTGGTTCACTTGGCAGCATTTGGTAGACACACGAATGCCAAGATTGGGCAGGCCTTTTTTAGATAGTGCCACAGAGCCCTCTGTAGATAATGCCACAGTGCTCTCTGTAGATACTGCCACAGTGCACTCTGTAGATACTGCCACACACCCACCCATAGATAATGCCACAGTTCCCTCTGTAGATAATGCCACAGTACCCTCAGTAGATAATACCACCCCCCAGATAATGCCACAGTGCCCTCTGTAGATACTGCCACCCACCTACCCGTAGATAATGCCACAGTGCACTCCATAGATAATGCCGCAGTGCGTGCCCTCTGTAGATGCCACCCCCTAGAAAAATGCCACAGTGCCCTCTGTACATACTGCCACAGTGCCCTCTGTACATACTGCCACAGTGTCCTCTGTAGATAATGCCACACACACACACACACACACACACACCTTGTAGATAGTGCCACACCCCCCCCTTAGTAGATAGCTTCCTTGGGGCTCCGTCTAGGAGTGGAATCCCCAGCCAGAGCGTTGCCGATACTTTGGCCGAGAATTCCAATGCTGGAGGAGCCCCTGGCTCCACTTTTCATAGACAGTGATGTCAGAGGATCCTCCTGGACCGGAATGTGATGTCAGGGGCAACCCCAGAGTCAGAGTACCAGAGCAGAGCATTAGTATAGGCTCTGCTCCAGAAACTCTGGGGAAGCCACTGACATCAGTGTCCATATATGGACAGCGATGTCTGGGGCTTGTCCAGAGCTGGAGTCCCAGAGCAGAGCGCTAGTATAGGACTGTTGAATTCCCTGACATCGTTGTCCATATATGGACAGCGGTGTTAGGGGCTTTCCCAGAGCTGGAATCCCGGAGCAGAGCCGCTTCTATCACTTTGCCTGGGATTCCAGCTCTGTTCCTGACATCACTGTCCATATATGGACAGAGATGTCAGGGGCAACCCCAGAGCTGGAGTCCCAGGCAAAGCGCTAGTAGCGCTCTTCCTTTTACTCCAGCTCTGCTCCTGACATTACTGTCTAAATATGGACAGTGATGTACGGGCAACCTCAGAGCCGGAGTCCCGGGCAGAGCGCTACTAGCACTCTGCTCTGGGACTACGGCTCTGGGGAAGCCCCTGATAACACTGTCCATGTATGAACATTGATGTCAGAGGCTTCCCAAGAGTCCCGAAGCAGAGCCTATACTAGCGCTCTGCCCGGGACTCCGGCTCTGGGGAAACCCCTGACATCACTGTCTATGCTAGTGGCTCTCTGTCCTGCAGGCTGCAGATGACAGCCTCAGGGGCCGCATGAGGCCCGCAGGCCACGTGTTTGAGACCCCTGGTCTAGACAGTGGAAAGCACATATGGGATAATAATTTTATATAGGTATAATATACATTTCCTACTGTAAGTAACAAGACTATTAGAAGTCACTGTTATTTTCTATAAATATTTTTATATATATATATATATATATATATATATAATGATATACAGTATATATATAGTAAATGTGTATATATATATATATATATATATATAAGATGCCTTGTTGGCTGTTCGGGTATGGCCACTATAATAAACATGACATGATTTGGATATAAAATAAAATAGAAGGTGACAGAAGCCTGCTGGAGTAAGATTTGACAAATTTATTAATTTATAAACTAATAAATTAGGCTCATCTTGAGCCACAAACTGAAATCGACGCCAGCTATGAGCTGGTGTAGATTTCCAATTATGATAAATCTGCTGGGCTTAAAAGTGGCGAGAGCAGAGTAAAACAGAGAAAAGTCACACATTTTTGTGCAGAGCATGCATGCGCCAGAATTTGCTACTTTTTTCCACCAGATTGCTTGGAAATAGCCTGACCCCCTTATTGCTGTAGGTCAGTGGCGGATTATCATTAAGGCGGTTCGGGCGGCCGCCCGGGGCCCAAGGCTCCCAGGGTCCCATGACCGCCCGAACCCCCTCATGCCCAGTGGCGTCGCTAGCACCGGAGGGAGCCCCGGTGCCAGGACCGCACCTGTCAGGCGAGGGGAGCTTCGCTGCTAGTTAGCAGCCGTGGTCTCTGCTGCTTTAGAAGCTCCCCCTCCAGCCCCCCTTCCCTGCTCTACACACCTCTCCTGCTGCTAGCTGTCGGGACATGGGGGAGGGGAGACTGTCGGCGGGCTCTGTGTCGTGCTGTGAGCAGGAGAAGAGCTGCAGTGAAAACTCACAAATCTCCTACATAAAAGGTAAGTGCATGTGTGTTTACAATGTGTTTAATGTGCATATTCATGTGTGTTTTTAATGTGCATATTCATGTGTGTTTTTAATGGGCATATTCATGTGTGTTTTTAATGTGCATATTCATGTGTGTTTTTAATGTGCATATTCATGTGTGTTTAATGTGCATATTCCTGTGTGTTTAATGTGCATATTCATGTGTGTTTTACGTATAATGTGCATATTCGTGTGTACTTTGCGTATAATGTGCATACTCGTGTGTACTTTGCGTATAATGTGCATACTCGTGTGTACTTTGCGTATAATGTGCATACTCGTGTGTACTTTGCGTATAATGTGCATACTCGTGTGTACTTTGCGTATAATGTGCATACTCGTGTGTACTTTGCGTATAATGTGCATACTCGTGTGTACTTTGTGTATAATGTGCATACTCGTGTGTACTTTGTGTATAATGTGCAAACTCGTGTGTACTTTGTGTATAATGTACATACTTTGTGTATAATGTGCATACTTTGTGTACTTTGTGCATAATGTGCGTACTTTGTGCATAATGTGCGTACTTTGTGTATAATGTGCATACTTTGTGTACTTTGTGCATAATGTGCGTACTTTGTGCATAATGTGTGTACTTTGTGTATAATGTGCGTACTTTGTGCATAATGTGCGTACTTTGTGCATAATGTGTGTACTTTGCGTACTTTGTGTATAATGTGCGTACTTTGTGCATAATGTGCGTACTTTGTGTATAATGTGCGTACTTTGTGCATAATGTGCGTACTTTGTGTATAATGTGCGTACTTTGTGCATAATGTGCGTACTTTGTGTGTCTGTGATAGAGATAGAGTGTATATATAC
Organism: Rhinoderma darwinii; assembly: GCF_050947455.1. Taxonomy (NCBI): domain Eukaryota; kingdom Metazoa; phylum Chordata; class Amphibia; order Anura; family Rhinodermatidae; genus Rhinoderma; species Rhinoderma darwinii. The sequence goes on from NC_134690.1 coordinate 240,728,948, forward strand.
ATACATATGTATAGTGTGTGTATGTATATATATATATATATATATATATATATAATATATTATATAATATATTATATATATTTCAGCAGAAATTCAGCTACAGAAAAAAAAAATCACCATTTCCTGCATTTTTGCTGCAGAAAATGGTGAGTATTTTGCTGCATTTTTCTCAATGTTGGGGGATGGTGACGTCTCCTCTGAAAAAACACAGCAATTCAGTCACTTTCCGCAGCAGGAATTGACATGCTGCAGCACGAGAAATACGCACCGTAGGACAAAATGTCTGGTCGGAAATTTTACGCAGCGTCTGGATGGGATTTGGTAAATCTCACTCACTTTGCTGCTACTGTATTGTGCATATTTTCCAGTCAGAAAATACGCAGCAATTCCGTTAAGTGTGGACAAGCCCTAATACAGTAGCAGCAGAGTAGATTAGATGTGAACAATTCTCATTCACACGTTGCGTAAATGATAAGCAGGAAATAAAAAGCTCAGAAATGGACCTACGGTGTGGTTTTTAATTCCGCAGCATGTCAATTGTATTTGCGTAAACGCTGCTCATTTGTTTCGGGTTTTCCCCATTTAATTGAATGGGGAGGTAAAACCCGCAACAAATAGCAGATGTTATGTAAAAATGCAATTTAGAAAAAATAAAAATCTTATACTTGCCCAGAATTCTCTTTCTTCGTCCGGGCCGGCCTCCTGGGATGACGTTTCACCCCATGTGACCGCTGCAGCCAATCACAGGCTGCAGCAGTCATATGGGATAAAATGTCATCCCAGGGCTGCAGCGACGATGTGTAGCACTATATACAAGGGGGGGAGCGCTGTGTGGCACTATATACAAGGGGGGAGCGCTGTGTGGCGCTATCTATAGGGGGCTGTGTGATGCTATCTATAGGGGGCTGTGTGACGCTCTCTACAGGGGTGTGTGTGTGTGGCGCTCTATCTAAAGGGGTGTGTGTGTGTGTCTTTATCTACAGGGTGTGTGTGTGTGGCTTTATCTACAGGGAGGTGTGTGTGTGGCTTTATCTACAGGGGGTGTGTGTGTGTCTTTATCTACAGGGGTGTGTGTGTGGCGCTCTATCTACAGTGGTGTGTGTGTGTGGCGCTCTATCTAGAGGGGTGTGTGTGTGTGGCGCTGTCTACTTGGGGGGTTGGCACTGTGTCCCTGCACAGTGTGATACTGTCAGTATGTAGGGAGACATCCCTGTGAAAGGGGAATCATAACACCCATTTGTTAATGCTTGTGCAAAAAGGTAGTGTTAGCAATAGTTACGGCGCGGCAGGGTGGCGGTGGAGAAGGGGGGCCCAAGTTTGGGTAACAGCCCAGGGCCCATGGTCTTCTTAATCCGCCACTGCTGCAGGTATTTTTGTTTTTTCATTTACATTACTTAAAACTTTATTTAACAGTTTTTTTTTTTTTTTTTTCTACTCCCCATAGGGAACTTAAACAAGCGCTCATTTGATAGCTGATACAATACACAGCAATACCTATAAACTGTAGTGTGTTTTACCTATCACTGACTCCTATTAAGCCCTGCCTCTTTATTAGACTCCCAGGCTGCCATGACAACTGTTAACACCCCGTGATTGCTTCGCAAGGGGGACGATTAAATGGTGGAGGGGCCGACATCTTTCTAAAGACTTAGATGCCAGAAGACTTAGACTTAACAGTGACATCTAAAATATTAAACGTCCAGGACCAGAGTTAACGCCGATGCTGGCCGTTAAAGTGAAGTGTCGGGTGTAACATACAGCCAACACCCACTGAGTATGAAGCGGGCTCAACCAGTGAGCGTTCTCCATACTACCTCTTCCTGGCCTTGACACACAGTTACGTCAAGTATCAGAAAGGGGTTAAAAAATGTCCCCCATAGTTTAGATACATTTCTGAAAAAAACATTGATAAAACATAAGGAAAGCAACGAGTGACGTCCCAAAACATTCTAGCCATAATGTATGTAATGAAAAAAAATTGCCTCACGGGCTCAATATTACACAGAGAGATAAGCAAATATGTAAAAACTCATGCACATGGCTGTAATACGGCTCCATTTTGTATGGCGCCATAAGAGGTGCATGAGGCATCTACTGTTTCTTCATGTTCCTCTGATTTGATACGCTTGCATACAGAGATTTTATTTCTGCTTCATTGGGCACCATTGGACTATTTATTGAGTATGTACCGAGGTATTCTCCCCTGTCACACAAAGTCCGATAGAACCTGTTCATGCTTCATTCCAGTGTGCATGAGCCCTATGATGATAGCTAACAAGGAATGCTATCGCAGAATCTAGCTGTTAAATATTTGACATGTTTGTGCTGCATCAAGTGATGTTGCATTCTAATTACCTGCATTTTAACTAATCATTAAGTCTCGCACCCTGCTTGAAACATCCCGGCTGCATACAAATGTGTTACTTGAAATGTAGATAACATATATTTAACATTTCATTACCAAGTTATTTGCATTTTGAATGTTGAAGTGAATTCCTAGGATATTTAACTGTAAGATAATGAATGGCAAAATAAAAGTTTGTGGATATGGTCACTTCAAATGTTGAATGTTTTGCTCTTTATTATGCTTATGTCAGCCTCACGTACAAGAAAAGATGTACCACATTGCATGACGCTGAAATATGGCATATAATTGTATACAGGTCCACACGCCCTGATTTGTACAGAGTTGTCATACAGCCCATATAGATGTGCATAGGGCCATGCTGTACCACCATATGACTCCGCTTCCATACTGTAGCATATCTTTTGTCTAATTCATATAGGAAAGAAATTTGCCATTCTCCATTAGATGCTGTATTATGGAGGTATGCTCCCAGGAGAGAATATCTCCCTAATACATAATATGGAGCTGGGACTCACATGTGCTGCAATACAGACACTATAAACACATCTTTACCATATACATGACACCTTCATTTTATCGCTCAATTAACAAATAAGCAGCAATTAATTTAAAATATTTGGAAATTAATACCTTTTATTAATAGACTAGGACTTTTATGCTTGATATTACACTGCATTATATTTATTTAAAGAGGACCTGTCATTAGGTAATACAATGCAAAATGTTTATCTGACCTGAATCCTACTGCGAGGCAGCATCACACTTGCTCTGAAGTCTTCACCCCAGCATGGTCTCGTGAGATAAGGTTGTTCTGGCGAGATTATGCTGTGTCAGGCAGGTCTGAAGCTGCCTCGTGCTGATTGGACAGCGTCAGAGGCTGTAAAGCTGGCTCCACCTCGAGAGAATCAGTGTAGTTCACGCCCTGTTGGCTAACTACAGTAAATGAGCATATAGGGCACTAACACAACAGGACGCCATATATAAAAAATGGGGGGCCAGGAACAAAAGAAAAACAACGCTGAAATCAGAGGGACAGCAGGATTCAGGCCAGATGATCATTGTTTAGTGGAAAGGAGATGGGCTAAAGATGGCGCAAAAAAAAACCTGACATAAGATAAGCCAACTAGTATGTTGTATAAGGAGGTTAGAAAAGAGTGTCTAGATTGTCTAGCAAAATGTGCCATATTTATTATACCGCATGTACTACTTTGATAAAATTGCCACATTTTCAGACTGCTTGTCTAAGATCATGCTGCCTAAAACTTAGACAGTATTAGTAAATCGGCCCCAATGATTTGAACTTTAGAGCAGATTAAATGGAAAGAACACACAACTTGTGGTTAAACACATCTTCCCAGGCAAAGATTGAGTAAATATCGGCTCTGCTCCGGGACTCAGTCTCTGGGGAAGCCCCTGATATCACTGTCCATATATGGACAGTGATGTCAAGAGGAGAGAAGGAGTCCCAGGCAGAGCGCTACAAGCGGCTCTGCTCCGGGACGCCGTCTCTGGGGAAGCCCTTGACATCACTGTCCATATATGGACAGTGATGTCAGGAGGAGAGAAGGAGTCCCAGGCAGAGCGCTACAAGTGGCTCTGCTCCGGGACTCCGTCTCTGGGGAAGCATAGCACTGTCCCAGGCAGAGTGCTAGTAGCACTCTGCCCGGGACTTTGGTTATGGGGTTTCCCTGACATCACTAGCCGTATATGGACAGTGATGTCAGGGGCTTCCCCAGAAACTGAGTCCCGGAACAGAGCCTTTACTAGCGCTCTGCACGGGACTTCAGCTCTGCTCCGGACATCATTATCCATATATGGAAAGTGATGTCAGGAGCAGAGCAGGAGACACATGCAATGCTAATACTGCTCTGCCCGAGACTATGGCTCTGGGGTTGCCCCTGACAACACTGTCCATATATAGACCGCAATGTCAGGGGTTTCTCCTGAAGTGGAGTCCCCAGCTAGAGCATCAGCAATGCTCTGGCTGGGGATTCCACTCCTAGAGGGAACCCCAAAGGAGCTATCTACAGGGACCACCAGGCACCACCAGGGAGGAGGGCTGTGTGGCACTTCCAGGGAGGGTGGCTGTGTGGCACTATCATGGAGGGGGCTGTGTGGCACTAGCTGGGAGGAGGGGGCTGTTTAGAACTACCTGGTTGGGGGGCTGTGTGGCACTACCTGGGAGGTGGGGGCTGTGTGGCACTACCTGGGAGGAGGGGGCTGTGTGGCACTACCTGCGAGGAGGGGGCTGTGTGGTACTACTTGGGAGGGGGGCTGCGTGGCACTACCTGAGGGGGCTGTGTGGCACTATCTATAGAAGGCACTACATTTATGTGGGTACAAAATGGGGTCCTGACTTCTATATGGGGCATAAGCAGGGCCTAACGTCTATATGGAGCACAAAGTGATGTTTTCTGCCATGTTACAGTCGCCATGAGTTCCTCTGGGTAATAATGGAAGTTTCTGATACACATAGATTTTCCAACAGTTCTGAACATCTATAAGTCATGCTACTAATGCTGGACATCAATAGTCCAGCATTTTAACAGACATGTAACGCCGGTGGCGGGACGCGCATCAGCCAGTGGTCCCTGCCGCAAAGGTCTCGTACCTCCTTCGGCGCTCTTTATCTTCTGCGCCTCACGGCCACCGGATACCTAGTGCAGGCGCATGCGCTCCAGCCGCATCTTAAAGGGCCAGTGTGTGCAAAACTCAAAAGTTACCCAACCACCCCTGCTGCTTCCCAGGACTACTTAAGACCCCTTCACCATCTCCCAATTTCCTGGGAAATGTTGTGACTAACCCAGTGTTACTCTGCGAAGGTTCCATATCCTGAATCCTGTGTCTGTGACTAGTTCTGAATCCTGTGTCCGTGACTAGTTCTGAATCATTTGTTCGTGACCAGTCCTGCATCCTGAATCCAGTGTCCGTGACCATTTCTGCATCCTAAGTCCAGTGTCCGTGACCTGTCCTGTATCCTGAGTCCAGTGCCCGTGACCTGTCCTGCATCCTGAGTCCATCGCCCATGACCAGTCCTGCATCCCGAGTGCAGTATCTGTGACCAGTCCCGCATCCTGAGTCCAGTGTCCGGCAGCAGTCTGCTTCCAGTAATCTGTCACCGGCCTGCTTCCAGTAATCCGGCACCGGCCTGCTTCCAGTAATCCGGCACCGGCCTGCTACCACTAATCCGGCACCGGTATGCTTCCAGTAATCCAGCACCGGAGTCCAGCTGCCTCGAAAGTACCATCTACCAGTGACTGTATTACATCTGTCTGGCCAGCAGCTACTCCGTTACGGCGGAGTAGCCCAGTGGTTCCACAACCCCATTGGATGTTACATACGTATTACTTCTAATCTTTCTGATTCATTTTTTATTTTCTAATTTGTGAATAAAATTTGTCTGTTTATGATTTTTGCCTTAGTTGTTCATTCTAAAAATATAAAAGATAGCTGGAAACATTGTCAGTAAGTGTTTAAAGGTTCTATAACCTTTGAACTTAATTTTTTTTATAACACAATGTATTATGTGATTTTTGAGCAACTTTCAAATTGTTTTTTATTACAAAAATGTTTTACTTTTTGAGTTACATGTATTCTGTATATGTAGAAGCTGTATCTTGTCATCAATGCCAAATCCATCAGGTCAGCAGGACTGATAGCTTGGCTGAAAGCTTGTCCTGCGTGTTCCCTTACATCTAAGGGCCTGTACACATCACGTATTCACTTTCGTCGAAGGTATACGTCGGGAGGAGTCCCAACGTATACCTCCGACGGAAGGCACTGACATATCCCCCTGTATAGGCATACAGTGCAGTACGTCGCCCGAAATCCCTGGGCACAGTTCTACTTTAAGCCCTGAGCTCGGGGAAGCCCCTGATGTCACCGTCCATATATAGACAGTGATGTCAGGGGCTTTTAAATATGAAGTCCCGGGCCAGAGCATCGCAAGCACCCTGCCCTGGCATCTGTCACACATAGGCTCCTATGTAAAAAAATGTATACTACGCGGTATACTTTTTTTGTGGGATCCCCCAGGATGGAATAGCGTAGTATACCGACATATACTAGCCCGACGGTGGACAAAGGGACACTCTTTTGGACTATGTTTTTAAATGACTTTTATTACTAGCTTGTTTTATTCCACCTCCAGAGTATTTATACCAAGTGAGAGATTTATAATAACAACCAATTTGGCAAGTATTATCGAAAACAACCTCGTGTTTAGTACAGATAAGCATGACATGTAGACTGTGGAGGAGAAAGCATCAGAAAAATAAAACCTTTACAAGAAAAATAAAAAAATAAAAACAAAGATCAGACAACAAATGCTGCTGATAACAGCTGGTGGCAAAAATAATTCAACCACACTTCTTATATTCAAATGGACTCTTTTGGACTCAGGCTAATGGAGCCCTATGGACACGTTTAGCGTGTATTTAGGGAGCTTTCCCAACGTGCATGCTAAATGTAGGGTAAAAACGTGATAAGGGCCTAAGCTAATAAACTTAGATGTAATTGTTATTAGCTGGGTCATGCGTGTCAGAGACATGTGAGACCAACTTTCACGGGAGCCTTCAGTGCAGCTGACCTGACGAATTCAGGTTTTGATGACAAACAGGATACATAGAAGCTGTATCTCAAAAAGTGAAAACATTTTTTCTAATAAAAAAAACAATGTAAAAGTTGCTTAAAATTATATGATGCATTGTTTTATTTAAAAAAATAAGTTCAAAGGTTTTCAAAGCCTTTAAGCACTGACACCCTGGCAAAGCAATAAGCTATTCATTTTGTAGTTTTGGGATATTTTATGTATTTCTAATTAATACTGCATTTAAGGTGAAACCCCAGCTGTTGACAGAGTTAGACCCCTCCACATCTACCTAAAGTCCTAATTGTATTGAGGTTGCCATTTCTTATGCCTCAGGTCTCGGAAATACTCTGTAAAGGAAATACTCCATGTATTGAACATTAAATGATCCAGGTAAAAGAGTATTTAACCAGTAGTCTTTATGCTCACCTACTAAACAGCCCCTTGTACCACTGTTGGGGATAAGGACAGCACAACGTTTCTGCTTAGTAACTGAATGGTCAGCTGAGTGATTCTGAGTAAGCATGGACGACACGTAAAATAAAAAACTAGACTGATTCATTACAGCAAACCACTTTTCCCAATAGACATCACAGTGAACTTTGTATACCTTTACACTACATTTAAAAAAAAAAGTTATATTGTTAATAAATTTAATATCAAGCATCAACGTAAGGTTATGTCACATCATCCAGTACACAAGCCATTACTGTGAATTCCCTCCCTCAATACCACAATTTTTAATACCAGATAAAGAACAGCTAGGTCTATGTAAACGAATAGAAAACTGAAGAAAAATTGGGAAGTCTTGTCATGTCTTGAGATGTGAGGATCCTCAGCAGTATATTCACAACTCACATTTTGAAGCATCCCAGTTAATGAAGAGATGAGTAAACACGCTGTTTGCTACTGATTGCACAGTTGGCTTCTCAATATGCTTCTCAGATCGTTTTTCTTTTTGAGCATTGGGTTATGGAGTCTGTTTTTTTAGCCGCACTGTGTTTAAGTGACATACTGTCTGTGAGATGATTGCATGCTCTCTGATTTTAATTCACAGCCTGACACAGTGGTAAAATAGCAGCGCACTACAGAAGAAATGTTTTTAAATGACTTTTATTACTAGCTTGTTTTATTCTACCTCCAGAGTATTTATACCAAGTGAGAGATTTATAAGAACAACCAATTTGGCTAGTATTATCGAAAACAACCTCGTGTTTAGTACAGATAAGCATGACATGGAGGAGGAAGCGTCGAAAAAAATAAAGGAAATAAAAGCTTTACAAGCAAAAAAAAAACAACAAATAAAAACAAAGATGAGACAACAAATGCTGCTGATAAGAGCTGGTGGCAAAAATAATTCAACCACACTTCTTATATTCAAATGTTGTAAAGGAAATCGGCACCCTCCTTATAACAGTAAGAAGAAGTCTTTTTCTATATTATTGCATAATAGACTGTTCATCAGAGGGCTGTATAAAGTGCAATGTCTGGAAATATAAGGTGCAGTTATATTCCTACTATTGAATAACATTAAAGTTTTAGCAAAAAAGTTTACTCATTGTTTTTAATGAAACATTATACAATTTTACAATTCCTTTCTGTATCACTTTTTCACAGTTTTAAAGATCTCTGCTTGCTGTCATTAAAAAGGAACATTAATTATTTACTTTCAGTGAATAAAGTTCTGTCATGGTGATGTGATGGACACACAGGTGCACAGTTATGGCATGTGTAGAAGAGTTGTGTCTTGTATCGAGCCGAGCACCTGTGTGTCTATCACATGATCATGGACAGATTTTTATCCTCTGGAAGAAAGCAATGAAGATTCCCATTGAATGATAACAAAAAAGGTTAATGCAAAAAATATATTAAAAACTGTAAACAATGAATAACATTTGTTTGCTGAAACTGTGAGGGTATGTTCACACGCTAGCTGGCTTTTACTGCTGAAAAGACAGACTGTTTTCAGGAGAAAACAGCTGCCTCGTTTCAGCCGTAAAAGCTCCTCCTCGTAATATACGAGGCGTCTGTGACGCTCGTAAATCTTGAGCTGCTCTTCATTGAGTTCAATGAAGAACAGCTCAAATTACGTTGCAAAGAAGTGTCCTGCACTTCTTTTGACGAGGCAGTCATTTTATGCGTCGTCGTTTGACAGCTGTCAAACGACGACACATAAATTACAGGTCGTCTGCACAGTACGTCGGCAAACCCATTCAAATGAATGGGCAGATGTTTGCCGACGTATTGTAGCCCTATTTTCAGACGTAAAACGAGGCATAATACGCCTCGTTTACGTCTGAAAATAGGTTGTGTGAACCCAGCCTAATAGCTCTGTAAAGTGCTGTTGCTCTTCTCCCCTCCTGTCGCCATTGCACAGTGTCAAAAATCTCCATAAAGCCTCTTCCCCTGCTGCTCCTGACTCTGTACTCAGTATTTAGTATATAGATTCTTGTTCTATGGAACCTACAGAATCCAATGGTGAGTCTGTCACATGGATCTGTGTCCTGAATATGTATTTCATGCAGGTGCCGAAAGGAGAGCACGCAGCAGGGGTACGGACAGCAGCATATATATCTTAAGAAAAAAGCAGAAATGAGCCGTCAGCTATATAACAGAATGTGCACAAGCCATACTTGACGTTGGTTCATTTGTATACCTGGTTGCTCTGTTATTTACAAAACTGTATGTATGGTCTATATTATGCTGGTGGCTTTTTGAAAACTGTTTTGTGCTGGCAGGTCCATTTTAATAGTCTCCTAGCTACTGGGACGTAAGCAGGTGTTCATCTGCATAGCAGGGGTGTCTGTGTTTTTTTTTTTAATCTAGTCCAGGCTTTTTGTTTTTAGTTTCAATACATTTTTAGTGAATTTTAAATGTAAAAAAACACTTGTGGATGCCTACAATAGGTGAGCGTAGAAGATAAAATCAGCAAAAAAGAAAAATAATAAATAGAGGGAAGCAAACTGCATAACAGGAAATAATAAAATAAAAATTGATAGACTGGGGTTCCACCAGGTAAGGTGGGAGTGCTGTTTAACCGTAAAATAGACCCCAGTAGGTGGACATAACTAGGGAGAGTAGGAAAGGGGGTTTTAGATACCCCCAAAATAAGAGAAATGGAGGTAAGGAGAGGGTCAGGAGAAGGAAGAGAAGGATAGGAGAAGAAAGAAAAAAAAGGAAAAGATTTGTGAGGAGTGGAAGGCGAAGGTGAAGGTGAAGCTTCCTTTTGAAAAGGGGTTGTCCTCATGAGACAACTCCTTTAAGCGATACCTATGCTATAAAGGTTCTGAAACAGTCAATTATTTGCTTATTTGGGGTAACTAAGGATATAACTTTTAATAAGAATTAAAAAAATTGAAAGAATGTTGGATTTGGCAAACGAGATAATGCTGCAGGATTGGACCTTGTCTCTAGCCTGGAGGTTGATAGGTGGAAGAATGCTGTACATAATCAAGTGCATTTAGATAAGTTAATATACGTAAATGGAGGTACGCTTGACAAATTTACAAATATATGGAAAGCTGGGATTAGTAATGTGCAACCTAATCTTAGATATGTTGTCATATATAGTGGTTGGGGAATAATAACGCTTATTTTATTCATATTTCTCAAAATAAAAATATATAAAAATATATTTACATGGGACTTGAGCTATGAGAAAGAGACCAAGGGTCTTTCTAAAAAAAAATATAAGACTGTCAGCAATGCTTGTGATCAGAAAAATTTGGCAACCATTTAACCACTCAGATGCTGGTGTGAGATGTGACATCTGAGGGGTTTTTACTGCCCCTACCACTTCGTGGCTGGTCACCGGCTCCCGCTCGGTGACAGTGTACTCCTATAGCAGCTGGGAGCCTTGTGAACGCTCTCAGCCCTGCTATATGAAGATTGCTATGGACACCTGTCTGTTGCAGGTCCCCATAGCAATGCAATGATTTTGCCATAGACTGCCAAATTGTGATATTGCAGTCTATGGCAAAAGCAATCTAAAGATCGTAGATTCAAACCCCCTAGGGGGGCTAAATAAAAGTAAAAAGAAAGAGTAAAAAAATATAAAAACTATACAAATTCAAATCACTCCCCTTTCCCTAGATCAAATATAAAAATAAATAAACCATAATAAACATAGACATATTAGGTATCCCCACGTCTGAAAATGCCCGAACTACAAAAATATAAAAACATTTATCCAATACGGTGAATTTCATAGCGGAAAAAAAAAGTAAAAATGGCCAATTCGCAGTTTTTTTGCCACTTCGACCCCCACCCCAAAAAAAATTAACAAAAAGTGATAAAAATGCCCGACATTCCCCAAAATGGTATTGGTAAAAATTACATCTTTCCACATACAAAAAAAACGCCTTACACACCTTTGTACACAGAAATATTAAAAAGTTACGGAGGTCACAATATGGCTATGCTAAACTTTTTTCGTTTCTGTCAAACATTAGTTTTTTTTTTTAAGGTACTAAAATATAACAAAAGCTATACAAAATTGGTATCACAGTGATATCGCAGAATAAATATATTGTGTCATTTTCACCATACAGTGAACACTGTAAAAACGAAACCCATAAGAATATGGAGGAACTGCTGTTTTTTCCAATACCACCCATTCTGAATTTTTTTTTCCAGCTTCCCAATACATCATACATAATATTAAATAGTACCATTAGAAAGAAACAACTTGTCCTGTAAAAATTAAGCCCTCATATGTCTGTGTCAATGAAAAAAGAAAAGAGTTATGACTCTTTGAATGCGGGGAGGAAAAAAACAAAAGCATAAAAACGAAAATTAGTCTGCTCCTGAAAGGGTTTAAATATATGGCTGCTGGATTTGAAATCAATACATAGCAACAGAAGTCAATAGTAGTTTCTATGATACAACTGCTGGATTCTGCGAAATTATAAAGCCGGTCAATAAATCATTGAACACAACAATATACCAATGTTTGTCACCATGTGATGTCAGACAAGCTTTGGCGCCACTATCCAGCAATCGGGAGGAAGTTATTTGGACATTAAAATAATGTACATTTAATAAATTGGTTTACTAAAAAAAAACTACTGATATAGCATTATACATCACTATTAATAATCTAAAGTAGATTTATTACGGGTGCACTCATCAAGATCCTTTCAGAAGCATATTTCAATTATTTTTAGCATTTTCTTATTCCCATAAATAATATATCGTATAAAGAAAGACCCATGAGTTCCTTCTGTGTGCTTGAAAATATTAATTTTTAATACTGCTTAAAGGAACACTTCATTTACCCCCATTTACCTTCAAATTATTTGATGTTCAGATGCTGTTAGTTTATGATGAATAAAATATTGGTTATGTAAAAACGGTAAAACTATTTATCAGTGTGTTAAATAGGTTTTCCATTTTGTTATAAATTGCGCATATTTGTCTTAATGTGGCAAGAGATGCCACTCAGGCCCGGATGATAGAGAAGGCAGAAGAGGCACATCTTGAAAACCTAGGGGAGGCTTCAAATACCCAGTTCCCTCCAGCTACTTATAGACACCTCCTGCAGCAAGACATGGATGTTTGTAATAAAAATGTATGTGCAAAGAGCTGATCAAGCAGCTATTACTACTAAGGGTCGAAGATCTGTTCTCCTTGTGTGGAGCTCCGATACCCCGGCCACTGCCAGTGGTGCATTTTTAGTGCCATAGGAAGATGGATATAAGCAGCTGTCAGACACATATGTTTCTGCTGATCTCCTGGATGAACAAATGATCATGCTAAAATCCAGTATGCTGCTCCTTATTTCCCCAAACACAGACTATCCTCTTAGGTAGTGACTCTTGGTGACTCTTGTATGTTACCACTAACATACACATTACATTGCTGTTAGATTCAGTTAACATCAGCACATGTCCAGGGTAAGTTTTGCTACTGTGAAGGGACCATCACCAATTTTTTTGTCCAGGGCAAACTACCAAACTTGATTCAGCCTTGATGTCACTTACTAACATAAGAATACATCTGCGGCTGCCTTATTCCTGTCTCATTTTCTTGAAGTCTAGGTGGCCCCATGGGGAGACTACAAGGATCGTCATTGCAATAGCAGTCACGTGATATACTCATGTGACTCTTTTGTACAGATACATAGAAGTACTGTTCTTCATTTCTGCCTGGTTATATCTGCCCTATTATACTGTAAGTCCTGTTTTTGTTAAAGGAAAACATTTATGGACAATAGATCAACACAGGAGTGGTAGACCATAGCAGAACACTAGCACCATATTCTTTTCTTTTTCACCATACACTTATGTACAAATTGAGTTTCAGAAAATAATGATGCCGATTCTCAAGATATATTTAGGAAGAGCATGCACAGAGTCCTGTCCTCAACTCCAATGAACACTGATTTGGAATGCCAACTGCAGTTAATACCTTATCTGTTAAAATGATTGCCCCGTCAGAATAATGAATGCTTAAATGGCTTCATGGATGCAAAGCTTGATATGATATTCCAAAATTTAGTAGAAGGAGTTCCAAGAAAAGTATAGTCCGCTGTATTAGAAAAGGGGATCCACCTAATATCTTTGGTTTTGGAATTAAATATATTCTAGTGTGCATTTACTTTTGGCCATCAAATGCAAATATATTACATGAAGGCATCTGTCAGTATATGCATCGGAGGATTTCATTAAAGAAGCACTCTAGACAAAATGTATACACCGTTATCCCTAGTGGAGGGCCTGAGGGTGGTGCATGACATAGGGATTCAAAGAATACCAGAGAGAATCCCTGTGTCATGTACTGCCGCATCAACCCCCCCCCCCCCCCTAGGCTTAGTATTAGGTTCTCCGTTTCGTCTGCCTTTTAACCACAGTAAAAGTTACACCGTTTTGACACATTTTCCATTTTTCCTATTGATTTATTTTCTAACAGCTCTCTAGCTAATACGTATAAGTATATGTCTATATCTTTGTTAGTTACTTAAGCCCTCCTGATTCTTGCCAGAATTTTTAGCCATATTTCAACTTCATTAGGTTCAAATTAAATTCAATAAACAGAAGAGAGAACTTAATGGATCTCTTGAACGTTTCACATTTATTAGATTCATTTTTCATTAGTCTGATTAGAAGACAGGACTTTATTATTATATCAATTCCGAAATGAAAGGAAATGCAAAAAATCATTCAAACTGATGCCTGACGACGGTACACAGTCCCTATGGCTCTGTTGTATGAAGCCATAGGCTCCTTTTGTGTCGCCATATGGCTCATCGGTGTCACATCCAATAGGTCATGTCATGATTTTATTTTACCATTTGAATCTGAACAAAAAACATCTACTGTATATGCCTCTGTATGCTATGGGAGCCATATTACGACTGCGTACAACTCAGAGGTTGTATTAAGCTGTTATACGGTTGGGTTTATAAGTCCTTTTAGTTTACTTTAGTTGGCTGTATAATGTATTTTTTTAGATTAAGAAATATTGTACTCTTTGAAACATATAAAACTGTCCAAAAACTTTTTTTTTTTTAAATGTAGATAGCTAAATTATTAATAAATTGTATGCTTGATACAGGTTGGGCGGTTTTATGGACACTAAATATGTGTATTTATTGTAATCATGATGTATTATAAATGAGACTAATTAAATTTTTCCTAAAATGTGTTCATGTTTTTTTTTCTAGAACTTTTCACTTTTTTTTCATGTTTGTAATGCCAAAACAATACCTTAATTTAGATATGTAGGACATTTAAGCTAATGTTTTAGAATATAATTATATTCCTTAACAACATCTATTATGATCAGGTGTCCATCTTTGTATGTTGCAAGCAGGGACGTAGCTATAGGGTGTGCCCTGGAGCCTGAAGGTGTCTAAAAGCCCCTCAGCCGCATAGGAAAACACCAGAAATACCAGAAATACAACACTTGACTGTTTAGCCCTGTGATTGGCTGCAGCGGTCAAATGCTACATGCATGTAAACAATGACCGGGAGTACCGCCAGAGCGCCAGCGCAGGATCTCCGGGGGAAAGGATAGGTAAGTACTGCTTTTTTTTGCGTATTTATATCATTTGCACCCATTACCCCAAAATTCTCAGAAGCCAGATAACCCTCTGAACTGTGTACTGTAAAATTAACCACCCGTCTTTTTTTGCTTTCTCTCCTTCTTTTGGCGCTTTTCTATAGTTAAACCACCAAAGTGTCATGGAATATAATGCAAATAACAATAGTATGACTTTCTGTTTAATCATACTGGTAAAGAAACAAATTATAGTCTTTTGAAGTAAAGCAAAACACTCAAGCAATGCAATACAATACCTTTTTTAGAGGGCAGTGAAGGTGCGGCTGCTTTTGCTGGGGAAATTGCAGGAGTCATTGGCTGCTTACCAGCTGTGAAGGATAAAGAAAAATAACCAATTATTAAAAAACTTCTTCAGGTTTCTATTTTCACTTCTGTTTTATAATGGTGCATATCTCAGATTATATCAAAGTACATAAAGTTTTTCTACTGGGAATAGATTTAAAATTCAGTAATATATTATATTATAGTAATACATTATTTTGTACCATATACTGTAACACCGTCACTCTTTTCAATACTCATTGTATTATGTAAATGTTTTGGGAAATAATAGAATTCTAGGTAGAATAATACAGACTTGTCTAGTTAAATAGGCATTCCAGTTGTTAAGATTTATCACCTATCCACAGGATAGATGGTAAATGTTAGATTGATGGGGGTATGATCACTAGGACCCCCATGACTAATAAAATGAAGAACATTAGTTTCCCATCCCTACACGCCAGCAGGTCTGTGGTGAGGATTTGTATGGAGTGGCGGCTGAGCATGTGCTCTGATGCTCCATACAAATCTATGGGATATACGGAAACAGGTGAGCTCTCTCACTACTAGCAGGGCTAACATGTATCACTTATTCCATGTGATTAATGTTAATTGCTGTGATAACCCTTTAAAGAGGTTCTCCATCCAAATATATTTAAAATAATGTTAAACACAACCCAGTAAGCATTTAATTGTTTCCATAGCTCCTCGTTCATTTTCTGCCCCTACTTTGGGGGAAAATTCTGCTTTGATTGAGATAAATTGGTTGTCAGGGATGTGCTGTCTGACAATTCCATTGAAAAGAGTTTTGTTGTTATGCAGTGTATTCCTTAGCAACAGATCTTAGCAATAAATCTTTCTCACATGACTGTGTTCAGTTAAAAGCTAAATTATAATGGTGCTGGCAGCAGAAAGTGGTTACTTAGCTTAACAGTTGTCAAGCTAAGTGCCATTTAATATCTTACGCTGCCATAATAATCAGGGTATTCTGACAATAAATGTTGGTGAAATACTTTTTAAAAGGAAAGGATTATGGACATGAGCGTATTACAGCTTCATACAACCTCTGAGATGTATGGAGCCGTAATACGACGCTCAAAGTCTACTATGGCCCCTATTGTACCTCTATATACCTCCGATTTCATACAAAGGCATAGGTAGGCTTTTTCAGTGAGTTGGTTTTCTTAGCGCCATATGACGCCACATGGAGGAACATAGTGGTGTGCCTACATCTCCATAGTACAGAGCCGCAGGGACTCGAAGTGCCTCTTTACAGCTTCCTGCATGAACAGTTGTTCAGCGCAATGCTGGAGTAGCAGTGTATTGTTGTGTTGAAAGTGGGAAAACTGTCAAGCCATGCCATTTATCATATCAGTCCCTTGTTTTTAACCAAAGTTTTCTAAAAATAAATGTAGAGTATGTAGTGACTTTTATTAAAGGTAATGTTTAAGTAGTTCAATACATTCATCAAACATTTGATAATCTAGCAAATGATAAGTCCTATGATTATAGTATAAAAACAATTTAGGGTTTTTGTTTGTTATATGTATTGAATATAATTATTATTATTATTATTATTAATAATAATAATAATAATAATAATAATAATAATAATAATAATCTTTTAAAAAATCAAGCCAAATTTCTGCAAAGCACAGAATACGTTCCAGGAGGCTTTAAAAGTTGCATTATTTGTCATATTATATCAGTTGAAGATGGTTTTTTTTTTCTCTCAAAATCAGGTTTACTCTTTATTCTTTCCTGTACTTCTTAAAATAATGTAACTGCTGTAAAATGATAGCCATCCTGGAGTCTATCCACATAAATAATGTATTACTGCTGTAAAGATGCCACAGCCACACTCTAAGCCAGGGGTCTCAAGCACGCGGCCCGCGGGACACAGACCCGCTAGTATAGGCTCTGCTGTGAGACTCTTGAATTCCCTGACATCGCTGTCCACATATAAACAGCGATGTCTTGGGCTTCCCCAGAGCCGGAGTCCCGTGCAGAGCGTTAGTACAGGCTCAGCTCCGGGACTCTGTGGAATTCCCTGACATCAACAATGATGTCAGGGGCTTCCCCAGAACAGGAGTCCCAGTGATGACATGACCTGCCTAAGTAGAGTCGTGTGTTAGTGCACCTTCCCTTATCCCTACCAATCCCTTCACCCCCACCTTTAGGAAAAAGACACGTGACACCGAGGTTGGATGTGAAATGGCCACAGCAGCCGTTTTATTAATTTCACAGTTTAAAACAAATTAAATCCGAAACATTCGGATAACTAATTAGGAATCCACCAGAGAATTCCTCCTAATAATTCACATGACCCAACATGGGTCAGAATCATAAATAACAATTTAACGTTAACATTAGACCGAGCAGGGGCAGTCCTTGAAGCAATTTTAGATATTCCTTTTTTACACACCTCGAGCTAGCCATCTGCAAACCACTAATTACCTCCAGCCGTAAACCAGCTCGGAGGCACCGCTCACCTCTGCAGATGGCTCCAACCACCAGAAGTCCACTTCAAGGGGATAACACCCGATGAAGCCTTCAAGTGCTATACCGACCACTAGAAGTCCACTTCAAAGGGATAACACCCGATGAAGCCTTCGAGTGATATACCTTCCACCAGAAGACCACTTCAAAGGGATAACACCCGATGAAGTCTTCAACCATGTACCTTTTTTGGGGGACGCATACCCCCGATGCGACCCCCCCACCAATTTTGTACTGACTGGCCTCAAGGACTCCCCCCGCCAGCTGCCATGACACCAGGACCTACTCCGAATGAAAAGAAAAAACATGTTAAATAAGCACACAATAAAATTGCCACACTCATAAACAGACTTAATAAAGACCACAAGAGATAACACCAAATGGGCGGGAGGGTGGGAGCTTACTGGGTGAGTGGTTACTTCTCCCGCTGCTTCCGGCTCACTGCCGAAAAACAGCGGGAAGCTCCGTAACGGCCCCCTAACTCCTCCCTGTCCCTCCTCCACCTCTAACTTTCCCTACAAAGTTAACCCTTTCCCTCCTAGGGCTGTCATGGAGGCTTCCCTCCTAAGCCCTGCAGGCTGCGTCCAGCCTCGTCTTGACCTGCCTAAGTAGAGTCGTGTGTTAGTGCACCTTCCCTTATCCCTACCAATCCCTTCACCCCCACCTTTAGGAAAAAGACACGTGACACCGAGGTTGGATGTGAAATGGCCACAGCAGCCGTTTTATTAATTTCACAGTTTAAAACAAATTAAATCCGAAACATTCGGATAACTAATTAGGAATCCACCAGAGAATTCCTCCTAATAATTCACATGACCCAACATGGGTCAGAATCATAAATAACAATTTAACGTTAACATTAGACCGAGCAGGGGCAGTCCTTGAAGCCATTTTAGATATTCCTTTTTTACACACCTCGAGTTAGCCATCTGCAAACCACTAATTACCTCCAGCCGTAAACCAGCTCGGAGGCACCGCTCACCTCTGCAGATGGCTCCAACCACCAGAAGTCCACTTCAAGGGGATAACACCCGATGAAGCCTTCAAGTGCTATACCGACCACTAGAAGTCCACTTCAAAGGGATAACACCCGATGAAGCCTTCGAGTGATATACCTTCCACCAGAAGACCACTTCAAAGGGATAACACCCGATGAAGTCTTCAACCATGTACCTTTTTTGGGGGACGCATACCCCCGATGCGACCCCCCCACCAATTTTGTACTGACTGGCCTCAAGGACTCCCCCCGCCACAGCGAAACAGGCCTTGACCACCTTAAGCCTGTGAGTTCTGCCACACCACCACCGCCCTTTCAATTCCTTCTGCTATTGCCAAGCTCCACAGATCAATCCCAACCTCGGTCAAATGAACCCCATCGCTCCTCCAGTAGTTCCCCACTCCTGACTCCAAGTCCCTGTGCCGAACGCAAATGCCCCCGTTTTTGGCTACAAATCGGGACACCGCGCGATTAACCTTAATGCGAGCCTTATTGACTCTTTCCACTGACCTAGCCAGCCGCCAATGTTTTCTTGGGACAATGTCCGACCACACAATTACCAACCTGGGATAAGAAACCCACAAACACAACATATCGTGTTTAATATCCCGCACCAACTCACGAAAAGGGCGGACTCCCAAATCGTTCCCACCCACGTGCAAGACCAAGATCTCCGGGACCCTATCAAGCCGGGCATATGTCTGGAATTCTGCTAACACCCTACTCCACGACATACCTCTAAATCCCAGCCAATGCAAAACCGCATCCTGTCGCGGAATGCGCAACTGGCGACCGTCCGGGAGGACGTCCGCCCTCAAAGCCCCCCAATGCACGTAAGAGTGGCCCAGCAACCACACCAAACACGGAGGCGGATCTGAAACGGAAAAGCAAGTTAAATACCACCACACAAAACATTCTTATAAGTGCAAACAGCAAAACTCATAACAGATGGGGGCGGACATAAGACCTAAATCTGTTGGACTCCCAACGACCGATGCGCCGCACCCCCTCATCATCCAACCCCCAGCGCCCTGCTTCCGTTGCTGCGCCGATCCTGAAGGAATGAGATGAGTACGCGTCCGCCGCGACACCGACCGCCGCCAAACATTTTTTGAATACAGCTCTAAATTGAAATCTAGACAAAAATAACCCGTCCTCGTGACATAGCAATGGCAACTCCGGAGACCCCACCTGTGGCTTAAAACCCTGCCTGCACGCCACCGGGCACATAGCCGAACCCGGGAGAGCGAACAACACTATCAGCTTCCCCTTTCCTAATTGGTCAGTTTTTGACCGACGCAACCATACCTCCAGCCGATCTGTATATATGCTCACGTCTCTCAGTCTCAACCCCCCAGCTTGCTTGGTACTCGGCGAAACCAACTCGCCGATTCTAAATGCCCCAAAGAACGCCAAAGAAAAAGCTAACCGAAACAACCTCATCTCGGCCGAAGAACGACAGACCGATGCTAATGATCCGCCCAAAGAGCTCAACAGAGAAAACGACACAGGCCTTCTACGATCCGCCTCGACCCTACCTCGGCGCAAACCCTTCAAAGCCTGCCCCACTAAGAATTCCTTAGACACATCCCTAAAGCCCCGTAACTTGAAACCAAACGCCACCGCCGACATGAAACGGTTAACCTTTGCCAATGAAAACCCCGCCTCCCAGGCGTTCCCTAACCAGTACAAAAGTGCCACCAACCTGTCTCTATCCGTGTTGACGTCACCCAACTCTCTTACCCACTCCTCCCACTGCCTCCAACAAGCAGAATAAGCACTCCACGTTGAGCGCGCCAACGACCTTTCCACCAATCGTTCTACGGGACCGAGACCAGATCCCAAAGATGTTCCGGGCAGACCACGCCGAGACGTTCCGCTCCCGGTGCCAATTGCCGAAACCGGTCCCACTGCGAGCGAGAAAGAGCATCAGCGATACAATTCCGTACCCCCGGCACGTGCACCGCCACCACCCACGCGTTCAATGACAAGCACACCAACACTAAATGTCGCAACAACTGAATTACCGGAGGAGAGGACGCCGTGATGTTGTTAATGGCCAGCACCACCCCCATGTTGTCGCAGTAAAAACGAACCTTCTTATCCCTGAGCCTGTCCCCCCAGATGGTCGCCGCAACCACGATGGGGAACAGCTCGAGCAGGGCCAGATTCCGCGTGAGTCCACTGGACACCCAGCTAGCCGGCCATTGACCCGCGCACCACGGACCCCCCCCATAAGCTCCAAAACCGCCCGCTCCAGCTGCATCCGTAAAAATATTCAAATCACTCGTATCCTGCGCTGGAGCCATCCATAGCGACCGACCGTTATACTGGCCCAAGAAGTCATCCCATACCTGCAAATCAGCCCGATGCTCCTCCTTGAGCCGTACAAAGTGATGTGCCGCACGCACTCCCGCCGTAGCCGCCGCCAACCGTCTACCAAACACCCTCCCCATTGGCATAATCCGGCAGGCGAAATTCAACTTCCCCAGCAACGACTGAATCTCCCGCAGCGTAATTTTCTTTAACTTGCAAGCCCGACGTACCTCCTGACTCAAAGCCCCCAACTTATCCACCGGAAGACGACACTCCATAGCCACCGAATCTATCTCAATTCCCAAAAAACAAATCGTCGTTACCGGGCCCTCAGTCTTTTCTGGCGCCAAAGGGATCCCAAAATCCCTCGCAACCTTCTGCAGTGCATGAAGCAAATTACCGCAAACCGGCAAACCCCCCGGGCCGACGCACAAGAAATCGTCTAAGTAATGTATTAACGAATCGACCCCGGCTACACCCTTCGTCACCCACTCCACGAAGCTACTAAAAGCCTCGAAGTACGCGCAAGAAAGGGAACACCCCATCGGAAGGCACCGATCCAC
The DNA here is from genome assembly GCF_050947455.1 of Rhinoderma darwinii. Taxonomy (NCBI): domain Eukaryota; kingdom Metazoa; phylum Chordata; class Amphibia; order Anura; family Rhinodermatidae; genus Rhinoderma; species Rhinoderma darwinii. The sequence continues at coordinate 240,750,601 of NC_134690.1, forward strand.
GTAAAAAGCCCCATTCCAAAAACAACCCAACAGCCGTTGGCTTTCTGGATGAACTGGCAACAACCTGAACGCCGCCTCGATGTCGGTTCTTGCGAGCAGCGCGCCTGGACCTGCAGCACGAACTAACCCAACCGCTTTATCGAATGAGGTATACACTACGGAGCACAACTCATGATCAATCCCGTCATTTACCGACGAACCCTTGGGAAACGATAAGTGCTGAATCAACCGGAATTTTTGGGGCTCGCGCTTTGGAACAATACCCAATGGGGACACAACTAAATCCTTTATTGGCGGATCAATAAAAGGCCCCGCCATACGGCCTAACGAAACTTCTTTAAACAACTTTTTCGACACGACCTCAGCATGCAAGTAGGCCGATTTAAGGTTCCTCCGCGTAACCGGGACCTCATAAGGAGGCGGAGGAATAATAAAACCAACACTAAACCCTTCGTAAAGCAACTTCGCCGCAGCCCTATCCGGATACTCATTTAGATAGGGGGCCATCCTTTCCACCCTCACCGGTGACAACCCCTTGACCAGCCGAGGAGGACTGGTTCCCTGACCTCTTTTTCCGCATACATTTTGCCGCCCCATGGGATGCACCATTACACTCCGAACACACGTGCTTGAACTTGCACGTGGCCCCGAACTTACACTGGCCATCGTTGAATTGCCAGCAGAATCCCAACTTTGCCCCACCGCCCTGTCCGACCTGACTGGACTGGCCCCCTTGGCCAACGCTCCCGGGAAAGGGCTGCCTAACCGGAGCCGTGACCCTTAACCAGAGAGCAATATCCTTCTGGTCCCATTGAATCGCTGGCCGAACCGCTTTACGCTGACGGAATTGCTCATCGTATCTGAGCCAAGCCTGCCCCCCGTACACCCGATGAGCCTCCCCAATGGCGTCAAAATAACAAAACAACGCCGAACAATTTTCCGGCGCCTTTTCCCCTATTACACTGGCTAAGATGGCGAACGCCTGCGACCAATTTACGAACGTCTGCGGGATAAGCCTATACCGCCGACGCTCCTCCTCGTCCTTCTTGCTCTCATCCCGCTTGCTCCTATCCAAATTGAATTTAGCAAGCGGCAGAAGAGAAAAAATCTCAACGTATTCGTCCTTCCAAATACGCTCACGCACCTCCTGCTTTAAGTGCGCCCCCAACGGACCTTCAAAGCAAACATATACCTCCCCGCGAGCACGATCATCAATACGCACCCGATCGCCGTCTTTTTGGGCCTCGGTCTGTACCGACACCGCGACCGCCTCCGTAGCCGCCATTACGGGGCGCGCCTGTAACAATCCCACTTCCCTGGGGCCCTCCCAAACTACCGCCGGGGACACCTCCGTAACTACTGGCGCCGCCGCCCTATCGAGACGCCCGACCAGCTCCCGCAAGCAACCCACCAAGTCCGCTAGACCCGCGCCGTCGCGCCCGCCCACGCCACTACCGGCCACCGATCCGACGCTAGCAGCCCCCCTGCCGACACCCGACATAAAAATCGCTGGATACGACAAAGATGGAGTTATGCACTCACCGGGCTGCACAGGCGCTGTGTTCCCGTCAGCCGGACCATCCTGCCCTCGCCGATACACGTCCAGTTCACCGTCTTCCAGCTCCTCTCTCGCCGACGACTGGCCATCCCACCGACATCTCCGAACCGGGGATGATGACGCGCTGGCAGATGGGCCGGCAACCTGCCGCCCGACCGCTGGGATCCAAACTTCCGACCGGACCTGTTGCCTCGACGTCGCTGCAGGTCTAGGCGTCCGTCTCGACGATCCTGATGAAGCCTGCCCCCTGGCCGGAGCATCACCAGGCGGGGCGGCCGTAGCTAGTCTTCCCGATCTTGCATCTGATGGGGGGGGGGTGACAGGGAGCCCGGCCTGTGACTCCCTGAGAACCGCCGGACCCCGTCGCGGCCTGGGATTCCTGCCAGGACGCAGGGCCTGGGAAGGGGCGGTCCCCCCAGCTGCCTGGCCTGCAGCGTCCATATTAGGGCTCCCCCTGCGACGCCGTGTCCGCGGGACCACCTCAGGGCTGAGGCGTTCTGGAGGTCGGGACCGCCGGGAGCGACGGGCAGACCCGGCCTGAGTCACCGTCACCCCCGGCGACGCTCTCTGCCTCCTCTGAGCAGGAGCGGGTGTTGTAAACTCCCCCCCCGCCGCCATATTACTGCCAGGAAGGGGGCCGGGGGAGGGGAGCCTGTCCCCCACTTCAACAGACCTCATATGCCGTGCCTGACGTGGCGAATCGGCGTCGGGGATCATTGTAAGTGCAGCCACGGTCTCCTCCAACCAACCGGGACCGTGGTGCACAGCAGCGGCACGCAGCCGCGCAAGCATATCAGCCTCAGACATGACGGAACAGAGCGGGGCAACGGGAGCTTACTGGGTGAGTGGTTACTTCTCCCGCTGCTTCCGGCTCACTGCCGAAAAACAGCGGGAAGCTCCGTAACGGCCCCCTAACTCCTCCCTGTCCCTCCTCCACCTCTAACTTTCCCTACAAAGTTAACCCTTTCCCTCCTAGGGCTGTCATGGAGGCTTCCCTCCTAAGCCCTGCAGGCTGCGTCCAGCCTCGTCTGGAGCACAGCTGGAGTTCCAGGAAGAGTCTACTAGTTCTCTGCCCGGGACCCCAGCTCTGGGGTTGCCCCTGACATGTCTGTCCATATATGGACAGTGATGTCAGGAGCAGAGCTGGAATCCCAGGCAGAGCGCTAGAAGCGGCTCTGCTCCGGGACTCCAGCTCTTGGCAAGCCCCTGATATCACTGTGGCAGCATCCGCGGTGGGCACGGCGGCAGCATCCACAGAGAGCACGGCGGCAGCATCCACAGAGGGCATGGCGGCAGCATCCACAGAGGGCACAGTGGCAGCATCCACAGAGGGCACCACGACAGCATCCACAGAGGGCACGGCGGCAGCATCCACAGAGGGCACTCAAATTTTAAACCTAATGGTATTACTATAGTAATGTAGTATTATTATTATAGTAATATAGTGTTATAGTAGTTCAAATAACTAATTGATTAACAATAATTTTGTATTGTATCAAATTTGAAAGTAATGCGGCCCGTCAACTTCCCATTTTTTCTATATGCGGCCCACTTACCCGGCCGAGTTTGAGACCCCTGCTCTAAGCCCACCCAACCTGTAGTAAATAGATTTCATGCAGTAAGCTAAAACTTTTTATTTGCATGCCATTAGCAAGTTTGTGAAATGGATATATAAATGTTGACCTACCTGTTTTAGTTAATACCATGTCACTTAATACACAGCTTAAATTAATAACGGTTAGAAAAAACAAAAACATGTAACTGTCAAAATATTCCCAGCTTTAACTTTTCCAATATATTATATACTGTAATTACCTATATTATTATTATTATTATTATACTGTGTATGGACAATACTACAAGGGTACTTATGGCCAGAGTTGTAGCTAGGATTTCCTTTACTCAGGGCATGATTTACTTTGCTGCCCTAGCTATAGATCTAAATAACCTGGGGAATATAGGGTGGCTTGTTGGAACCCCGACTGACACCCAGTACACATGTCCCACTAGCCAGCCCCCAGCTACACCCCTACTTGTGCCACAATGAAATTACTAAACACATTCTGCGTGACATTGCAGCATCATATAGTTTAATTTTGTTTTTAAGTCCCGGCTATTAGCCATCCATACACTATGAAAAGTATCACCAACCCTACCAGGTTTCAGGCCATTGTCACAGCTCTTAAATCATTGTATCAAGCTAAGATATACAATTGAGTAGTGTCACCTTAAATAATACTCAGTGAATTGACTTTGGCTATGTTCATACAGTTTTTTTGACGAGTTTTTCGACGTGGAAACCGCGACAAAAACTAGTCAAAAACGGCCCGAAAATGCCTCCCATTGATTTCAATGGGAGGCGGAGGTGTCTATTTCCCGCGAGCGGCAAAACCACCTCGCGGGAAAAAGAAGCGACATGCCCTATCTTCGGGCATTTACGCCTCTGACCTCCCATTGACTTCAATGGGAGGCAGAGAAACCGTATTTCGCGGCGTTTTATCGCTCAATGGCCGTGGGCAAAAAACGCTGCGAAAAACGCCACGAAAATCGGCGTGCAGGGAGAGGAAAATCTGCCTCAAACTTCCAAATGGAATTCTGCAAAAAACTCAGTGTGAACATAGCCTTAGACTGACTCTGTTATGTATACCCATATGTTTATAAAATATTGTTAAGAAACATTGACAAAAAAAAAATCTTATCTTAGTTACTTGTAGGTTTATTCATTCTTGCTTTGCTTTATAACAGACAGTTAAAATGAACATGCCTACTGACTTTATTTCTAATAATGATTTTCATTAGTCAAAGTCTTTCTAAATCCATCATCCAATAGTTATTTCTTTAAAAAAAGATGGCAGTATCTCATGGGTTTCCTTTTTATCCAAGCAGAAATCAGACCTATATCCCTCAATAAAACAAAATGGTTAATAATGACTTTTTGTATAACCAAAGAAAGAAAGTTGTGATATGAATCTGTTCTATAATTCTAGAGTATACTGGAACTGATAGTGTGCGAGTACTTTGTTTCTTTGTTCTGGCATTGCAAAAACCCATGCACCAACTGAATATATCAGTACTGCAGTGTAATAAGAAATCCAGCATCAATAAAATGAAATAAAAGAATCATCCGAGTTTGACATGTAGGTAAAATCCAGATTGACATTAACACAAGGTAGCACAATCTGCTTACATTTTTCACGTGCCCTTAGTTATAGCATACTAATTCAGTCTACTCCCTAATGGTCTAAGGGTTATTAAAAGCATACCTTTTTGTACTTGTGGTGATGTTAGAATGGTTTTTTATGGCAAAAGTACCAATTAATGAGTATTACTAGATTTGCCTAGTCATACATTAGTGGTTAGTGGTTCTGGGCAGAACACAATTTTTTCTATTTAGGGCAGATCTGATAGGTCTAACTAAACCAAGATGAGCTGTGATTACTGAAAATGTCACAATGCATGTGGAGTTTTCTTCTGTAACTGGGGCTGCTATAACAGCATGTAAAGGCCACAGTGGTCTCCTCTAACCTTTTGCAATGTATCAAGTTAAAATAAAAAATAAAAGTAAAATTAGAAAATGCCCCCTAATCATTATCAATCATGCTAGTGCCAATCAACTTGCCCTAAACCACATATATCATTTCTAAAAACAAATGTGAGAGAATGATGGTCCTAGTTTAAATAAACACTAACTATACAAACAACTTTTGCTAATCTTATAGTATATCTGATATGCTTCAACTTTGTAATTTGCTTACTGTTAACATTTGTTTTATTTAGTTATGTGAAGTTACTGCCGCTAGCTGTCTCCCTCTCTGTAATCGGCTGTCCACCCTCTGCTGTCAAGCAAAATCCATCTCTAGTAACAGAGCAGAGGAGACGGACTGCAGGAAGTAAAGGGGTGTCTCTTCACTGCCTGACCATAGAAGTTTATAGAGCGAGAAGGGGGGAGAGAAAGACACAGACATGCTGCCCATAGAAGTATGTGCTGAGAGAAGGGGGAACAGGATCAGAGAGAGGAGACACACACTGCTAGTAAGAGTTATATGGCACCCCAGAGCTGGATTCTTAGATACACTGCTAACTACTGCTGTATAACGTCCTGCATGCTGCTGCAGCTTCTATATATGTAATAGATAGAGATAGGAGAGCAGGATTCTCCTCTTCTCTGTGTACTCTATATAGACGACATGATAACGGATAAGCTCCACCCACTAGCTCAGAGAATACTGAGAATAAGCCCTCTTGCACACGACCGAGTGCCACTCGGGCTATTTTTCATGGCATCCGTTAGTTTTCATGAACACATTCACTTTAGTGGGAGAATCTGGTCCATGAAAAAGGACCCGACTCTCCAATCTGTGGAAAGATAGAACATGTCCTATCTATCCACGGATCACGGACGTGACTCGGGCAAAACACATGGTCGAATGCATTAGGGCTTAGAGATAGAGCCTGCAGAGGGGAAAACTGCTATAAAGTGCAGAATACAAGTCATATAATGGCCAGAAATTCTGTTATTAAAAGGAAATCAACATTTCAATAAATATGGTCTGGATATATAGCTGTATCAGTTATGACATCAGTCAGAGCTATCTTTCCTATTTTTCTTTTCTTCTTTGTGGCCATCTCCTATAGCTAAAAGGAGGTTACAGGACCCCATTTTCTTGTTAGATGAGGGGCCCAAGAGCTGCCCCTCAGGCATTATTGGCATATCCTATGTACAGGCCATAAATTATAATTTCAATTCTCCTTTAAAGCTGTTAAACCAGTACATATCAATCAGTAACAAAATGGGTTAAGTATGGCTAGATATTGTAGAAAAAAAAAATTCAATTTAATAAAATATTATTTTTGTTATCCTTAGTAGCATCTTGCATTGCAAGCTGGAAATTCTGGGAGGTGTGGTACCATAATAGCTACGTAATTAGACATGGTCTTTCCCTTGTACTACCAATGAGACGTAAAGCTTTGCTAATGTAGTGTGTTCTCCACAATTGAGATATAATATCTCTCTCAGGCCTCAGTATCAGCAGAAGAGTTAAGGCAGACACGATAATGTGCTATTTATGAGCTGTATATTCACAGGTTTAAAATCACTCTGGGTTTATTTTACCAACATTACAGCTGTATACCATTTCCAATTCACTTTTTCTAACCTTGTGCTGGGAATTCTCATCTAGAAAATCATATTTCATGTCACATACAGAGGTCTGTTTTCTCATTTATACCCACCCATGCAGATAAATTCATCCTTGGCCAGGCCAGATTATTAGTTGTTCTGCTGTCTACCCAGCAGCAGTAAAATCAGGAGGCCTGCGATAATAAACGTTTCTCGCTTCTTTCCTGCGCTACAGCGTGAAAGAACAGAAAAACCTATACATCTTAGGATCTTTGATTCTTGTTCTCACAAGGAGAAATTTCAAAAAGAAAACTCCATAGACATAAATTGTAGTTTGTTTATAAAGTTAATTGTTTCCATGGAAATTTGCGTAAAATGCATTCATAAAGAGACTATAGAAGATGATTAGATTTTTGTTAACATTAAAAATCACACTTCCAAATGTCTCATTACTTTGTGACTGCAGAAAGGACACTAAAAACATATTGAATCGTCTAAACATTAATAGTCAATACATTCTCGAAATCTTCATTTTGGTTTATTTCCCATTAAGCTGCAAATATATAGCATGATAATTATGTGCAGGAGGCGTATGGAACATCATATTCTCTTCTCGTAATATAGTATAATGAGGTTGCAGCAACTGGTCATATGGCATAACTCAAATTGAGAGTTGTAAATGTTATTCTTGTTGAGGCATGAACAATATTTCGAGGCATCTGTAAGTTATTCTTGTAATTTCTTAGTAAATGACTATCCATACGTTTTTAAAGATATAAAGCGAGAGCCCTTGGAGAATCAATGATTAGTGTCTTGACAGTAGAATCTTCTCGAGGATAGTGGAATTTAAATTGATTGTACTGTCTTAGCCCCGGAGGCATATGTCTGCCAATATCACTAAGGTTTGCAAGTAGGGAGGCAAGCAAGTGAAATCTGCTAGTCCTAGATTAGGTTAGTGGATCAATAGCAAATGGACATGGCAAGTCTTTCACACATCGACATTGACTATGGATAATGAAGAATTATGGCTAATGGATTTGTAATCCAGAATAAAAAAAATTCTAAAATAACTTTCAAATGCAATTTTTACCCAAATTTTTCAGTAAAATTTTGATTCTCTTTCATCCAGAACAAAATATAATAGTTTATTTAATATATATTTTTGGGATTATAGATTATGAATACTCAATTAACAAATCTAAATATACTTTATTTTATTTGATAATATACATTTGAATTAGATAACATGGCTATGTTGGGCTAGATTGAGCAGCCGGGCTGGCTTTGTGGACCAGTCATAGACCTTCAGATGACAGTAGAACTGATTATTTTTCACTTCACTGGTTTTTACACTAAAGCCAGGGCCGAAACAAGGAGTAGACATTGCTTGACTATGGCACCATGAAGCTGCTTGACAAGTGGGGTACAATTTCAGTTTTAAAAAAACAAGCAGCAGCCATCCTTGCAGTATAGCAGGCGTATACTGCACTGTCCTGTTGACATACTAATCATACTGCTGCCCGGTGAGCACTTCACTCACGCCAAGTGCTCATTGGTTACAGGGGTGAGATTAACATCTTTGCAACAAGTTACCTACTTGCCTGACAAAGATATGCGTTTGGGGTGCATAGCGTGCTGCAGAACATTATACCTATCCTAAAAATAAAATGAAACAATAAAACAATATTCTAGATGTACTTTATAGATGGGAACCCTAAATTAATATTTTGTCTACAACGATAATGCCTTATAGATTTTCGAAACTTGTGTGGGGTGCCCCAACCCAGTATTTTAAAATGTTTTGCCACACTATGAATATAATTACACACACACACACACACACACACACACACACACACACACACACACACACACACACACACCACACACACACACACACACACACACACACACACGCACACACGCATGCACACACACACACACCTAAACTCACTACATTACACTCATCCATTACTTATAGACCTATACATGAACATTCAGTACCATAGGCGAGCACAGCAGCACTGTACAGTACCACAGTCAAGCTTAATGCGTACCTCCAATTATAATGACATTATTTAGAAACTATTATAGTGCGGGAGTTTGCGGAGTGTGCACAATAATCGTTTTTCTAAATCACTTTTCTTACTATTTTTACTTCTAACCACAGCACAGACTTGTTGTAGTCCGTGCTGCCAGTGGCTTATAGCTCTGCCAAAGAAGACAGTCTTGCTCATCTCCATGGCTCCCACATCCAAAACGGCTGCCAACGCTGTAGAATGTGATGCGATCCTACAGAGGTAGCGGGCTATTCTGGAGACGGGAGCCTAGGAGATGCGCTGTCTCCTAATGCAGAGTTATAATCTGCCAGCAGCACGGACTATAGACGGTCCGTGCTGTATTTAGAAACAAGAATGGTAATATAATTTAGAAAAACGATTATTGTATACATTGCTACACTGTAATCGTTTTTCCATCAAATGTCTGTATGATTGGAGGTACGCTTTAACACATAGATAAGGTACCAGAATCAAGCCTAAGGGACCTTTTACACAGGGCAATTATCGGGCAAACAAATGATCACAGAACACTCGTTCCCAATCATTGCCCTGTGTAATCAGGGCAACGATCAGCCGATGCATGAGCTTATTCATAAGGCTGATCGTATGGTTTTGGCAGCCTAAATATTATCGTTGTCGGCAGCACATCTCTGATAGAAATGTATGGGGACGTGTGATCGGAGTAACGAGCGCTCGTCCCCATACATTACTTATAATAGCTCCTTGTGAAAGGAGCAAACAATTGCTTATGAACGAGCTGTCTCGTTGATCGGCGCTCGTTGTTACGGCCAAAATAGGCCTGTGTAAAAGGACCTTAATGCATAGATATAGCAACAGAACAAAGATCAATACAGAGATACAGACTTATACCATTAGAAATTTTAGTTTAAAATATCACTGTATCAATGGATGAAAGGACAATGTCTACAGAGGAAGAAAAATCTCTACAGGCCATCTATAGAAATATACATACTTTACTGAACTTCATAACAGTATTTGCACCCTACAAATTGAGGCTTTTGGTTTCATACTGTCCAATTGCATTAACAACTTTGCTGTGCAAGAAAACGATGATACACTGCTATTCATGAAAGTATTATAAATTAGAGGAAAAAGAATGAATGAGGAAGATGCAGCTGAGTTTAAGGCAAGAACTACAGAGAAATTGATTGTCTCTCTGTAGTGAAGAAGAGGAGTACTATAGCTTTCTCATGTAAATTACGAAAACACTCCATATCACTTATGCTGCTGGCTACAAAGAATGAAAATTGTAATGGTAGGTTAACTTTAAGCTAGAGACTAATTTTATAGATGAAGAGAATTTGTGGGCCATCTTATGTCTCACTACATACTGTAGAGTTCATTTTAATAATACTAAGGTATTAACCTGTGCAGGCAATAATAAAATTCCCTGTATTTCCAACATGTAAATCGTTTTGCTTTACTGTATACTCTTGTATTGTGTATTTATGATTGAGGTCATTAGAAGACTGTCTATGTTCTGTGTAACATTGTCACATAGGTTGAAGGTAATCAATTAAATGATTTAGATAAAGAGAATGTGCTGCAGGGATTATGTGGTTTACATAGTGATTATGTATTCATCAGTATAACTACATTCATTGAACTGTTTGCTATTTTCTATTTATACTCTTTGTGTGGTTTACAGGGCAACCCAGTTCTTTGTCTCCTTTTGAGGTTTGTTTCTACAAAAAGGCCATTATTTAGCAGAATATTTGTCTGGCCTAGTTGTATTATCCATAGATCCTCACATTATCTGTACTTTAGGTTTTAAAAGGTCAAATGATGACAACAGTGTGAAATGTAATTTTGTAGAAATGTTCCTTTCCTATCAGCGTTGCCAGTTATGGATTTTTCTTAAAAATACCAAGGCATTCATGCTCAGAAATGATTTATAACTACCTTTTACTCAAGACAAAAATGTATAAACACACACTTGCTATACATACTGATAGATCTCTTACTCTGACTTGATGAATTGTCCTGCTCGCCTGATAACATTTGCACATTTCACTGGTTAGTATTTCAGATTTAGATGGAGGATATTGTTTATATAGTTTACACACTGCACTGAATGTGCTATTATGTATCTACACTGTATGTCTTCTTTCAGCTATCTGCCAACATAAGAATAATTTTATACACTATGCAGAAGAAAACTATATGCTGTGTATATATATATATATATATATATATATATAAATACATATATATATATATATATATATATACAGGGCCGGCTCCAGGTTTATGTGGGCCCTTGGGTGACGCAGACTTAGTAGGCCCCTTTGCGGGATAACTTGCGGTGGCAAAAAATGGCAGCAAACGTCACTTTGTGCCCCCATATGGACGTTAGGCCCTGTTTATGCCCACATACAGAGGTTAGGCCCCCAGTTTGTACCCCCATAAATTTAGTGCCCTCTGTAGATAGTGCCACACAGCCCCCTCCCAGGTAGTGCCACACAACCCCCCTCCCAGGTAGTGCCACACAGCCCCCTCCTCCCAGGTAGTTCCACATAAGCACACTCCCTGTTAGTACCACACAGCCTCCCTCCCTGTAGGTAGTGATTTGGGGTTCCCTCTAGGAGTGGAATCCCCAGCCACAGCATTGCCATTGCTCTGGCTGGGGATTCCGCCTGAGGAGAAACCACTGATCCATATAAGGACAGTGTTGTCAGGGCAACCCCAGAGCCCTAGTCCCAGGAAGAGCACTACTAGCACTCTGCCTGGGACTCCTGCTCTGCTCCTGACATCACTGTCCATATATAGATAGTGATGTTTGGAGCAGAGCTGAAGTCCCGGGCAGAGCGCTAGTAAAAGCTCTGCTCAGGTACCCCAGCTCTGGGGAAGCCCCTGACATCACTGTCCATTTACGGCTAGTGGTGTCAGGGGCAACCCCAGAGCCAAAGTGCCGGGCAGAGTGCTACTAGCACTCTGCCTGGGACACTGCTCTGCTTCTGACAATACTGTCCATATATGGACAGTGATGTCAGGGGCTTCCCCAGAGACGGATTCCTGGAGCAGAGACACTTCTAGCGCTATACCTGGGACTCCTTCTCTCCTCCTGACATCACTGTCCATATATGTACGGTAATGTCAGGGGCTTCCCCAGAGACGGAGTCCCGTATCAGAGCCACTTGTTGCGCTCTGCCTGGGACTCCTCTCCCTCTGACATCACTGTCCATTTATGGACAGTGATATCAGGGGCTTCCCCAGAGACGGAGTCCCAGAGCAGAGCCGCTAGCGCTCTGCCTAGGACTCCTTCTCTCCCTCTGACATAACTGTCCATATATGGACAGTGATATCAGGGGCTTCTCAAGAAAGGAGTCCCGGAGCAGAGCCGCTAGCCTTATATTTTGGAGTGCTGCCTATTTTCTTAATATTGTATACCTAAGGCTTGCATTCGTGGGCTCCGTACCATATATACTACCGTTCAAAAGTTTAGGGTCACTTAGAAATTTCCTTATTTTTGAAAGAAAAGCACAGTTTTTTTCAATGAAATTAATCAGAAATATACTCTATACATTGTTAATGTGCTAAATGACTATTCTAGCTGCAAATGTCTGGTTTTTAATGCAATATCTACATAGGTGTATAGAGGCCCATTTCCAGCAACCATCACTCCAGTGTTCTAATGGTACACTGTGTTTGCTAACTGTCTTAGAAGGCTAATGGATGATTAGAAAACACTTGAAAACCCTTGTGCAATTATGTTAGCACCGCTGTAAACAGTTTTGCTGTTTAGAGGAGCTATAAAACTGACCTTCCTTTGAGCTAGTTGAGAATCTGGAGCATTACATTTGTTGTTTCGATTAAACTCTCAAAATGGCTAGAAAAAAAGAGCTTTCATGTGAAACTCGACAGTCTATTCTTGTTCTTAGAAATGAAGGCTATTCCATGTGAGAAATTGCCAAGAAACTGAAGATTTCTTACAACGGTGTGTACTACTCCCTTCAGAGGACAGCACACACAGGATCTAACCAGAGTAGAAAGAGAAGTGGGAGGCCCTGCTGCACAACTGAGCAACAAGACAAGTACATTAGAGTCTCTAGTTTGAGAAATAGACGTCTCACAGGTCCTCAACTGGCAGCTTCATTAAATAGTACCCGCAAAACGCCAGTGTCAACGTCTACAGTGAAGAGGCGACTCCGGGATGCTGGCCTTCAGGGCAGAGTGGCAAAGAAAAAGCCATATCTGAGACTGGCTAATAAAATGAAAATATTAATATGGGCAAAAGCACACAGACATTGGACAGAGGAAGATTGGAAAAAGGTGTTATGGACAGACGAATCGAAGTTTGAGGTGTTTGGATCACACAGAAGAACATTTGTGCGACGCAGAACAACTGAAAAGATGCTGCAAGAGTGCCTGACGCCATCTGTCAAGCATGGTGGAGGTAATGTGATGGTCTGGGGTTGCTTTGGTGCTGGTAAAGTGGGAGATTTGTACAAGGTAAAAGAGATTTTGAATAAGGAAGGCTATCACTCCATTTTGCAACACCATGCCATACCCTGTGGACAGCACTTGATTGGAGCCAATTTCATCCTACAACAGGACAATGACCCAAAGCACACCTTCAAATTATGCAAGAACTATTTAGGGAAGAAGCAGGCAGCTGGTATTCTATCTGTAATGGAGTGGCCAGCGCAGTCACCAGATCTCAACCCCATAGAGCTGTTGTGGGATCAGCTTGACCGTATGGTACGCAAGAAGTGCCCATCAAGCCAATCCAACTTGTGGGAGGGCATTCTGGAAGCATGGGGTGAAATTTCTCCCGATTACCTCAGCAAATTAACAGCTAGAATGCCAAAGGTCTGCAATGCTGTAATTGCTGCAAATGGAGCATTCTTTGACGAAAGCAAAGTTTGAAGGATAAAATTATTATTTCAAATAAAAATCATTATTTCTAACCTTGTCAATGTCTTGACTATATTTTCTAGTCATTTTGCAACTCATTTGATAAATATAAGTGTGAGTTTTCATGGAAAACTCAAAATTGTCTGGGTGACCCCAAACTTTTGAACGGTAATACACAGTCGAGTCACATTATTATGACCACCTTCTACTTTCGACGTCGGCAGCGCGTAGCTTATGAAGGAAGTGATGTGTCGTGGGCTGGCCAGGGTATATAAGTTGTGTGATAGGCTGTCTGAACACATATCACTCATTGTTGCCATGGATAAAAGCGGCCATTTATCAGTATTGCCAAAAGGGATGATTATTAGCTTTCGGTCCAAGGGTGGCAGTATTTCTAAACAGCGCAGTTTGTGAACTGTTCACTTGCTGCTGTCGTGAAAGTGTATCGTGAGTGGACAAAAGGCACCATTGGGAATAACTGACATGGAAACTGCAAAACACCATTGATGTGAGAGGTGAACGTCGGCTACGGTGTGCGAAGGCCAAACGACACGCCACAGTGGAGCTGCTCACCGTGAAAATAAACCAGAGGACTACCAGACGTTTGTCTAAAACAGTTCAGCGAACCCTACCGCGTATGGGGCTCCGAAGCAGACGGATGGTCATTGCTCCTATGCTAACAAAGGTGCATTTGGGAAAAAAGGCTTCAATTTGCAAGGCAGTATCGGATTTGGACCACCGATGATTGGCAAATGGTTGCCTTCTCCGATGAGTCAAATTTTCTGCTTCATTAAACGGATGGATATTGGCGAGTCAGGTGAGAAACATCAGAGAACAATCACCCTACAACCAATGCTGGAAAAACACAAGTTGGTAGCGGCAGCATTATGGTCTGTGGAATCTTTTCATGGCATTCTCAAAGCCCACTCATCCATGTGGAAGGCACTCTGAACTTATATGGGTATGAATCCATGATTGAAGATCACGTTCACCCATACATGCTGTTTGTTTTCCTTGGGGCAGATGGAATCTTTCAGCAAGACAATGCGACATGTCACACGACTAGAAATGTCTGACACTGGTTGGAAGAGCATGACCAAGACTTCCAAGTACTTCCCTGGCCCCCTAATTTACCAGACTTAAACCAAATTGAGCATCTGTGGGACCACCTCGATCATCTTGTCTGCTCTATGGACCATCCCCCATGCAACCTCCAGCGAATGTGGGACGCACTGCAGACAACATGGCTCCAGATGCCCGAGACAACCTACCAGCATCTTATTGAGTCACCAGCCTGTCGTCTCGCTGCTGTCAGTGCTGCACACGGCAGTTAATCTGGGTATTAGCTGGTGGTCATAATAATGTACAGGGGCGTAGCTAAGTGGGGCAGATGGGGCATGTGCCCCGAGCGCAACTAAAAGGGAAGGTGGGGGAAGCCAGGTCTGCACCGTCCATGATGGTGGTCTGCTGTCTCTCTGAGGGGCGGCAGCGCCACTGAAACCAGCCGCCGCCACCCTCTCCTACAGTGTATGGTGCTATTGTAATCAGGGACAGTGTATGGTGCTTTTATATTAAGGGGCACAGTGTCTGACAC
The DNA here is from genome assembly GCF_050947455.1 of Rhinoderma darwinii. Taxonomy (NCBI): domain Eukaryota; kingdom Metazoa; phylum Chordata; class Amphibia; order Anura; family Rhinodermatidae; genus Rhinoderma; species Rhinoderma darwinii. The sequence goes on from NC_134690.1 coordinate 240,765,810, forward strand.
CATGAGAACTTTATATTTTTTTATAGATTCAGAAATGTTTGAAAAGTGAGAAGCTGAAGACATCTGAGTTGCAAACTGCAGAAATGGGCTGTGGCCGGGAGAAGTCATCATAAAGGTCTGGACCAGATGGAGAAGAAAAGAGAAAAATAACAACTTGAATCTGAGATCGTTACCTGTGAGTCACTTAATGTAAATGTTTATTCTTCCTCTAATCAGCACTGTAGTCAATGTATGATCTGCAGCGAGATGATGGGTGGTATGGTTTTTATTTGTGAAACAGCATCTCCTAGCATATCCTTACCATTGTTTGATTGGAAAAAACAGTAAAAAAAAAGGACCACAATGGCGCTGCTGTTAATGTAGGTTGAAATGAACAATGTTCATGGTTTATTGTATGGGATAAACCATGAACATTGTTCATTTCAATCTACATTAACAGCAGCGCCATTGTGGTCCTTTTTTCCACTCTTTTTTCCAATCAATTATCCACCGGCAACATCTCTTGGTTGTTGCGCACCGGACCAGGCAGCAGCTGTTTGTGCTATAGTGCACCTTTTACCACAAGTATTGTACCTGCCAGTATTTACCACTTACATGGTGAGCACTATCTGTGTTTATCTTGCTCTCTCTGTGTACCATGTTAATCTGCACTATGTGGCGCCGTGTCTCTTTTTCTTTGTTTTAGCTTACCATTGTTTGGGCCATGCTGGGATATGTATACAATTTAGTGCAACCCTATACGGTAGGGGTTGCACTAAATTGAGCTGTATTTGTGCAGGTGTTGTATTTATGTACTGAGCTTTGTTCTGGTGCTGTATATATGTACTGAGCTTTGTTCTAGCACTATATATATGTACTGAGCTTGGTTCTGGCACTGTATATATATATATATATATATATATATATATACTGATCTTAGTTCTGGTGTTGTATATATGCACTGAGCTTTGTTCTGGGGCTGTATATATTTACTGAGATTTGTTCTGGTGCTGTATATATATATATATATATATATATATTGAGCTAGGTTCTGGTGCTGTATATATATATTGAGCTTTGTTCTGGTGCTGTATATGTACTGCGCTTGGTTCTGGTGTTGTATTTATGTACTGAGCTTGGTTTTGATGCTATATATATGTACTGAGCTTGGTTTTGATGCTGTATATATGTACTGAGTTTGGTTCTGGTGCTGTATATATGTACCAAGCTTTGTTCTGGGGCTGTATATATGTAATTAGCTGGGTTCTGGTGTTGTGTATATATATATATATATATATATATATATATATATAAAGAGCTTGGTTCTGGTGTTGTATATAGAACTATATATATATATATATATATATATATATATATATATATATATATACATATAGTGAAGGAAATAAGTATTTGATCCCTTGCTGATTTTGTAAGTTTGCCCACTGTCAAAGACATGAACAGTCTAGAATTTTTAGGCTAGGTTAATTTTACCAGTGAGAGATAGATTATATATAAAAAAAAAAAAAAAAAATCACATTGTCAAAATTATATATATTTATTTGCATTGTGCACAGAGAAATAAGTATTTGATCCCTTTGGCAAACAAGACTTAATACTTGGTGGCAAAACCCTTGTTGGCAAGCAGAGCAGTCAGATGTTTTTTGTAGTTGAATGATGAGGTTTGCACACATGTTAGATGGAATTTTGGCCCACTCCTCTTTGCAGATCATCTGTAAATCATTAAGATTTTGAGGCTGTCGCTTGGCAACTCGGATCTTCAGCTCCCTCCATACGTTTTCGATGGGATTAAGGTCTGCAGACTGGCTAGGCCACTCCATGACCTTAATGTGCTTCTTTTTGAGCCACTCCTTTGTTGCCTTGGCTGTATGTTTCGGGTCATTGTCGTGCTGGAAGACCCAGCCACGAGCCATTTTTATTGTCCTGGTGGAGGGAAGGAGGTTGTCACTCAGGAATTGACGGTACATGGCTCCATCCATTCTCCCATTGATGCGGTGAAGTAGTCCTGTGCCCTTAGCAGAGAAACACCCCCAAAACATAATGTTTCCACCTCCATGCTTGACAGTGGGGACGGTGTTGTTTGGGCCATAGGCAGCATTTCTCTTCCTCCAAACACGGCGAGTTGAGTTAATGCCAAAGAGCTCAATTTTAGTCTCATCTGACCACAGCACCTTCTCCCAATCACTCTCAGAATCATCCAGATGTTCATTTGCAAACTTCAGACGGGCCTGTACATGTGCCTTCTTGAGCAGGGGGACCTTGCGGGCACTGCAGGATTTTAATCCATTACGGCGTAATGTGTTACCAATGGTTTTCTTGGTGACTGTGGTCCCAGCTGCCTTGAGATCATTAACAAGTTTCCCCCGTGTAGTTTTCGGCAGAGCTCTCACCTTCCTCAGGATCAAGGATACCCCACGAGGTGAGATTTTGCATGGAGCCCCAGATCGATGTCGATTGACAGTCATTTTGTATGTCTTCCATTTTCTTACTATTGAACCAACAGTTGTCTCCTTCTCACCCAGCGTCTTACTTATGGTTTTGTAGCCCATTCCAGCCTTGTGCAGGTCTATGATCTTGTCCCTGACATCCTTAGAAAGCTCTTTGGTCTTGCCCATGTTGTAGAGGTTAGAGTCAGACTGATTAATTGAGTCTGTGGACAGGAGTCTTTTATACAGGTGACCATGTAAGACAGCTGTCTATAATGCAGGCACCAAGTTGATTTGGAGCGTGTAACTGGTCTGGAGGAGGCTGAACTCTTAATGGTTAGTAGGGGATCAAATACTTATTTCTCTGTGCACAATGCAAATAAATATATATAATTTTGACAATGTGATTTTCTTTTTTTTTTTTTATATAATCTATCTCTCAGTGGTAAAATTAACCTAGCCTAAAAATTCTACACTGTTCATGTCTTTGACAGTGGGCAAACTTACAAAATCAGCAAGGGATCAAATACTTATTTCCTTCACTGTATATATACATACACAGTATAGTCCTGATTCAAAATTGATAATGGAAGTACATAATGGAGTACATCAGGGCCAGTCAGATGATGAGTGTGCAACTACAAAATCTATTGAAATCTCATAATCAGCGCGACAGGGGAACGGAATATATATTAGAAAGTGTACTCACATACTGCAGTGAGTACACTGCTAATACTTTTCGGTCCCCACATAACCAGCTTAATATAATCATTGAAGGCTTACAAAGACTCTAAGGGCTCATTCAGACAAACGTTTAACTCGTCTGTGTGATGGCCGTTAAAACAACGACCATCATATAAACTCTTGTACTTCAATGGGGCCATTCACATGGCCATTGTTTCAACAGAGGGTGTGAAGGGTCCGTGGAAAAATAGGACATGTCCTATTTTCTTGCCTTTTCACGCACCTCTCCATAGACTCCAGTCTAACATAGACTCTAATAATGTCAAACCAGTCTTTTTAAGCTGAAATTCAATGAATATGATGAAAATCGAGTCACACATGGCAATATTGAAACAAAAAGCAAAACTATTTATATAGTTAAACCGCCAAATCTGACATCTTCACTGTGAGGGAAACCTTAGTGCAATTATTATTTTATTATAATAAATACTGTGCAATTAACTAAAGATTAGCTCTCAAGTAAGTTTTAATTTGTTGTGCTTCTTATGCTAATATTCAACTTATTGTTTGTAATATTCTCCTAACAGACCATGCCAGGACATTCTTTAAGGGTAATAATCAAATTATCATAAAACCGTCAAAATAGCAGAATACAGCAAATAGTGGTTCTTGAAGCTAAGAGTAATAAGAAAATATTAGCTTGTGTGCAATTGAAATTCTTATCCTTTTATGCTTGTGACAAATTAATGCTTATGACAATTAGTTTCTGATTCCTACATGAAAAGCATATCAGAGCGTCTTAAAATGAGATGTATAATATTTACGTTTTGTAGAATGCAACTAGAAGGACTTTCTGGAAAATGGGCTCACGCTCTCCATGTACTGGATTTTAACTGTACTAAATAGGAAAGTCTTGCAATTTAAAAAGGAAATGTGAGGAAATGCCTAAAAGCCTGAGTACTTTGGTTGGTACCTGGACTGGGGGATTGAGACTGATAAGGCCTTTGCTGCATGCACCAGTGGCAGCGCATTTGTATCACAGCTTTTCAGAGGTCTTCTACAATGCGTCTCAGACACTCATGTCTCTGAGAGCAATCACTGTTTAAGTCATCTAACCAGCGTCAGACTGGCCCACCAGAGAACCGGTGGATCCTCCGGTGGGCCCCAACTCCTCTTCTATCATAAATGTAGCCAGTTACTGCCTCTGGGGACAGAACTCCACAGTCCAGAATTTGCCCACCAGCAATGTGCGCCTGCCGATGCTGAAGGCCCCTTGTTGCTCACTCTAACAGTGGTTGTGCCTTAGGCAGAGACAGATTGATCATTTTGGCACTAACTGGGGGCCCAGCCCAGAGGGTGACAGCAGTTAAAACTGTAACGATATAAGTTATGAGAAGCGGTAGCGGTAGGCATTGCTGGCACATGAAGCAGAGGCTGGGCTGCCTGTTACACTGAAGCCCTGATGCTGCTGGACAGTGCTGCCTGTGTTGGCCTCTCTACAAAATGTAATGGCTTTCTCTCCTCACTGAACTAACTAGCTTGGATTAGGGAAACAATGAGGGAGACCATGTGTACAGATGCTACATCAAGACAAAAGACTCCTCACAGGCTGAACTTTATTCAGCCGTATACAATCCGCAACAGGTGGGGGAGGGTACAGACTCTACAACAAGAGCTCCTCCTGGACTGCACATCTCTGCTCCAAGGTGCAGATTATTTCCAACCTCCCTCCTTCCTCCCCTCATCTGTATACAACTATTCAGGGCCCCTCTACTCTCCTAGTAATACAGCTATCCAGTAAACCATCCTCAGACTCCTTCATCCTAACCCCCACTTAACCCCTTCTTCACTTCCCTCATGTTGTAGTTTTCTAGTGCTTAAATAAACCACTTCCTTCTCATATCTCTATACAGCGTTTTTTAACCCCTTCTCGTCGTAAACAATTTTCCAATTTTAATTTTTTCCTCCCCACCTTCCAGAAGCCATAACTTTTTTATTTTTCCGTCGACATAGTCCTATGAGGGCTTGATTTTTGCGGGACGAGTTGTAGTTTTTCATAGCACCATTTATTGTGCCATATATAATGTACTAGGAAACAGGAAAAAAATTATTTGTTGGGTAGAAAATGAAAAAAAACTGTGATTCCTCCATTGTTTTTTGCGCTTCGTTTTTACGGAATTCACCGTGCAATTAAAACAACATGTTAACTTTATTCTGTGTGTCAATACAATTATGGCAATACCATATATATATATATATATATATATATATATATATATATATATATATATAGAATTAGCAATGCATTTTAATTTATATCCACATGGAGAGAATGGCAGTCAAATAATTTAGGTATCAGAACAGCATAATTAAATTGCTATAGTCTGATGTCCAGTGAGACAAGAGTGTGTGGACAATAAGTGACATGAGGAAGATGACCCACCATCTCTTCAAAGAGGTGGATAACATAAGTCCTAATAATGTATCTTACCCATATATGCTGAGGTGTAACATGAGCCCAGGTATAGCTCCCCGGGGCTGGTGGGTCATCTTCCTTATGTCACTTATTGTCTACACACTCTTGTCTCACTGGACATCAGACTATAGCAATTTAATTGTGCTGTTCTGATACCTAAATTATTTTACTGCCATTCTCTCCATGTGGATATAAATTAAAATGCATTGCTAATTCTATCCTATACCCATTGTGCTTTCCCTTTGCTGACATGCAATACACCATTGTTTTGCATCTAACTTTGACATCTAAAGTTTAGCCTTCGTATAGCTGTTTATTTATTTGATCCTCTTTTTCACGTGATTTTATCTAGTATGTTTTGTATAAATAAAGATTTGATACTTTTCATATTTACATCAAATAGTGTATGACTTCGTTCTTCTCATGTGTTTACATATATATATATATATATATATAGTTTTTGCTATGATTTACTACTTTTACAAGGAAACAACTAAGTGTAAAAAATAAAATGTATTTTGTGTCGCCAAATTCTGAGAGCCATAACATTTTTATTTTTCCGTCGATTGAGTGGTATGAGGGCTTATTTTATGCGGGATAGGCTGCAGTTTTTAATGCTACCATTGTGTGAGATTATGTGACCAAAAAATAGTGATTCCGGTGTTTACATTTTTTTTTTAAGGTGTACACGGTGCGGGTTAAATAATGATATATTGTAATAGTTCAGAGTTTTACGGATGCGGCGATACCAATTATGTTTATTTTATTTATTTTTTTACAATGCTCTAGGGGGAATATGGAAAAAGGGAAGTTTTTTGAACTTTTAATATTTCTATATTTTTTTACATAAAAAAAACAACTTTATTTTACAAATTTTTACTTTTTTTATTAGTCCCCATAGGGGACTTCAACCAGCTATCGTTGGATCGCTTGCAGCACAAAAGTGGCAGACTTGGGGCCTTCATTAGGCTCCCAGGATGCCATAGCAACCATCGCCACACCGCGATTGCATTGCGGGGGGTGCGATGAGCTTCTAGAGGGGGTCGCCCCCTCTTTCTAACAATTGAAATGCCGTAATTGCTATTCACCGTGGCATTTAACGGGTTAAATGAGCGAGATCGTTACTGTGAAGTGTCGGCTGTAATATACAGCTGACACCCGCATATTATGGCGCGGGCCCGGCTATAACGTAGCCATACGTCAAATGTCGGGAAGGGATTAATATCCTCATCTTTAACCCCTTTACCCAATACATAGCTCAGCAGTCTTCCCTTTATTAACCCCTTTCTATTCACTCCCCAAACTATATTGCTGATTCTGACTGTATAAATAATATACAGTTAAAACATACACATAAATCAAGATAAAATACAGCTAAGTAGACCCATTGTGATACCATTGTGATACATAAAGAGATATAGCACAGTAAAAATAATATATTGCGTGAAGAATTTATTTGCAGGAATCATCACTATTTTCTGAAAGGAGTTGTCAGAAATCGTTTTTTATTTTCATAAAGATGTTACTTGAAGGTAATAAAAATTGGAGTTGCGCCACAATTGGTACATTCCTTCTCCATCCCTCCCTCTACACCAGGGTTCTCAAACTCGGCCGGGTAAGTGGGCCGCATATAGAAAAAATGGGAAGTTGACGGGCCGCATTACTTTCAAATTTGATACAATACAAAATTATTGTTAATCAATTAGTTATTTGAACTACTATAATACTACATTACTATAATAATACTACGTTACTATAATAATACTACATTACCATAACAATACATTACTATAATAATAGCGCTAGGTTTAAAATTTGAGATATTTCTCCACGTGCTTATTTCAACAATCCAGCTTTCCAGTTTAAGTGTCGCTAAATGCAGTCCGGCGGCTCAGTTAGCACACATGTAAAGATTGGGCAGCCCCTTTTTAGATAGTGCCGCAGTGCCCTCTGTGGATGCTGCCGCAGTGCCCTCTGTGGATGCTGCCGCAGTGCCCTCTGTGGATGCTGCCGCAGTGCCCTCTGTGGATGCTGCCGCAGTGCCCTCTGTGGATGCTGCCGCAGTGCCCTCTGTGGATAATGCAACACACCCCTAGATAAGGCCACAGTGCCCTCTGTAGATAAGGCCACAGTGCCCTCTGTAGATAAGGCCACAATGCCCTCTGTAGATAAGGCCACAGTGCCCTCTGTAGAGGCTGCCCCAGTGCCCTCTGTAGAGGCTGCCCCAGTGCCCTCTGTAGAGGCTGCCCCAGTGCCCTCTGTAGAGGCTGCCCCAGTGATGTCAGGGGCTTGCCCAGAGCTGGAGTACCGGAGCAGAGCCGCTTCTTGCACTCTGCCTGGGATTCCACTCTGCTTCTGACATCACTGTCCATATATGGACAGAGATGTCAGGGGCAACCCCAGAGCTGGAGTCCCAGGCAGAGCGCTAGTAGGCTCTTCCTGGGACTCCAGCTGTGCTCCTGACATCACTGGGACTCCTGCTCTGGGGAGCCCCTAACATCGCTATTCATATGTGGACAGCGATGTCAGGGAATTCCACAGAGTCCAGGAGCAGAGCCGACACCAGCGCTCTGCTCCGCTCTGGGCAAGACCCTGACACACTGTCCATATATGGGCAGCGATGTCAGGGAATTCCACAGAGTCCCGGAGCAGAGCCTGTACTAGCGCTCTGCCCGGGACTCCGGCTCTGGGGATACCCCAGACATCACTGTTCATATGTGGACAGCGATGTCAGTGAATTCCAGAGTCTCCGAGCAGAGCCAATACTAGCGGCTCTGTGTCCCGCCGGCCGCAGATGATAGCCCCAGGGGCCGCATGCGGCCCGCAGGCCGCGTGCTTGAGACCCCTGCTCTACACTGTAAGGAAAATGTTTCCATAAAGCAGCCATGTGTGCTAGTCACGTGGTCACGATGTGTAATACAGCGGCAGGTCTATTGGAGGAAGTGTCAATGTGATTATGTGATGTGGCTGGTGTACAGAAACACTAACTTATAATGTAGGGGGTGAGACAATCTGGACAATCTCTCTAAAGGCTATGTAAACATCTGAAATCATTTTTTTTTTTTTAAATAAAAATTTGCATCAGTGTAATTGATGCAACTTTCTAAATAATTTTCATTAAAAAATATTTTTACTTTTGAGAAACAGCTGCTTTGTATCCTGTATATAGAGCAGCTGTATGTAGCATTGAGATCGGACGGGTTTAGTGTCAGCGGGACCTTCGCATGGTCTACCTGTTATCGATCACATCTATGTTATGAATTTAGATGTCATCGGTAACAGCTTGATTCTGCGTGTCAGAGAGACTGCAGGACCCGCTGACACTAAACCTGTCAGTCCCGCGGACCTAATGGGTACAGGATTTAGTGTAAGATACAGCTGCTCTATATACATGATACAAAGCAGCTGTATCTGAAAAAGTTAAAATAATTTGATAAAAAAGTATTTTGTTAGTTGCACCAATCACACTGATAGACATTTTTATTAAAGAAAAAAAACAAAAAACGGCCACAGGTCAATTTATGAACGTTTTCTCGGCTGATTTTTTTCAGCAGCATGTGGATGAGATTTATTCAACTCTCATCCACTTTTCTGCTACTGTGTGATGCTTCAGATTTTTCGTAGCTAATTCGCTAAGTGTGAACATACCCTAAGCTTTACTGAATAATGAAATATTTTAGGAGTGCTGTAAAGCAGCACTTTGGAGAGCATCGGAGACAGCTTGATTTAAGACAATGTTTATGCTAGAATAAAACTGAGTCTGCAGTAGATTGAGAGTGGGCCCTTTAAATTAATTCCTCTGATGGGCCTAAGATACCCCAGTCCAACACTACATCTAACACATTGTCCCAGCCACCTAACCCAATGTTTCTGCACTGGTCATATTATTCATTTAGCCAGCACTTTCTTAGTGTTAAAGTGTAGCTAAACGTTTGACAAACTTCTGACATGTCAAAGTGACATATATAATATATAATATAATCATAGTGACATGTCAGAAATTTTGATTGGTGGGAGTATGAGAACTGAGACCCCCCACCAATCGCTAGAACAAAGCAGCTGAAGCGCTCGTCGGAGCGCTCAGCCGCTTCATATCTGTTCGGCTTTTTCCGGAAAGCCGATGTATCGGAGTACGGGCTCATAGACTTTCTATTGAGTCCGTACACGATACATTTATTTCTGGAAAAAGCCGAACAGACACGAAGAGGCTGAGTGCTCACACGAGCGCTTCGCCTGCTTCGTTCTAGCGATTGGTGGGGGTCTCAGTGCTCGGAACCCCACCAATCCAAACTACTGACATGTCATTATGACATGTCCGAAGTTTGTCAAACGTTTAACTACACTTTAAGATAAACTTTGAAATTCAGCCTTTTGCAAACACTTCCACTGCTTTACACTATGTGTCCACTGATAAAAATGTGGTTTTGACCAGTCTTATCTGCCCCTATGTCCCACATCCTGGACCTGCAGGTATCAAAGTTTATTTGACCCCCATCTTTCTCCTCACAAGTGTGCATCTTATTTCTTTTTAAGGAGCATTTAGTTCTGCTGCTCTTTGGTCTGCTTCTTTCTTAAAGGGTAACTAAATGTTTGACAAACTTCTGACATGTCTGTTAGGGATCTGCCAGGTACTACGTCTAGGTATACTCCTGGGATTAATCAATCCACACCTGAGGCCAGACCTGTTAGACTGACCCCGTCTCCCACCAACCAGGGTGGCAGGCTCAGGAGTGGGAGAGCCTATCGCGGCCTGGTCAGTCGGAGTTAGCTCCGCCCCCTGTCCTTTATTACCTGCCGTGTTCTCTTCCTTAGTGCTTGTAATTCTTCTGGATTCTTGGCCCCATTGCTGCTTGCTCCAGCCTGCTTCTGCCGTGCTTCTGCCTTGCTGCAGTTCCGCTTTACCTGCTTCGCTTTGCCCCTGGCTTGCTTCCTTCTCCGTGCTCTCGTTGGTATACTCCACTTCATCCTGGTCCTGACTATTCGTTCACCGCTCCGTTTCCTTGCGGCGTTCCGTGGGCAACTGCCCCTTCCCTTGCGTGTTCCCTGTTTGTTCTCCCGTGCACTTAGACAGCGTAGGGACCGCCGCCCAGTTTTACCCCGTCGCCTAGGGCGGGTCGTTGCAAGTAGGCAGGGACAGGGCGGTGGGTAGATTAGGGCTCACTTTCCCTTCACCTCCTTCCTGCCATTACAATGTCATAGTAACATGTCAGAAGTTTTGATTGGTGGGGGTCCGAGCACTGAGACCCCCACCAATCGCTAAAATGAAGCGGCAGAAGCGCTTGTGTGAGCGCTCAGCCGCTAAGTTTCTGTTGGGCTTTTTCCGAAAAGCCGATGTAGCGTACGGGCCATAGACTTTCTATTGAGTCCGTACAATGCTACATCAGTTTCCGGAAAAAGCCAAACAAAAACTAAGCGGCTGAGCGCTCACACAAGTGCTGCTGACGCTTAGTTTTAGTGATTGGTGGGGGTCTCAGTGCTCGGACCCCCACCGATCAAAACTTCTGATATGTCACTATGACATGTCAGAAGTTTGTTGAATGTTTAGTTACCCTTTAAAGCCACTATGACTTTCAGATTGCATGCGTACAACTGGAGGCATCTGCAAGTTAAATGTTACCATTGTTAAGTCCAGATAGAACCTCGCTATTGACCAGGTGGACTTCTTTGAAGAGGTCCACCTAAACTCTTAGGATATTTACATGTGCCATTTTATGCAATTGGCTGATAATCTGATAGTAAAGCTTGATTGTCCCTATAGACACAATTCCAACTCTGACTGCATTTTAAAAAGTCCACCTAGGTGGTGATCGACAAAGCTACTAGACTTACCTTTGACTGTACATTTGTTGCTTTGGTCTCATGAGATATATGCACTATTCACTATTTCACCATTTCACCAACCGAGAGGCTGTACTTTATAAATTTTATAATGTGCAACATCTGCAACTAGGAGACTCAAAACTAGCTAGCTCAGTTGAAATTAATGAAATTTGGGGTAATAAACCTTCCAGTTTTAACCAAACTGGTTACGAAGATATTTTTTTTCACAATTTCATAGACTTTTCTGTTTTAAATGTTGTATAATGCAGGTTTATTGATTTTTAGGACTTCTTATGATTCTGTATGACTCATTTTAACCCTTCATACACTTTGCTGATTCTAAAAATGAAACATTTTCCCCAAAAAATTCGAAAGTTTTTAAAGTGAATTCAAATAATCTGCAGTTGTCTGTGCTTACTCTTACATATATACAAAGTAAGAGAAGGTGAAAAGCATTAACACTGTGAAATGTACCGTCTGGCATTGTTAATTAATTTTGCTGTGAAGATTACAATAACATTAATCATCCAGTCAGCTCCTAAGAGTGGGACTATTAAAGGATGATTCATATTTGTCCTATACTGAGTCATTTGTTTAATGCATACATTTATTTCACTGCATTGAAGGAAATACTTTTGGTGCCAAGTGTAGTCCTTTGTTAATAAACCGACTGCAATTATTTGTTCCCTAACTCCAGACATCTCCACAAGCCTGATATACAAGCAGGTACAGTAAAGTTGATAACGTATTAAATGGTCCTGATTATTCTAAATACAATGAAACTTAGTTGGGATTTCAGTAACTCATGACTTTCTCTATTCAATACAAGATTCTACCTTCTTCTGTATTTGGGGGAAAAATTGTTACTCTTCAATGAGCTATTACAATGCATTGAATATTATTTGCAGCACAAAAATCAATGGCATCGATTGGGATAAAATACAGCACAGTATGTAATATTTAATAGATAGATGGCGCTGTTTTGCAATTCATTTTAAATTGTTAACACAATGGGGTAGTTACTACAGTAGATGATGTATTTTTATTATGTATTTTAAAATGCTATTTCGTCAATGAAAGCAAATCATTGGACAATAATATACTGCATATAAAACTGTGAGCACTAAAGTAGTAAGTAATAAAACACTATGATATAGAAATGTGTACAATCCAACACTCAAAAGATAAAGCACTTCAGGTGATCTGCTTGTTATAAATTTTCATTTTTATTCCAGTTGTAAGTGCACCAAGGTGAGTATTTTGCCACGTTTCGGGCTATAACGTTATTGTTAAACTCTCTATAAAGCTGAACCTAGGCATAAATGCGTTTGTACGGGGTGGCTAGAAATATATAAAGAGATAATAGAAATATAACACTTGTGGAATACCTTGGAATAAATCCAGAGATGGATTTACCTATAGGCACAGTAGATTTAAATAGCGCCTGCTGTGGAAAATGTACATATGAATACTAAACATTGTGTTAGAGTCAGTTCACACGTTGCTTAAATACGACGTATACCTGTATTATAATACCTGTATTATGCTGCGGAAAATCCGCAGTTTAATACAGTAGTGGCAAAGTGGATGAGATAAAACAAGTCTTAGGGCGGGTTCACACATGGCGGAATTTCACTTAAATTCCGCTGCGGACACTCCGCAGCGTTATTCCGCAGCGGAGCCGTTTCTCCATTGACTTTCACTTTAATTTAGCAGTGTTCGTTTACACGATGCGTACAATTCCGCTGCGGAGCATAGGCTGCGGAGCGGAATTTGGTGTCCGCAGCATGCTCTGTCTGTTGCGGAGCAGTGGCGGACTCATGGCGGAATTTCTCCATTGACTTCAATGGAGATTCAAAGTTCCGCAATGAAGTCCGCAGCTGTCATGCACATGTCATGTGTGCTGCGGATGCGTCTTGCTTTTTTAACTTGACATTTCTTCATTCTGGCTGGACCTATGTATTTCTAGGTCTACAGCCAGACTGAGGAAGTCAATGGGGCTCCCGTAATGACGGGAGCGTTGCTAGGAGACGTCAGTAAATAGTCACTGTCCAGGGTGCTGAAAGAGTTAAGCGATCGGCAGTAACTGTTTCTGCACCCGGGACAGTGACTACCGATCCCAATATACATGTATCTGTAAAAAAAAATGAAGTTCGTACTTACCGAGAACTCCCTGTTTCTGTCTCCAGTCCGGCCTCCCAGGATGACGTTTCAGTGTAAGTGACGGCTGCAGCCAATCACAGGCCAAGCACAGGCTGCAGCGGTCACATGGACTGGCGCGTCATCCAAGGAGGTCGGGCTGGATGCCGAAGGAGGGACGCGTCATAAAGACAACGGGCGGTAAGTATGAATTTCTTTTACTATCACTAGGGAAAGTGCTGTCCCTTCTCTCTATCCTGCACTGATAGGGAGAAGGGAAGCACTTTTCCCGCAGTCCGCAGCAGCTAGTCCGCATCAATTTTCTGCACATTTTGTGCAGATCCGCAGCCGTAATCCGCAACCCGGATTAGGTGCGGCATTGATGCGGACAGTTGCGGAGGAATTCCGCCATGTGTGGTCATGCCCTTATCCACACTGCGTACAAACTGAACGGAAAAAACGCTCGGAAATTGACCTGCGGTGCAGAATTTTATTCTGCAGCAAGGCAATTGAATTTGCGTAAACGCTGTTTATTTGTTGCAGGTTTTCCCCATTTAATTCAATTGAGAGGTAAAATCCACAACAAATAGCAGCAGGAGCGTAGCTAAAGGCTCATGGGCCCTGGTGCAAGTATTCAGCTTGGGCCCCCTTACCCCTCCCCAACACCACCAGACCCTTGCCCGTGCCTATGCCCAGTCGCCTTGCCCAACAGTCCCCATGGATACCCCCACAGTATAATGCCCCCATAGCTGCCTCCACGGTATAATGCCCCCATAGCTTCCCACACACAGTATAATGCCCCCACAGTATAATGCTCCCCATAGCTGCTCCCCTCACAGTATAATGCCCCTATAGTATAATGCTCCCCATTGCTGCCCCCACACATTATTAGGCTCCCCATAGCTTCCCCCACACAGTATAATGCCCCCATAGTATAATGCTCCCCATAGCTGCCCCACACAGTATTATGCACCCCATAACTTCCCCCACACAGTATAATGCCCCATAGTATAATACTCCCCATAGCTTCCCCCCACAGTATTATGCGCCCCATAGCTTCTCCCACACGTATAATGCCCCCATAGTATAATGCTCCCAATAGCTGCCCCCACACAGTATAATGCTCCCCATAGCTGCCCCACACAATATAATGCTGCTCATAGTTGCCCCCTCACAGTATAATGCCCCCCATAGATGCCCACCTCACAGTATAATGCCCCCCATAGCTGCCCCCACAGTATAATGGCCCCCATAGTATAATGCTCCCAATAGCTGCCCCCACACAGTATAATGCTCCCCATAGCTGCCCCACACAATATAATGCTGCTCATAGTTTCCCCCTCACAGTATAATGCCCCCCATAGATGCCCACCTCACAGTATAATGCCCCTCATAGCTGCCCCCACAGTATAATGGCCCCCATAGCTGGCCCATAGTATAATGCTCCCCATAGCTGCCCCCACATTATAATGCCCCAATACAGTATAATGCCCCCCATACAGTATAGGGCCTCCCGTACAGTATAAGGACACCCATACAGTCAGGGCCGGTGTAACGTCTATAGCCACAGACCGTCGTCCTGACTTACCCTCTGACGGCCGCGTCCATGGACGAGTGAATTCCCGGCGGCATCCCACTCCTGAGAGACGCTGGCACTCACTTCCTGGTCCAGACTGTCTCCCGCAGGGCACACGCGCCCGCGCGTGCACGGCCTTAAAGGGCCAGTACGCGCACAGTTGCAGAATACTGCAATTAGCCCAGAATGCTTCGGGACTATAAAAGGGGCTCTGCCCTCTCGATCTTTGCCTGAGCGTTGTTGTGTTACCTAAAGTTTGTCACTGCAAATGGTCTCCTAGTGTTTTCCAGTTCCCAGTGTTTCCCGTTCCTGCTGCCTGTACCCTGTATCCCAGGCTACCGTGCCTCTGTGCCGTTAAGAGTTGAAGTCATCTTGTGCCCTCCGCTGCATCTATTGTGTCGCACCCCACTGGGTCTGTCTACTGTCGGAGCCTCATCTGAATCTACCGCTACAGTCTATATTGCCTCAGGTACCCTTTCTGAACTATAGACATTGCATTGTACTTGTTTGGCCAGTAGCTATCCCGCAATGCGGTACGGCCCAGTGGGTTCACACCCCGCGCCATGACAGCCGGACTGGGACTTAAAATCAGCCCTGGCATTTTTAAGCACACAGGCCCACACAAGCCGTACGAGGCTGCCAGTGTTGGGCTGGAGTACATGGGACCACCTTTCATCTATACAAGTCATGGGGAGATTTATTAAAACAGGTGTAAATGAAAAGTGGAATAGTTCCTGATAGTTCCAACTCCAACGAATCCACTGCTTTTCCACGAGACTAATGAACATGCTTATTATTCTAGACGATTTTTGTTTGGGGAGCGGAAAAAATTCAAGCAGACTTATTTCCGCTGCATGTGAATGGTGTATAAAATAGCCCATTCACTTATAATGGATGCAGAATGTTAGTGGATTTGAAAGGGATTTAGGTGTGGAATCAGGGACTTAGTCCTAATCAAATCCTGATTGCGTGATCATGGCCTAATACTGACGTATAAAGATTGCAATTTATACCATTACAATGCTAAAATATCATCATACTGTAACTAAATAGTATGATTTATTTTTTATATTCAGCCATATATATACACACACACATGCTGGACACATGACGCACAGATGCAACCCACAAGCTGGACACATGCTGCATTCGTGCCACTCACACCTAGAACATATTCGCATGCACACCACTCACACCTAGGACACATGCGCATGCACACCACTCACACTTATGACTTATGCGCATGCACAACACTCACACCTAGGACACATGCGCACGCACATCACTCACACTTATGACTCATGCGCACGCGCACCTAAGGACACATGCGCATGCAAACGACTTACACCTAGAACACATCCCCCACTCACACCTAGGACATATGCCGCACATGCACCACTCACACCTAGGACACATGGGCACGGACACCACTCACACCTAGGATATAGCCTCCACTCTCGCCACTCACACCTAAGACATATGCCGCATGTTGTCTACCCACACAAAGGACACATGTTGAACACACCTGTCACAGATGCTGCACACACCACTCACATACTAGACACATACCACTCACACACTAGACACGTACCACACTCTAGACACATACCGCACACACTACTTACACTAGACACATACCACACACACCACACAAATGCTAAACACATAACTCACATAAGACTTACACACTAGACCTATACCACACATACCACTCACACACAACACACACACAAATGCCACTAATAAATTATAAGACACAAAACTCAACACAAATTGCATATTTCACTCATACAATTAACGTATACTGTTATCACTACATCAACCAGTCACACTCCAAAAATCAATCCAACACTTTATTCACATTGCTATATTTACCTGCTTTCTTTTGTAGACTGCTGATTCTTGGGCACTGACATGCCCCATCCACCACTAAGCCCCGTCCATGTGCCCACAAAGCCACGCCCCTTTTACAAAGCTCCTCCTATCTGTTGCTCAAATTAACCATAACCTGATGCTCACCCTTTTAACCCTATAGCTCCTCCTATCTACGGTATCTGGACCACCTCCCCTCCCACAAGCAGGATGCTTGCAGATACTGTGTGCATCCCCCATTTTCTTTACACTTACTTATGCCCCCCCTACACCCTTCATTGTGGAAGTCTGCGTGCAGCTTACCTGAAGCTGAAGCAGATATAGAAATAAACCTGTTGGCGCTACAGCCATCAGCAACATACCTGGCAGGGGCTTGAATCTCCTTCTCCTCGGCAGCCAGACGGAAGCTGTGCTTAGGGGGCAGTAAAAAGAGCAAGCCCATCACTAATTGGCTTATGCTCAGCCAACCAGCGTTCGGTTTGATTTGTACATGAAGACTTGGCAGGTACTGATTCTCCTTTTCCTCTGCGGCGCCAGAGATGTGCGCTAATGAGCAAGCATCAGTGAAGAAAACAAGTCTAGAGCTGGTTAGCTGTGGCTCAGCCAACAAGCACAATACTTCATTTCTGCAGCGCTTCCTTCCCATCATTATAAATAGATAGACTCCGGACGCAAATTGGTTACAGGCTAGGTGAAGTTTAGAGTACCAACTTCCCCCCATATTTTACCATAAAGACTACTCCATGTTAATTTAGACCATACCGAAGAAAAATAGAGCTAATAGTCAAAATATATAAGAATATAACACCTTTATTGTACAAAATAACATACATTTAAAAACACATAATAGTAAGACTCTAGTACTAGTACTGTAGTGATATAGATTGCAGCACGATAATAACTGAGTAGAATGATGTAAAGACATGAAGTATAAACTGCATATACTACCCACAAAAATTGTATATAATATTACATCCACAGTGATTTACAAACTGATAGTCCACAAAGCACTCTAAGTTATATAAGTATAAGGACAATTACCGTCAGAAGAGAGTAACATATGGGAAAATCAGTATTTTGTAGTCAGTAGTTAGATGATGCAGTCTTACCCATTGTAATGAACAAGAGATGTTGTACAAAAATCGTGCTGGATCCACCACAGATCACCCCAACGCGCGTTTCGCTTTATCAGTTGCTTCCCATCATTGCAGAGTACCCAGCAATAAATCTTGGAAAGATGTTGTTTTAAACACAAGGAGGCAGCAGTTATTGTAATGTTGGTGTTTGTGTTCACCACAGTCCGCAGGGCCGATTCTAGCTTTTCTGTTGCCTGAGGTGAAAATTTAAATGGCACCCCCCAGAATTTGATTGGCATCCCCCTGGCTGTTCTACATCACTAGCAGCCTCCTCCAACTCTTGCGGATGCGCCGCTGCCTTGTACTGGCATGCGCGATGCCGCGATAAAGCCAGGCAGAGTACACCTCGCTGCACGGTGTGTGCCCAAGTTGTACAAGGCAATGACGCATCTGAGAAAGTTGGAGGAGACTCGTAGTGATGTATAACAGCTAGAGGGATGTCAATCAAGCGTGGAAAGGTGGGTTTAGAGGCACCGCCACATGACCCTTTAGTCAGTAATTAGCCTATAGGGTGCGCCAGTTTAAAAGTTTATTTTGTAGATTTTTCTGCATCTGAAAACAACATACAGGGGAATGTTTGGAAATATTGTCAGGTCATGTATTACCGCATGGTGGAGGTTCAAGGGGTTAAAACTACCTGACAGGTTCCCATTAAATATACAATGAATTGAAAACAATTCCATCTGCTCTGTAATTTTGTTATTATAAATATATTCTATATAATTACAGCATCAGAACCAAGCTCTGACATATACAACTATCGAACTAAGCTGTAACGTCCACAGCCGCGGACCGTCGTTCTATCTTAACACTCGACGGCCGCGGCCATGGTCTTTTGAGTGCTGGCCGGCATCTCCCTCCTAGGAGACGCCAGCACTCACTTCCGCTCCGCTCTGCTGTGTCCCGTAGTGTGTGCTCCCGCCTTAAAGGGCCAGCGCACACATGTACAAAATCACCAATTAATCCATGATCACCCTGGACTATAAAATGGGCTCTGCCCTTCTACTCCTTGCCTAAACGTTGTTGTGTTTACCCTTGTTAGTCTTAGCAAATGGTTCCTTAGTGTTATCCTGTTCCCATTGTTCCCATGCCCTGATACCTGTATCCTGTGTCCTGTGCCGTGTTTGTTCCTGAGCCTTAGGAAACTGGAGTCGTGTTGTGTCATCTGTCACACCTGTTATTATCCCCCACGTGTAGCGTCATCTGCGTTCAAGTGTATTTGTGTATAAGCCTCCACTACTGTCTGGACTATCTAATGTACTCTTGTACTAGGACTGTTGTTTAACCAGCTGCTACTCTGCTGCCTGGTGCGGCCTAGTGGGTCCACATACCCACGGATCATGACGCAAGCTCAATACATATACAAAGCACCAGAACAAAGCTCAGTACATATATACAGCTCCAGAACCAAGCTCAGTACATATATACAGCACCAGAACAAAGCTCATACATATATACAGCACCAGAACCAACCTTAGTACATATATACAGCACCAGAACAAAGCTCAGTACATATATACATCACCAGAACTAAGCTCAGTACATATATACATCTCCAGAACCAAGCTCAGTACATATATACAGCACCAAAACCAAGCTCAGTACATATATACAGCTCCAAAACCAAGCACAGTACATATATACAACACCGGAACAAAGCCCGGTACATAAATACAGCACTAGCACAAATACAGCTCAATTTAGTACAACCCCTGATGTATAGGTTTGTACGGCGTAAAACTACAGCTCCCAGCATGGGAGTAAGGATATGCTGGGAGTTGTTGTTTCACAAAAAAACACAACACCCATCATCTAGGTGCATTTACTATAGGAACCTGTGAACTGGAGATGTTTATTGACTTCTATGGGTTAGTGTGATGGCAGGAAGGAGGTGAAGGGAAAGTGAGCCCTAATCTACCCACCGCCCTGTCCCTGCCTACTTGCAACGACCCGCCCTAGGCGACGAGGTACAACTGGGCGGCGGTCCCTACGCTGTCTAAGTGCACAGGAAAACAAACAGGGAACACGCAAGGGAAGGGGCAGTAGCCACGGAACGCCACGAGGAAACGGAGCGGCGAACGAACAGTCAGGACCAGGACGTAGTGAGTAACCCGAGCGGGCACGGAGACAGAAGCAAGCCAGGGGCAAAGCAAAGCAAAGCAAGTCAAGTCAAGGAGAACTGCAGCAAGGCAGAAGCACGGCAGAAGCAGGCTGGAGCAAGCAGCAGTGGGGCCAGGAATCCAAAAGAATAACAAGCAATGAGGAAGAGAAAACTGCAGGTATAAATGGACTGGGGGCGGAGCTAACTCTGACTGACCAGGCCGCGATAGGCTCTCCCACTCCTGAGCCTGCCACCCTGATTGGTGGGAGCCGGTGTCAGTCTAAGAGGTCTGGCCTCAGGTGTCGACTGATTAACCCTGGGAGTCTCCACAGACGTAGTGCCTGGCAGATCCTTTACAGTTAGTGTTCTAGGCATGCTCTGTGACCTATGCAGAGGTCATTTTGCAGAAAGGAATAGGAGACGAGTTGTCCATCACCTATTGTCAATGGTGGGTCCTGTGTTATCGATATAGAGATGTTACCAGTTATTGTAAACCTGCCTGTGACAATAATGAGAAGATTGCTGAGAAGTGATCTATACAGAACAGGAAGGGTCAGACTATTATGAATAGTGGATCCTGTGTTATCTGTAGATGTTACCTTTCATTGTAATCCTGCCTGTGATGATAATGAGAAGACTGCTGAGAAGTGGTCTCTATAGAACAGTAAGGGCATGACCAGACGTGGCGGAATTGCTCTGGAATTCCGCTGCGGACAGTCCGCAGCGGAAATCCGCAGCGTACACGTTTCTCCATTGCCTTCCACAGCTTTGTGGTTGGGTTCGTTTACAAGTTGCGGACAATTCCGCTGCATAGCATAGGCTGCGGTGCGGAATTTGGTGTCCGCAGAATACAATGGTTGTTGCGGACGTGTAGCGGACTTGTTGCGGACTCATAGCGGAATTTCTCCATTGACTTCAATGGAGAGTCAAAATTCTGCAATGAAGTCCGCAGATGTTATGTGTGCTGCGGAGCGTATTTGTTTTACTAACATGACATTTCTTCATTCTGGCTGGACCTATGTATTTCTAGGTCTACAGCCAGACTGAGGAAGTCAATGGGGCTCCCGTAATTACGGGTGACTACGTGTGTGCACCCGTAATTACGGGAGCGTTGCTAGGCGACGTCAGTAAATAGTCACTGTCCAGGGTGCTGAAAGAGTTAAGCGATCGGCAGTAACTGTTTCAGCACCCTGGACAGTGACTTCCGATCACAATATACATCAACCTGTAAAAAAAATAGAAGTTCCTACTTTCCGAGAACTCCCTGCTTCTTTCTCCAGTCCGGCCTCCCAGGATGATGTTTCAGTCCAAGTGACAGCTGCTGCCAATCACAGGCTGCAGCGGTCTCATGGACTGCCGCGTCATCCAGGGAGGTCGGGCTGGATGGCGAAAGAGGGACGCGTCACCAAGACAACGGTAAGTATGAATTTCTTTTTACTTTTACTAGGGAAAGGGCTGTCCCTTCTCTCTATCCTGCACTGATAGAGAGAAGGGAAGCCCTCTTCCCCTCAATACGCAATGGCTAGTCCGCATCAATTTAATGCCCATTTTAGGCAAAGCCGCAACAGAATCTGCAACACAGATTCTGTGCGGTATTGATGCGGACAGTGGCGTAAGAACTCTGGGCATGCCCTAAGGGTCAGTCTATTGTGAGGTTCAGTTGTGAATGAAATGACAATAAAAAAATCACTAAAAATTCTTAAATATGTTATTACTACTTCCTAACCAGAACCTTTACCCCCTTTCTGACATATTTTCACACTTTAGCCATGTTCCAATTTATTAGCAAATTGTTGTTCTATAAACAACTGTTTCTATTTATCTGGTCTTGTTTTTCTCAGAACATAAGGGGCTTTGATATTGTGTAGTAAAATAGGTGATGAAGTGGGAGAGACATGGTGGG